>NC_031773.1:55746204-55763753 GCF_001522545.3 Parus major | reverse complement strand
AAGAGGAAGAGAAAGAGAAAGAGAAAGAGAAAGAGAAAGAGAAAGAGAAAGAGAAAGAGAAAGAGAAAGAGAAAGAGAAAGAGAAAGAGAAAGAGAAAAAGAAAAAGAAAAAGAAAAAGAGAAAGATAGGAAGATTGTTAAGAAAGCATTGTACAATCTTTTCCTTTTTTGAACTTCCTTCATGTTTTCTCTGGAGATTGTTTATGTTCAGTAACATTCAGAAACTCCCAAGAGACAAAGAATTCAACTGCTTTGATTCAGATTTTACATGAAGCATGTCTATGTTTATCAGTACAAAGGGGAAGGAATCAGCTCCTTACAGCAGCACAGTACTCAATTATAAAAGAACACAGTAGTACTCCAGCCTGAGACACACTGATGAATAATGAAAAAGCAAATGAAATCCAAGAAAGACAGAGTTTTCACACTGGGTTAGCTATATGGGATTGCCAATAATCCAGGAAATGTTAAGGAAAATCAATGCTAAATGCCAAATTACACAGAAATTTCATGGCTTCTGCCTTTCATTCTTGTCCACTGTAGTAAAACAATCAGATATGGCAATACATAAACTATTAGCCACACCAGAGGAACTATGTGCTCAATTATCTGCAGTGAGATTTCTTTTAATGAGGTGTTTCCCTTTTCTACCTATTAAATGTTTACAGCCTCTTAAACACGCAGAGTCAGTAGCAAGAGGCATCAGTAGAAGATAAAATTGCTCTAGTTCAATGCCTTGCCTGACAAGAGAGGCATAAAACACTGAAATGTGACTTCAGAAGTTAGAGGGGGCAATATGGCTCTGTTTCTGCTGTACTGCTTTCTCCCAGCACTGTCCAGGGGTGGCTGCAGCCAGCAGGGGCTGCACACTATTTCATGGCTCCCCTCACCATGGGTAGTGTCACACATCTCAAAAATGGCTGTACTCTGCCAAGACTCCTCCTTTGGGCTGTGGCCACTTCTAAGAGTTGTTTTTCATTTAAACTTAATGACAGGAGCTAAAGCTGCATTTGCATCAGTGAGAGAATCTCTCACGTTCTCATTTGCTTGATTCTTAGGCAGCTGTCAACAGTGGAGAAGTCTCAGTGGGGATGTCAGAGGTATCAGGAAGATGTTTCAGCTATTAAGATCTGATTCATGCCACTGGCTGAGTGAGAAAATACTGAAGCCTATATCTGTAAAGTCAAATAAATAAAAAAAAGTTTAACAAAATAAAGGGAGAGGAGCTCTATAGAAATGTATTATATTCATAATGTATTTTGAAATTAATCAAAGCATGTATAAGAGATGTGAATCACTAAGCTCAGAGCGTGGGGTTTTTTTTTGTTTTACTTTATTGTTGTGAGCAAGAAATCCCACTGGAGTATTGTGCTCCATAAAAAAAAAGTTTTCTGAAAAAAACTGGAAGATTGTTCAGTGAATATATCAAGACTAATTATTTCTAATTACGCAGCTAGACAAGAGCATGAGATTGTGTACAAACACAGCTAGAGCAATCTGTTGATGTATGGACTATGTGCCTACAAAATGAGAAAATGTTCAAACTTAATAGGAATTAGGTTGAGAAATTAAGGCTACAGTCAAATACTTAAACCACAAGTAACACTACAGTATGTGTAGTTGAAGGGCAGTTGGGGAGTCAATTAACCATGTAAGATGTAGATTGTATAATTAAGGATAACAAATATTCCAAATTCAGTTAGATGTGTGACAAAATTAGAATCAGTGGTAAAAAAAAAATTACTAGAAGCATATGGTGTGTTTCAGAGGAGACCAGACAGAAAAAGGGAAGAGGAGCAGTGAAAAAGTGTGAGTAGATATGGCAGAAATTGGATGATAAGGTGTAAAATCAAACGGACCACAAGGGAGGTTGGACTTTCTGATGGCAGGGGTGCAAACATCTACAGCCAGCTGTTCTTGCAGAGCCAAGCCCAGAGGGGTGACAGAGCAATCCCAAGGGACAATTCCTTGGACCCTCCATCAGGTTCTGTGACTGGAAGCTTTGGTGTTGGAGGGTGGAGCAAAGATGGACAGAATTGCATTCTAACACTATCAAAGTGAGGAGGAATGGGTGGTAGAATTGTATTGTAACAGCAGCTGTGCGCTATTAAAAATATTTAAGAGTGATAAATAGAGGTTTCATAATTGTCTATAATAATGTGCAAAACAACACAATTGTACCTTGTTAACAGCAGTGTTATTCCATTATCTGAATAGGTTATTGGCTTTTTGATTTTTTTCTTTCCTTGCAGTTTGCTGCTGAATCAATAAACATTATCGACTCTTGTACCAATTGTGTTTCAGCGCAGCTTTCTGAAGAGGGAGTGTTGGACTGTGGGGTACCAGGTACCCCATTATTCTTCTTTGCACAGTGGATTCCTCCATTTTAGAAGAGGAAATGAGCAGCCCTTCACACAATCCTACACTACTCCTATGCTGCAGCTCCCGATTCTGGTGTCCCTTGTGTAGCTTCACTCCAGGGAGGAGAAATCTGATTTCAGCATTCGATATAATTGCAGGATTATCTCACTTTATCTCACTCCCTGGTACCAGGCTGCTGAGCTTAAACCAAAAGTTTTGCAACACTCAATGCAGACTCAGACTCTCCTCAGATGCATTTGGTCTGTGACACTGTCAGGAACACAACTCATGAGCTGCTGAGAGGAAGAAATCTACCTGCATGGAACCCCTGAATAGTGTTGAATTAGCATATTTATTTAAACTTAAAATTCAAAAGATAAAATAAATTTAAGGAAAAAGTTTGTCACAATGTTATTTCCACCTTGTGTTTGCTCAGATGTTTGATTTCACAGTGACACAGTTACCTCTTCAAACTTGTTTTTAAAGACATCTTTACAGAGAAATAATTAATCTTCATTTTCTATAGACTTGCCTCAAAAGTCAGCAAAGACGAGGGGGAAAAGGGGCGTATTTCTATAATCTTTCTGTGGACACTTTCTGCGTGGGTTCTGTCATTTTGAAAGATGAGAAGAAAATTGATTCAGCATTACTCATTCTAATTTTGGCAAATTCTAAATTATAGTTAGTAATTGTAGGAACTATCACTCAAAACTAAGATGGACATTTCATCATTTATTTTTCTCACTGAATATTTTTCAAGATATATGGGAATGATGGGCTTGAGCATCACCTCAGTCATAATCAGAATTTAAAGTTCTTCAAAGTTAGTACAAGCAAGAACTTACTGCGAAGGATGGTGAGTAATAGCATGTAAATTATTATTTAGAAAGCAAGGTTAGTTTCTGGAAAAAGATTAAAACATTGTAAGAGCCACAGAATTGCCTGGCTTTTAATAAATAGCATCCTTACAAGCTGTAGTTATTTTGTTACCATGTAATTTTAATTTCACTTGTATTTCAGGCTGGGTCATAGAAACAGATTATAGGAAGTTTCACAATGTTCATATTGCTTGGTAAAACCACATCTCCCTGAAAGGACATCTGCAATGCTGCCTTTCAAAATTTCATCAGCCTCTAAGAGCAAATGTGCAAACAAGGAGAAAATGGTTTTAAAAGCTTGTGAAGGCATTACTTCCAGTGCTTCTGCAATTAAAATGTAAAGACTTCTTTTATGTCTGATTACTGTCATTGATTATGTCAGACCTCCTCATGACTTTCTACACATTTATTCTCTTTGGATCCAGCCCAGCCTGCCATGAGTTTGATATCTGTGCTGCAAGCAAATATATATCTCTATTATCAGAAATAAAAATCCCAAGAATATACATTTAGTGCTAAAAAATCACATTAAGTCCTCATTAAAAAAATAAAAATCAATTCTTTTAGAATAAATGTTTAAATAATTTCTTACATTTATCCACTGCCTCCTCACACCTATATCAAATAAAGATTTACCAAAATTATTTTCACTTCTCTGTGAAACTCTGTGGACATACAATTCTAACATACAGGTTTCTGGAGACATTGAGAGAGAATGGGGCGCTGACTAAAAGTGAAACAGGCATTTCTTTTCCCATTCAAAGTCTAGCTGTTTTTTATCAAATTACAGGAACATTTCATGTAATTTTCTCATGCTTCATTTTATCACAAAATCATTTGATCTCCTGCTTTTAAGCCCCTTCTGGTTTCTCCTTTTTTATTTCTCTTCCCACTACCCCTTTAAGTTATAATTTTATCTTCTGATTTATCATGCTTGTTTTCCCTCCTTCTTTGCCCTGATTTTTCATCTGTTAGTTAAGGATGTGTATTCTGAATCTTTGGTTTGCAGTTCTGGTGGAATTATTGCTGTTGTGTAAATCTGAGTGCTGTGATAAACAAGTAGCAATTCATATTGCTCTTCCTACTGTTGCTGTGCTTTCTTGATAATGAAAAAAATCACTTTTGAAGCTCTTGAAGCCCCACTTATCATTTGCTAATGGGTACTCCATAAATGAGATTTGCAAGATTTGTCAGTGTTGGAGCATAAAATAAAATATTTTATTCAGATAATTCAAATATTCCCAGCATCTTTTAATATTGCTGTTGCTGCTGATGAAAAGAACCCAAATATAATTCATTGGTTTTTTTTACTTACTCAAGAGCTGGGCTTTCTTATCAGAGGGATTTCTGGTTATGACTAGTGGTCTGAAATTTAAGAGTTCTTTCAGATCCTCTAAATGGAAAATATCTGTGGCCATGAGTACCTAAAATTGAGTAAGATACAATACTCTAATGAAGACCTGAAGTTTGTCATAAGTGAGAAACTGGTCATAAGTGATAAAGGATGTCCTTTGTCAGGAAGTTTAGTTTAACTATCTGAGAAATGGAAGTCAGACAAGCAGCAAAATATGACCTCATCCTGCTGGAAAACTTTGCCAATAATAGCTATAGAAAGAAGCAACCTAAAAAAGTAAGTTACATTTGCAATAGGAAAGTGCTGTATTACATGGACCTGTAGAAAATGAGACCTCTTTTCTTCAAGAAATTGTCAAGAAGTTATTCATGACAAGTTTTTTCCACCATGTTTTCTTCTGTCTACAGTTAAAATTTTTAACTGTCTGCAGCCAGACAATTGTCATAAATTTCTAAGGAATTAGTTTGGCTATGTTGGCTGCCATCAGTTGCTTTACCTGCTTTTTCATCAAACAAAAATTACCCTTCTATCTATAGGTTATTTCATTTGCAAGTTGCTTGACTGCGTGGCAACTGATTTTAAAACTGTATTTAAAACTGTCACTAAAACCTAAACTTATCAAAGCATTTCTGTCTCTACTGGTTTAATCACTTCTAAAGATTCCAGATAATTTAATTCCTTTCTCACTGCCTTATTCTGACTGATTAGCAATCCTTCTATTGTTTTGTGTCCTCAGTTTAAATCCTGGTGGAAAAAATCTTCCACTGAACTCAGTTCTTCAGAGCAATATTCACATTTTTCACTAACGGCTCCTATTGGTTATATAATTCTTTATCTGCTGTCAGCTGTCCAGCTATGTCAATCTAAA
Organism: Parus major; assembly: GCF_001522545.3. Lineage (NCBI taxonomy): Eukaryota > Metazoa > Chordata > Aves > Passeriformes > Paridae > Parus > Parus major. The sequence continues at coordinate 55,758,292 of NC_031773.1, read as the reverse complement.
ACATTGCCATACACATTCTGAGATGCACTGCTAATTTACTGGTGCCACCTTGTCCTTCTCCAACATCAGATTTCTCCAGCATTGCGTCTGACAAACAGTTTCTGACACACCTGACAACACTTTTCAACAACTTGTTTATCTTCTCTTGTTATAGAAATGTTCCCAATCACAAAAAAAAACCAGACCATATTGACTCTTCTGTTAATGGAAATACAATTCTAGACTTTCTTTAAAGTTCCTGATTGAAATGTTATTAATGTGGTTGGAAACAGCAAAGATTTTGACTTGAATAGGCAAACAGGAAGTGCAAATAATAAGCAGTGAATAATCATTAGTCAAAGTAAACAACAGATGAAAAATTGAAGGTTGAAATGTGTTTACATAAACTGAATTGGCTGAACTATTACCAATGACAAATTCGTTATCAAAATAGAAAACTTCATAGAATTCATAGAAAGAACTAACTGCATCAAATAAATAATTCCTAGAAAATAATTCAGCTGTGAAATTTACTGTTGACTAATGTTTTATAATGTCCATAGAAATAATCTGAACTACTCACACATTCTTGGATTACTTGGGAATAAAACTCAGAAAATGAATGTAATACCCCATCTGATATCCTAGTGAATGTTCTATATTTCTATTCAGTGTACAGCGTAAGTAGTAAATAAAATTGTTGAGTGAAATGTAAATGAAATTGTTAGGATGCATAAAGAGTGAATAGGAAATTAATAGTGGGAAGTTCATAACATCACTGTGTAAATTGCTTGTGAGACATCACTTGACATTTTTCATTCAGTTTCATCATATCTCAGAAAAGATATTGCTGAAGGTGAAGGATGGAAAGAGGATTGATGTAGTATTATGCATAATACATAATGAAAGCACACTGATTTCCACAGAAGGAGAGATCTGAAAGATTTGGTCTGTTCTGTTTAGTGAAGACATGACTGAAAGTGGGCATTTCAGGAAAATAGCAGAAATTTTTAGTGAACATACAGAAAATGTAACAGATATCCAGCACCTACTGTCCTCAGAGACCAAGGGGAAGGAGAGAGAGTTCAATAAAACAATATACAAGCTGAAGCTGATCAATAAAAATATTTACATAGCTATGGCTGAGGTACAGAGCCCACTGACACAAAATAATTGCAAGAATAAACTTAGCAGTGTTTATAAAAGGCAATTGACCTTATGTTGATGTATGGGCTAGAGTAATACAGGAGGCACATAATCCTCATCCCTCATATATATATATATATATGAGTCTATATATGAAGTACCACTTGAGAAGTAATAGTAAGACATTACTCAAATGGATAAGTGATTCATCATCCATGACTCTATCTCTTCTGTGCTCCCCTAAAATGGAAAAGAATCTGACTTCCACTCTTGCTCTGCCTACCTAGCTCCAGGGAGACTGTCCAGATCCAAAACTCGTGGATAAGTGCATGCAAGAAGGGAAGCAAGGGCTCAGGAAGAGGTTGGTTTCAATGAATCTCCTCCAATCTGATGGCAACCTGTACACATTGTTATACAGGCCCTGAGGAAACTGTCTTTTACCAAAAACAGAACCAAATTATGCCTATGACAAAAGTCCATATTATATAATTTGAATCCAGCAAATGGTTTCAGATATTTTTAGTCATCTCCATTTGCGCAGTTACAGAACAAAAGCACAGCACAAGATTAATTTGTCTTTAGAAACACAGCTTTTTGTCTAAGGGACAAAATATTTGTTGTCCTTGAAAAGTAACCTCAGATTTGATACATTCTCCTTGAAAAGGCATGGGTAGGATGCCCGATGTTGACAGTTTTTCCATTTTATGTCTTTTGCATATATTTTCCAAATTACCTAGTTCTTTTTCTATTGGCACTATGACAATCTTTCCACTATATCCATTTCTTTGACAGGAAGAAAATTTTGATTTTACTTTGAAAGACAATCACTTTCATTTCTTTCTTTTTTTCTCCCCTCTTATGTCTTTATTCCAGAATTGCTTCTAACATGAAAACATTTATTGCCTATTGTATAATCTCCAGGTGATGGTTTAGAGCTCTAATTCATAGGCATCTAACAGATTGCTACATGTAATATGAAACTAGTATGCATATATTTTCATTTCTTTTAATATAGATCTAATTTTTAGAAAAATATATTGTCTGAAGAAGGTGGTAGCATTTCTTTGTATGGACACACAGAATATCCCTTCTGAACTTAACCCAAGACCACTGATGTCTATATAAAAATTTCAATTTAATACAGCAAGCCTTGACTGAGTCTTGGCCCTGCTGGCTGAAGAAATAATGCTTCAAAGACTAAAAGGTGCCAGAGCCCAGATTTTATCTCACTCTCTCACAGGGAAGTTTCAGACCCTCTTCTTATCTCTCTGTCTGCACCAGAGGGAGCTGATCCCATTTGGTCTTTTCTTCACAAGGTTAAATCTCATATTAAAACAGCAGTACTGTAAATTGGTAAGGCAGATTTTCAAAATGCAGCCATTGTTTATGGTCCTCTCAAAATGCCTGAAAATCGTGGAGGCCAATGCTGCCTAGTTAACTGCTGGCCTACACATCTGTGAAAGGTCTCTGTGTTCACTGGCCTGCTGCATCTTTTCAAATAAACTAAAAAAAGGGAGAACTGAGCCTCAAACATTTATTTCAAACTGCATCTGACAGACTGGGGAAAACAGATACATATATACTGGCATACAAAATGCAAATTCAGCTTCTAAACAAAGGTTTATTTCTAAGATTTTTTTATCTTTTTTAAAAAATGAAAAGATACACAGCACTAGTATTCAAATTCTAAGTGAAGTTCCTAGGTTCAGGATGAGGAAAGGCTTTTGTTTTCATATTTCTAAGTGTAAAACCATTCTTTTTTTTTTCCTTTAATTTTTTTTTTTTTTTGACTACTGATAAACACATTTAAGGTTAACTTGAAACAATTCTTTTCTCCTCATTTTTCAGATTTGACAGTAAACTGAAAAAACAATGATTTACACATCTCTCTTCCATGACCCAGAGTTCTGTGATTCATCACTCTTCATTCAAGTTTCATTAGCTGTTGTCTAAATGCTCATTATCTTTTGGAGGTACATATTTTATTCTTTGCTTCATCTTCCTTAAGGAAAGAAATTATTTGCTCATTTATAGCACAGGCAAGAATTGTATTAACAAACCTTGCTGCCTACCTGGAGCAAATCTTCCAAGAGCTAAGTAAACATGAAGGCAGAAAATAAATTATTCAGAGGGATCAAAAGTCTTAGGATTTCTTCCTTCTTATTTAAAATAATTTCTCAATTATCAATACTATGATCAGAAGTTCTGACTGTACTAAAATCTGCAAATTTTGAACACAGTCATTATTTAATATCTTACCAAAAAATAACACAAAATCCCATGGCTATGACTTTCAGTAGAGCTAATTGGTTGTGTTTGTTATTCTCTGTAGTACAGAAACCTTTATTTTTATTACAAATGCTGCTCTGGGAATTAATTTCCCTCCGATATTGAGTGATTCTTAAGAACTAATATTTTGAGGTTGCTGTTATTATCAGTCTGAGATATTCCAGTGTAAGGGACTAGAAATTCTGTGCATTTTTTTCTTGAAATCTGCCCTGAATTCCAGCTGTAGGATGAAAGAGAAAGAAGCAGAGTTTGAAGCCTGTAGGAGTTGAGGAGGAAGCTGGAGGGAGGGTCATAACTAAACTTATGTTCTGCTTTGTGTCTTTTCTTACCAGATTCCTGCTCCTGCACAGCAGAGCTTTCCAAGTGTGTCCATTTTGTAAATGAATTCCCTGAGAGGAGAGGACAATTTTAGGGAGACAGCAACTTGCACATATTCAGTCCCTTAATTTTAAAGGACATTAAAGAAGAAAAGCACCTAAAAGGTGTTCATAGGGACATGGCATTAGGGGTGGGGAGAAACTGTACCATAAAATCATTTCCCTCACCATCAAAAGACAAATTGAGCAGGTTATGCAGAGCATCAGTTCCACTTTTCCCCATGTACCACAAGGCACAGGTTGTTTATTAGCACAGGGTAACAAAGTGAGTGTTGTAGTGGCACCTATGAATCAGAAACTGCTGAGGGAACAGAGTGAAGAGTTCAAGGGCATGGTCAGTGTCTGATGCAGTCCCACCAGCAGAGAACTTGTCAAAGGCCCAGACCCCCTCTGAAAATGGGGGGCTGACATGTTTCAAAACAAAACAACCACGCTGCATTTCAGAATAAAACATCTCTTTCTCTCCTCCTATCTTCAATCCATTTCCTAGAGTTGTGGCTTTCAAACTGCTCTGGTGGAAGGAATCAATCCCACCACCAGGTTACCCAAGGATCCTGGAAATAGGCAAATTCCAAGTGGTACATTTCATTTTGGCATTATCACAACTGTAACCATGGTATTTACTGCATATTCCCGTGGTCTGATACAAAAAAATGCAAAGAAATTCAAGCAGGTATTAAATGTGTCTCTGTGGTGTGTGCCATGTGAATATATCATCCTTGTAATACACTATGGATTAAAATTTTAGATTTCTGTTTATTTGTGATGTTTTGTGGCTTCTTGATGACCTGTAAATGCAGCCAAAGTTAAAAGATGCTTCTTTGGATGGTATTTCATGTATTGGAAGATATTTACACTACAGCTGATTCCCAAGAGATGTTAAAATTTTGTGGAAGAGTAAACATCATAATGAAATCATTGTGACAAAACAAAACACCAAAACCCCCAAACAAACAAACAAACAAACATAAAAACAAACCTAGTCCAAATGGGTGAACTAAGTCTGCAGAATTTTACCTGACTAAAACAAACTTCCTTCTGCTCTTTGGGATGTTAATTCTTCACATTACATGCGTACAATATGGTTCTATGTGTACTAAACAAAGTTTCCTTATGCCATGTACAAAACATATGTTATTGTATCTGTTTTATTTTAAATAATTCTTTTATCTCTGAAGTTCACTCAGTGATTTTGCCAGATGTGCTGTAAAACTGCAGGCTAATTTCCCCGTAGCCCTGATATATGTTCCATGGACTTACATTATTAACTAGATTGTGAAATGTCCTCCAGACAGACTTCTGCTGTTGTGAACAAGCAAAATCAATCATGATTGCCCCCTTAAGTTAGGTCAGGTCAGAAAAAAACTTTAACAGGGCTTCTCAAAGTGCCTTTGTCACCCATCCAGGTACCACGGAAAGTTTTACTGATCACATAGACACTGAGAAATTTGTCTGTGTAAAAAAGGTGTCAAGACAAGCCAGCACAGGAACCATCTCTCACAGAAGACAAGATATCAGCCAGGGAAAGAGCTGAAAAAAACCTAAAAAGGTAATTCTGTGGCTGAGTTCCAGGACTGTTACTTTTCAAAGCCATGGAGAATATTCGTAGCAGAATTAAAAGCAGTTATTGCTTGCCTCTTTAACAGTGGGGTGTTCTGGATGCCTTGGGGACTCCTCATGTCAAAATCCTTTTCATCAGAGAAAAGGACTAAAACATGTGCACAATTTGCTTTTTCTCTGATTGATCATCATCAAAAAAGCTCTGTGTATTACCAGGTTCAGTGCTCAGTTCATTGAGATTGCTCATATGGATGAAGGCACTTTCAATTGCTCCTCTTTCCTCCCCTGTCTGCTTGTTTTCCACATACTGTAGGACACAGAGGAGGGAAAGGAAGAACAGCAAGGGGAGATCACAATTTCCAGCTGTTTCCTTCTGATACCACTAATAAAACAAGATTCTCTGTTGCAATTCTCTAACTTGGGAATAGAGAATCCTCTTACATTTTAGTTTAAGATGTTTATTTACTTGCTTTATATTTCAAGCTCCCAAATACTGGGAATTTTTTTGTGGAGCAAAGATAGAGCTCAGCACTGGCTTTGGTTCACAGAGGACCCTGTCAGGTACCACACGTGATACTTGTCAGTTCAAGGACTCCTCTACTACCACAGCAAAAAGCATCTCCAAGAGAGTGGGGAAAAGATACAGCAAGATGCAAGAGTATATGGTTCCTGCTCCTGAACACTCCTGCATTATTGGCTTTGATGCAGCCATGGTTTTTTCCTATCCACAAAACTTGTGCCCTCACTTGTGCCTGGCTGCCACCTGTCATTTTAATTACAGGAAAGTTAACAGCACACTGTATTCACTCCTTGTCCCCCAGCAATATCCAAGAGCCATTTATAAACTTACTAGCTTTTTATAGCCATTTATAGCACTTACAGTTCTAACTTCATTGCTTGCCCCACATGTACAGCTTTGTCTTTGCTTTACTATTTTCATTCATGCTTGTCTTCCATTGCAGCTGCTGTTTGGACTTAGCAAAGCAGAACATTCTCCATGTCTGTGTAAGGTCTGCTATTTCTAGGTCCCATCCCACTGAAGTACCTGGAAGCTTAATCCTGACCTGGCAGACAATCTTCCTTTACCTGTGGAGACACCCTCATCCCCTTGCTGAGCCAGCTGATGGGTGGCAAAATAAAATCGTCTCCTAAAGAAATCATGTGCCCTGCACAGCATAATGTGGGTGTTTCCAACAGAGGGGTTGATGTTGCTGCATGGAAAATCAACTCCTCTGCCCAGACCATTGCATGTTCCTGAGAAACACAGATCAAAGTCAGGCTGCTCGATTCCCCTTTCTCTGACACTCTGTGGCTCGTGCAGCTCATTCCACAGGGGGCATTCAGGGGCACATTGGATATGGGATTATGAACATCTTGGACCTCTTGTGAGGTCAAGGTATCACATAACTGCAAAATCTTACAGCTTAATATAGATTTACTCAGTTCCTGCTGAAAGACTTGACAGAATGAGACAGGCACATGGCATTCAGAGCAGCACTGATTACAGCTTTACTGCATCCTTCTGTCTAGAGGCATCAGTCACTTCCACAAGACAATGTCATTGACAGCCTGTGGATCCTGCTGCTCAGCAGTGCTGTGCCCTGAGTGGTGACACCCTGAGCTCTGTTACTGCAGCCCACGACATGATCATGGCCACTTACCCCTCCTCAGTGCCTCTGCAGCCATGTGAGGTATTGTGTATTGTAATCCCTTTTAAATAATAAGGTCTGACAGGCCAGGCACTGCCAGCTAGTTATGGGCACCCTGAGCAAGTTACAGGGATGAAATCCAAACGGCTTTAGCACCCAGAAATCACACTGATTCACTGCCTCAAGCAGCCCAGGGTGAGATGGGGATGGAGACTGCAGATACAAATAAGGAAACCAACCCAACACAGACACTTCCTGCCCATTATATAGTGATGGGTTTCACGACAGCCATGGCTGGCAGCTTGGCTGAAAGCTGTGCTTGTGGCGCTTTCCACAGCACTGAGGCTGAAATGGCTGCAGGAGGTGAGATCCATTCAGATTGAGACTCACCTCTGCCATGGAATTTGCCTTCCTCTTTCAGGGGCTACAGGATTTATGCTCACTTTGACCTGTTGCAAAAAATCTAGTCTCTCAACTACGTCCTACCCCTGGATATGCAGAACCACTGGTTAATTAACCCAGAACTCTTAGGAAAGGAAGGGTGATTTTATGCTCCACACATGAAAGGGTAATGTTTTGGAACATAATTCTGAATGCTTTGCATGAGAAACTTGAAGGAAGATTGTCAGCCCCTTCTGAAAAGTTGAAAACTACTTTTAAAGTGAATTCAAGCTATCTAGCCCAGAAACAGAGACACCTGAAATCCCTCCAGACTCCATCATTAAGTCCCTGAATATATCAAATGCATGTTTTGTTTGCCAGTAATGTTGGTGGGGATTAAGGAAACCATTAAGAAGAGGTTTGGAAAAGTCCCTTTTTAACATAATGACAACAAACATTTACATAATCAGTGCAAAGGAGAATAAGAAACTGTCTTCAAGCTTCACCAAGGTAGCAAGTTAACTGTGTTTTTTTTGTATGATGGCATAGCAGCGCTGCAAAACTGTCTCACTATAATTAAGTGCTCTATAATTTGCATGGCTTAAGGCTTGAATGCCAGCATAAGTTATGGAAAAGTAGAGATATAACATTTTCAGATGCCAGACAGGGGTTTGTGTTAGTGAGGTGTTCCTGGCTTGGGAGATGCCTCCCCACACCAGACAGTGCAGGGCGCTGGCCCCAGCTCCTCCTGTGGCAGGGTCTGACCCAGAGGTCACTTAGGAAGATCTCAACCCTTTGAAAGCCCTAGAATTTTTAAAGAGCTTGGTGCTGGCTTTCTTTTAAGACACCCAGGATAATTTTGTGTCTTACAGCCTCCCCCAGCTCCACTGTGCCAGGACAGCTTGTGTTTGCAGCTCCTGCAGACAGGACACGCCAGCAGTGTCAGCCCAGAGCAGCACCTGGGTGAAATTGTGAGCTCTTGAGATGCTGTTTCAGCCCACCCAGGCTGAAGGACAGGACTCATTGTGCAAGCATCTTAACAGAAGTATGAGTAGGTTTTGCAGAGATATTCTGAGAAAGTTCTTTCCTTTACTGAAGGACTCATGGTCAGTGTAAACCCACCACTTCCCTAGGTTCCCTTTTTACCCCTAGGTTTTTTATTCCACATAGTTCTTTGAGTCCTACCCCAGTGATGTATTTGGAGTCTGGAAAAGGTTGTTTCCCTACCTTATCAGCACAAGCTCATGCTGTTGAAGTTACTCAACAGGGCAAACAGCTTGTGTGATCCTTTTTACCACTTCCTCACCCTCCTAGAGGAATCCTCCATCCTCTAGTACCAGTCATAGCTCTGAATTCACCTTAGGTCCCACAACCATGTTTCCACACACCTGGGTATTCCCCTGGGATCCCATGGGTTAAGGGGCACACATATGCACCCTTTACACACAGAACTTTCCATTCTGGATGAAATCATGGCTGCATTCAGCTTGTTCTTTGACAAAAGTCACTCACAGCTGGAGTGTTTCCATTTAGGTATTTATGGCACATAAATAAATCACTAAGTACCTTTACTGCAGGCCTTTGTATAAATTTTCATTTGAAGTAAAGCATAAAAATTAATGGTTAAGCAAAACCCAGAAATTTGGTTAAAATGGAGTTTCAAAATGTATCTTGACATGAGTGCAGCGATCATCAGTTTCCCATATAATGAAACCATATTTCATCTTTTCCCTATCTTCTGGGAAGGTTTTGTGCAATTCACAACACAAACACTTGGAAGTCAGTAGATTTTCCCTTTTCAGCTTAAACATCTTGCTTCAGTTGTCATAATATGCTTCTTCCCCACTGTGTTACTATTTTTTCACCACCCCTTGTGTTTGAGAAACAAAACAACTTGCTTATAGAAGCAGACAGCATTTTTCAGGAAAAATGCATTTTTCCTGTTTGTTTAATGCTTAACTTTTTAACTGAATAAGTTAAAATTAAATAAGATTTCACTTATACAAAGAGCAGCCTTCTACAGGAATGTAACAAATACAGAAATTGTCAATTACTTGTATAAAAAATAGCTCTTGGTCTCCTGCTTAGAAAATTTCAGGAAGATAAAAAATCAGTTACAAGGCTAAAATGTGGCACCCACAAGCTTTTCAGTAAACACAGAATATAAAATCATAAGGAAAAAACTCCAGGTATAATGCAAAGACTGAGAAATTTACATCTTATCTCAGTATTTTCCATGGCTGCTGAGTTCCCTTCTGTGTGATAATTACGTGTGCTAGTGCCAGAGCTCGCTACCATCCGCAGGAGATGGTGTCTCCAGAGATCAGTGTTCGCTTGGTGTTTCCCTGGTGCCACCTCAAGAGCCTGTGGTGTTCCACCTGGATCCAGCTAGGTCCTTTCCTCTTTGTCTGGCTCAGGTCCTCAAGATCTTGGAAATGTTTTCCATCCTCCTTCTATCCCATTTTATTTTGATGAGGAATGAATTCCCTAGGTCTTTCTGCCTGGTATGTCCCTGCTTGCTGTATGGTGCCACAGGGGTAGCGAGAGAGAAAACAAAAAAACCCAGAGAAAGGGGATCTAGGTGCAGAGGCCAAAAGGATGAGTTCCAAAGGGAGCTGACAGCCAGAACTTTCTGGATGAATTGTTGCTTTTTTGTGTGGTTTTTTTTGTGTTTTGTTTCCAGGCAAAACACATTTGAGGGTGTGGACTATTGAAAGCCTTGGATGCAGTGCTTGTTTTGTTTGCTTCACACAGTAAAGCAGACCATATGTTTACTGAATTTCAGCCATTCCACTCAATAATCCACACACTTTATTTGTTGTCTAAACATTTGTCTTAACTTCTCTATGACAGTAACATACTTGGTGGGTAACAGTGCTAACCCATCTGCAAACACCAGGAAAAAAACAGCTCATTTCAAAAATTAGGATGTGAAGTCACAGGATGGTTGTGATATGATTCTGCATCTCTCAGTATATTAAATTCTAAGTTCTCAAACACTTTTGACAGTGTCCTGATGTAAATAAAGACTGAGCAGTAGCTAATAAGAGAGACAATTTTGAGGGGATTGAATTGATTAGTCCTGTGATAGATTTCTAATCTAAATCTATTCCAGAATGGGGTGGATTTGGAAGTTTGATGAGACAAGATCCCACTCTCCAGATTCACAGACAGAAGAAATGTACTGTACAAAACAGCCCGTTACCACAGAGAGAAATTTAGACAGGCTGGTAAGAAAGTGCCTAACTTTGATGAAAGTGTTCATCAAAAATCTGTCCTTTCAGGAACTCAGTGCAGCACTTCAGTAAGTGCAGCTATTGCTCTTTTCCTCTGATATACACTGACCACACGAGAAATTGAGCAATCCAGCACAGCCTGTGTCCATGTTGGGTTAACAAGAAGATCTCAGCAAGAATTCTGTCTCCCACTGCGTGCTGTAAGTTTCATGGTTTGTTACCAAGCTTTTTAAAAATAGATTGCAAAAGAAAGGAGACACTGCCCAGAACTTGCTAAGGATCCAACTGAAAATGCAGTGTTATATGTTAAGAATGGAAATTAAATGCACTTAATTAAATATATAGAAAATTAAAAATCAAAAGAAATAACATGCTAATAACTCCCTGGTAATACAGTTGTACTTGGCAAGGAATATTGATTACTGGGCTATTTCACATTTGTTATGCACTAATGCACTGAGCACACATAGAAAAGTGACAGCTCTGAAGTAATTACATAGGAATTGTCAGTACATTCATTTGTGTTTGGGTTATTTCACTGCACTGGCATTTCTATAAATTATAACATGTCACCTTAGATGTACACAAAAGTTAAATCATTTATCTTCCAACTAATCACAGAAATGAGCAAAAAGGTCTTTTGACAAGAATTTGGATAAAGGCCTTAGTTAAACTTGTAATGTTGTAAGACTTCTGGCTTTCTTTTTCTTTCTTTTTCTTTCTTTCTTTTTCATTTTTTTTAATTAATTAAAGCTAATTGATTTAATTGTTCTCCAGTCATCTGGGGTGAAGAGAATACATCTGCAACTTTGTAAATATTTATGAGAGCTAAACACTCAAAACTAGCCTGAAATAAACTCAATTAATTTCCAGAGGCCATTAAATAGTGAACTAATACTTATAACTTGTATTCATGAAGTTATCTCTGCTATCAGAGACTGAAACTGGTGACCTAGAGAAAGACTCATGAGACCCATCTGATTTAAGACCCCTTGATTTATCCTTGTCACAGTCCTAGAGCACACATTTTATTCAAACAATGTCATGAGCTAGTAAGTGACTTGCCTGGCAGAAGAGTGCTAATACAGTATTTGAAATTTATGAGTATCCTTATAGCTAAAATAATCTACTCCGATTATAATTATCAGGTCAATGCCTTTTTAGAGAAGTAATTGACATTCTCTGTAAAAGCTGGCATTTGGGTTTTTTGCTTGTTTGTTTATCTCACTGTCTGGAGTGAGGAAAAAAAAAAAAAAGAAAATAAAAAAGAAAATGGGAAAAGCCATCATTTACACAAGTCACCAACACTCCCTTGCAGTAAAGAAGGCTTACCCTGTCCCAGGCTGCACTGGAAGGGGGACTGGAGAAAATTACCATCAGATATCCCCTCTAAATTCTGTCATTTTGTGCCTCTGGGAAAGAAAAGAAAAAAAGGAAGAGAAAGAGAAAGGGAAAGAGAAAAAGAGAGAGA
>NC_031773.1:55640839-55745353 GCF_001522545.3 Parus major | reverse complement strand
AAAAGAAAAGAAAAGAAAAGGAATTACAACCACTTACCTGATTCCAGCAGTCTGAAACAGATTTTTGTTTCCCACTAAAATAAAAATACAAAATATATTAGGTTGAATTATTTCACTTCAGTTTTCCTTCTTTGGTTCACAGAGCATTTTTGTAATATTTTGAAATTTTATCACAATTATAAACATCTTAATTTTGATCACTGATGAGGTTTTCCCCATTTTGATCAATGATATGTTTTTTTTCCCCCCAAACTAAATTGCTGGACTGTTTAGTTAATGATCTTGAGGTTGTTCATGTTGCTATGCCATTCTTTGTAATTTGCTACTTTAATAAAAGTACAACTATAAAGCCCATGTCAATGATCTGGGCTTGAATTAAACATCTCTGATACTTAACCTTTTCCACCTAAGCAGTAGAAGAGACTAGAGTAGAAAACATGTTAAGTTTATGAGGTCTATGATTAACTTAAAAAGAATCTTCTCAGTGATACACACAACTCAGTGATGCTGACAAATCTGAAGATGTAACATATCTGAAAATGTAACCTATCCTACATTTTGTGAGTCTATTCAGTAATTTTTTGTAAAAACCCAAGACATGGAAGTGATTCCTACCAAACTCTCCTCAGGAAATTTAAAACCAGGACTCAAGACACCGTTTTCAAACATTAAACCTTACAGACGTGTTAGATGTTCACTTTATGTAACAAATATCTCAAACAGTTGTAAACCTGCATGAGGGAGCTGGAGCAGTGCTGCAGAAGCAATGCTGCAGAAAACCTGTATGTCACAGCTTACTCATAACTGGAAAGTAAAAGGACAACATTCTCTTCACAGTCTGAGGTTGCTGAGAGTAGCTATCAATGAGGGGAAAAGATATCTGAGTGAAGCTGGCACACAGACTAAAAAACATTAGCTCATCATAAAAAACCTTGGGTTTTTTTTCTGAATATGAGGTAGGATTTTAATTCAGCAATAGATAAACCTTCTAATGAATCTGGATTTTCAGTTTGCTTCAAGGCTGAGGAGTTTACATGATTATGCAAACGCTAAAATCCTGCCATTTGCAAAATGAGGATTAGATGTTAAATGATGCTATCAGTGCATATCTGCCATGACAGCAAATGTATATTTTATATATTGAATTGATGGCATATCTGGGTTTCTTGATTAGAGAATATTTGGGGTTAGTTTTCTACTGCTTCTCTGTTTTAGATAGGCCTAGAAGCACTGACTGAACACTGTTCTTCATGCTTTGGGCTCTTTGACAAAAAAAGCAAGCAAAACTGAGGTATTAAAACACAGGAAACTTCTGTGTACATTTGAGAATGAGGATGATCAGCTACGACTGTGTACAGTGGTTCAGACAAGTCAGCAGCTCATTCATTTCCAGCTGCTTCTGTACCTGATCCAGTTCACAGTAACTCAAGTGAGAAAATTTAAGACACAAATTGCTGGTGTATAACTTTACCTTTCCTCCTTACTTCAAACTTCAGAATTCCAGTGGGAGCACCACAGTGTGAGTATTGACCAAAAAGTTGATATATTTATTTCTTAATGCCAGTAACAAATCAGACAGCATGACCCAGTGCAATGAAGGAAGGCAATTACTTTTGAAAGGGTGAAAAAGACTCTGATTTGTATTTGCCAGTTATGAAATACTTTTAATAGCTTCTTTCCCAGATGGCCACCACTCCTCATGTGTCACTCTGGGTTATCCCTGGGGTATGTTTATGTAACAGTCAATTGGCTCTAAAGGTCTTTCTTTTTTTTTCCTCTTGGATGAATTTGACAGTCAAGTTTGGGAATGGTTTAACTCCCCATTAACTGTTGCTAATTTACAAGAGAACTCCTGCAGAAAACAAACAAACAAGCTCATAATTTGATGCAACATCAGTCTGGAACACCAAACAAAGTCATTAGGAGCAGCACAAGTATTTGGATTAGCAAACACAGGTGACTGGGGAGAAGGGGCAGCCAAGCAAACATCAGAGCTATGTCATTCTCTGGGAGAGCTAGCATGATTCCCTTCAGTTGTTAATCTTCCTGTGGGGTTCAGAAAAATGTTATGAAAAAACACATACACTCAAAGGCAAATTTAAAGCTCAAGTTCATGATTAAGAATTTTGATGTGCAGTAAATAAAAAGACACTGTTCATACTTTTTCTGAACTCATCCATAAGGACCTACTTGGAGGGTCAAGTGCACTTCATGCAAGGGAACTGCACAGAGCAAAGCTCCTCTAAGTGTCCCAGTCCAGGGTTTGAAATTTGCAGCCACGCTGCATTACATGTTAAATCCTGCTGCAAACACAGTCAATGAGCATTGGTGGACAAGAAGTTTGTATTAGATCCAATTTCACTCCTGCCATCCATACCCTGCCTTTGGTGAGGCCAGCAGTGGTTGTGCAAATTTCACTGGTCATAAAATGTCCTTTTTTCCCTTCTGTATCTTAGTTAAAATCAAAAGAGATAGAATGGAGAATCCCAAAAGACCATTATACGAGCACAGTTTGTAATTGATGTTCACTCATTCTGTGGAAAAGAGAAATATTTCTTCTATGTCAGTAAACTTTTAGATATCACATTTAAAGCCCTAATGACTGATCAACACCTCATAGTATGAACTTCATTGTACAAACAAGGATGTCTTTGTTTCAGTGAACTTATACTATAAGCAGAAAGTTGTTATAACATTTGCATAATTATTTGTAGACATTTAATTCCCAGTGTCTTTGAAAAAAAAATTAATCAAACTTAATTACTAAGGCTGTGCAAGAAAAAAAGAAGATCAAGATGCTGCACATTACTTAGGTGGACCAGGACTGGCTGGCATCTGTCAGGGAGCACTTTATGTTTGAGGGAAACCCTGACACAAAAAGAAAGAAGAAAAAAAGAAAAAAAAATTAAAAAAGGGATAAGATATATTATTAAAATAATAGGGTCTAGATAGTTATGGAATGGAGGACTGAAAAGGCAGGGAAGAGGCTTCAGTGCAAACTACAGAGACAAAAGTATTGCTGCTTGGAGGATTTTATCACAGAGTATTGTCAAAGATGTTTAAAATATCATTGTGCCACAGGAGTAAGCAAAACTAAGAAAGAAGCAGGAAAAATAAATCTCTCCTTTAAGACTTTTTTTTTTTTTTCCAGTTTATTGGCAGAAACAAACCTGTAAAATTATATTATTTGAAGTAATTTCAAATGTATCTGCCAATCCCAAGCAAAACAGATCTTGTCTTTTATTTTGGGTGGGGATGGGTGTTAGGGTTTTTTATTCCTTTTTTTTTTCTGGATGACTATCCTTTTATCCTTTTTACCTCTACCTTGAAAGAATCGTTACTTTGAGATGACAATTCAGTACATTTAATTCTCAGCTTTTAACAGAAAGAAAAGTAGCCTTCCTTCAAATACTTCTTTCTTTCTACCCAGAACTACTTGATAAATTTGTTATGCTATTTGAATTAATAATAATTCCTGTTGACCCATTTGTATGGGGTAAGCAATTGCTACATCACAGTCTCACCAACTGAATAGCACCCAAAGGACAGGTTTTCAGCTCAGAAAAAGCAAAAGGCAGAGTTGTGCCTGTGTTTTCTTTGAAGCTCTCCTGCAGGACGATGAACGAGTCAAACTGACTCCTTGATCATCCCTTCTATGCAGATGAACCTCTCTGGGGAGCTGGGCTGAGCTGATGCCAAACACAGCTCTCTCTGTCAGATCTGCTCCCCAGGGTCATAACGTGATGGGAAAGAGTTGAAGGACACTTAAAGCTGTCCTAACAATACCTGTCCACAGGAGAGGGGGAAAAATAGTGTGTAAAAGTGGCTTAAATTCATCTTTGTTCTCTGTCATTAGCGCTGTGTTAGGCACAAATGGGCCAAACTACAGAGTGCAGACATCAATCATCAGCCAGACAAATAAATCCCTCTGGCAGCGCTTTGCCTTTCTCAAGGGATCACGTGCTGTGTCTGTAGTACCTGGAATTCAGTCCTTCAGTTCTGATATGACATTTGTTTCCACAGCAACCAACTGGGAAATAACTACAGGTGATATAAACTACATAGGCAGGACTGCTATGACAAACAATTCCAGCCTGCAAATCAAAACACAAAAAGGAATGAGAAATAAATTTCATCCCATCTGTATAGACATGCACTGAATAGTCAGATACAGGGTAGAATTCAAAGTTTCCAGCAGGCTTCAGCTGCATATTTTCCAGCTATTATTCTATTAAAGCTGGTCTTATCACCTGAGGATGTATTTTTATGTTGAAGCTATAAATAAAGCCATCATGAAATTCTTAGAACAAACAGATTATTGCAGTAATGATAACCAGGATGCCATTTATTATCAAGTATATTGGCAAAGTCTCACACTTCAGTGATAAATATACTTCAAGAAAGTACTTATTACCTATTTATTTATGACATAACAACCTAAGTGTCCCCAAAGATTAGGAAAGAATCAATTATCTGTTTATTTAAGGACAGAAGTTGCATGAAAAGATCATCTGCTGCCTCCCACATAACACAGTTCTATTACATCAGCCAATCACTCATGGAAGTATGAGAGATTGCATTTGAAGAGAAAATTTCACTGCTGGGGACATCTTTGACAGTGCTGCACTGCCCCAAATAGAGCTGGAGGTGCCACAGCCAGGAGCAGCACCCTGCTCTGCCCCACGACACCTGGCACAAAATTTAAATTAAAGAGGGATGTTTTCTCATCTGGGAACCTTTAGTATTTCATGTGATGAAAAATATCCAACACAAACTTTTCCAGGAGTTCACTGATGGCAGTATAAACTCCCCGTGTAGTTAGATGCTGTGCAAGCAGCCACAGCCCCTGCCAGAAACAAGAGTGCTTTGATATAAAATAAACAATAGTACAGGAGAGAGAGGCAGATGAAAATCCTTGTATTAACCCTTGCTTATTTATTTTGGGTATTTTACTTAAACAATTCTATATACCTTCATTAAAAAACACCGAGTACTGTAACAAAAATGAACCAGGAACACCATTTAGCATTCCAGCCATTAACATGGGTGATTTGTGAGATACAGCAGGTTTAAAGAGGGATGTGGAGGATAATGGTGTACCACTGTGACATTTCCCAGCTCAATAAACCTCACTAGAAAAATAAGCCTCAAAAGCACCCTGTGAAGAAGGGCAGCACTTTTACTCCAATTTCATTAAGGGAAAATGAGTCACAGTGGGTTAAAGTTAAATACAGACTGAAGTCACACTAAGCCTGTGTGGCTCAGCTTCAGAATGAAGCCCACCTAGGTCCTTCTTTCTTTTAATAACATGACCGTGCTGGCTTTCTAAAGAGCCATGAATATATTACAGAAATTGCTTTTCTTCTGTCACTGCATGGGCTGCCACAACAGGCTGAATGCAAACAGGGATGATTCCAGGGAACTGATTTCATAACCATACCATCCAGGGCTCAGGGATGGGAGAGATGGATGAATATGTGCTGGAAGGCATTTTCCTCACGTGGTCTCTGCTTTTGCCTCACAATACTGAATTCCCTCTCAAAGATTAAATATGTGCATAAACACAGGTGAGTGAGGCTTTTAACTTTTCTGCTCCTCACCAGCTGTTCTTCCATTCCACTGAATTTTCACTTACTGCATGTTCAGATTGACTATGAAAATGTGGGACATATCAAAAAACCTCACAGAAACACACAGGAGTATGGAAGGATGAAAAAAGAGGAAACAATTGAGAGACTGGCATAGTTCACAGAAAGCATTCTCTCTGCTTCATAAGTTTGATTTGAATTATTATCACCTCAGAACCCTCAGTCAATGCTAGAATACAAAATTTGGACTATGGCTGATAAAAAAACTGTAGCTATAAAGCAATTCTCCATGTATTTCTTTGAATTTTGTGCTCAGCAGATTTAAAAAAGGGACGTTCAGAAATAAAATATTTCCTCTTTGAGCTAACTAAAGGATAGGGCCATGGTGGCAATAATGAGAACTGGACTTCTGAGACTCCAGAAGAAACATTTTACACTGGTGGAGAATGTTGAACAGCTTTGAGACTGAAAATTGTGACAGAAATGAATGTCAGTTTAGGGAAAAAAAGAAAGGGATCTGATGAATATTCTCAAGTCATTCTTACTGTTCCTAAAGCAAGATTAGGAAAGATCCTTAATCCTGCTTTTTTCTTTTTCTTTTTTTTTTTTTTTTTTTTCTTTAGATAAAAGGGTTTTTTGGCTCTTGGACAGTGAATATGAGGGTCATTAGTTTTGTTTTGAATCATTAGGGCTAGCTGTTCCTTTTGTGCTTCAAAAAGGAGAAAAAAGAGAAAGAAAGAAGCCAAAGCTTCATTTGCAATGTAACTACAAAGAGCAAATCCTCAGATCATCCACTTTTCTGGGAGATGGAACTAAAGAGAATTTACCCCTAGGGAAAGTTTCCTGCTCCAAGATGCTGAGATTCACATTTTTTCCCACAGAGCTGACCAGTACCAGGTATCTTGAGAGTCAGACAACCTGCAAACACTCGACCTTCCACGCACAGTGAGCTGCCTTCCTTTGGTCCCTACCCCTGCCCAAGCACTCAGCGTGGGTGCTGCAATTCTCTCTCTTCCTCTGGCTCAAATATTTCTGCATAGTGTTGTAAATTCCTTGTGTCTGGCACTGCACAGAGTGTGTAAGAGCCCTGAAAGATGGGAAGGTAGGGAGTAGTGTTATTCCAGTGAAGCTGCTACAAGCTCATATTTGCACAAGGATGAAAATGCCTCACAGTGGGAATTGTTGCGCATATGCAAGCACAAGAACACACTTGTACATTTTTGCTTGCTCCCTGCCCCCACTTCAACACATTTTTCAGAATAATTCAACACATAAGAATAAAAGTAGAAGAGGGATTCAAAGCCTGAGTGCAATTTCTTGGGACAGCTTAATTCTATTCCCATGGAGCAGAGCCATGGTGGATGCACCTTGTGCACTGCTGCAACGTCACAGAGCAGATATTTCCACAGCCACCTTCATTCTCATTTTGCAGCACTTTGCATAAACTAAACACTTCAGAAAAATTGGAAGGATCAAAATGATGAGGTGGATTTTTTACCACTACGCAAGTTATTTCCTAAATGCTTATAATTATGTTTTTTTAAAAAAGGGAGGGGGGAGAAAGGAATAATTAGAATATGACAAATTATTCATCAGTATCTCCCCACGCTAATGAGACAGTTCACAAGGCAGTTAATTATACCAGGATGATTAGTGCATCCATACTTATGCTGACACATCTCTAACATGAAAATCAGGTTGTTCTGAAAAGTCTGATGCTGTTACTAGACTTCACCAAATAGTGTCTCAAAAACATTTCAATGTTTCATCTAAAGGATTTGCACAGCTTAAGTTAATTGGAGATAAGTTTATTCATCCAGACTTCTTTAATTTTCCATTTTAGGCTTCTAAGGGATTTTTTATATTTTTTATTATTTTTAATAAATGATGCAAAACTGAAAATTAGTCACTTTCTTTAATCAGAGGAGAAAGTAGGTTACTGCTCTGCATCCCATAAAACACAAGAACAACCACATTAAAAACTTTATATTTGACATCAGAAACAGTTTTGTACATCACCAGAGTTGGATTTCATATTAAGCATTCCAAAGGATGTTGCAACAGCTGATCTAGGGATTAAGAACTCACGCCCTGGGTCAAACTAATAATTCTGATTTCTCTTCAGTATCATCCATCATCAGTATTTTTCCCCCAAGGCTGGCTCTCAGATCCCTCAGAGCACACGATCACTGCACTTTGCCTTTCTCCTGCGCAGGGTCCTTGCTGCAATAACCCCAGTTGTGAAGGACAGCCTGGGTGTCCATTCCCTCTGGAGGTCCAAGGTGAGCAGCTCCTAACCTCCCTCCATTGACAGTCACTGCTGGTGCCTTGGGCCTCATTTTTACTTCCCTGTCTAGGGGCAGCTGAGACCAAGGGCACTGTCCTTGGAGCAAACCTGACATCAGAGTAATAACTGAGAATCACCCTCCACAGCTCCAAACCCCTGCTAGAGTGCAAATTAATACTCTACAGACTGTCCTGAGCCTGAGCTTTTTTCATTATAAGATCTTGTACTTCCTGCTATTTTCCACTGAAGCTCACATGATAAAAGTTCCAGCTATACTCTTCCTTGGCCAAACAGAAACACAACAAGAAGCGAGCCTCTTCCCCACCCTATGGCTCAGGATGGAAAATGCACAGACACACAGAGGTGTCCTGGCAGTCAAAGTGAGCAGCTTTGTGGCTGGAGGGAGGCAGGAGAGGCAATTACACTGAAATCAACAGAGATTTTGACAAATTGCTCACAACATTTTTATAAAACTCTTCAGGGTGTTGTGATTTGCCCGGGTCCATCCTTCCTGGAATGCAGGTGAAGTGAGCAAATCAGTGTTTCAAATCAGTGGTTTCTGTAAGCTGCAGTTAATGGCTGCAGTTAATAGCTTGTGATAGTGGTAGCAGGGACAGGAACTGCAATTAGTTTTATTAAAGGGAGAAAAGGCTTAAGGTAACACAAGTTGGGAGCACCAATACTAATTAATTCCACAGAATTAAATGGCGGTGTCATTACAGAGCCTGTGGCTTGAAATAAAAAGGATGAGGCTTTAGAGGGCCACAAAAGCTTTTTCTCAGTCACATTGATACCTCTTTCCTTTATTTTTTTTTTTCAGCTGGGAGCAATGCATCATAAATGAACATACCATAGAGCACATCAGGCAGGGGTTTTGTATTGCACCTGTGCTGTACCCTAGGAGACAAAGTCAGAAACAGGCTGAAGTTCTGTGTGCCCTGCAAAGGCTAGACAGAGGTGGGATCTTTCCTAAAAGCAAAGGCCCTCAGGGCTGTATGTTCCATGAGATGGAGCAAAAGCTGCACTACAAATAGAGATGAATCCACCAGTCTTGAGGGAAGCACAGACTCTTCTGGTCAGCAAAAGGCCTGTGATCCCTCTGGCTCACAGTTGTATGATCCTGCAACCCTACACTGCCAAAAGTCCTGGGAATGCTTGTCAGAGTGGCAATGAGCAGCTATCTAAGATGTATGGCATATGGGCTTTTCCTCTTCCTCTTAATTTTCCCAGAATGCACACTGCAGAGGATTTCTGTATTCTGGCATGACAGGTGAGACAGGAGAAGCGGGTTATCCACCACAGATGCATTAACAGCACAGGCAAGCTCAGAGTTTTGGGGGAGAGCCACACCATCCATACATGGTGCTGTGGAGGGGGGCAAGTGTGGAATTAGAATTCCTTCAAGCAGTTTTTTTTGTCACAGAAGATATTGCAGAGGGGTGTCCACACAAAACTGCAGCCCTTTGCCTGTACTTGTGCCACAGAGTGTCACAGAACATCTTTAATTTCATCACTTGAGTAAAGAGCTGCTGCCCAGAGGCAAAACTGTCAGAACTTGGCTACAAATACTCCAAGAGGATTCAGAGTCAGCCACATCTTGCATTTGACATGTCAGGCTGGGGGAGAAGCTGGTGCATCACTGCTTGAGTGTGTGAGCTGCCAATGCCCCGCCAGAGGGCTACAAGGTGGGAAAAGCTGGCAAAGTCCCACCAGAGAGCCCAGGAGGCTCCTCCAGTTGCCACATGGGCCACAGTAGCCCAGGACACCCTGAAATTGAGGTAAGCTGGGTTTCAGTGGCAGAGCACAGTCTTCCCTATAGGCACTAGGATTACATTCTGAAGGTAAATTGGAGTATTTCTAAGTGAATTTCAGCTGAGCTGCCTTGGAGTAGATAGGATCTAAAACAGATCAGAAGCCAGGAAGAAGCTGCAGGGAGATAAGACCAAAAAGAGAAATATCTTTATTTCGTTATTGTAAACCTGAGTGGCAGTTTCACTTGCCTGATTTGAAAATATCAGCCAGTTCAGGAGATAGAACTAAGGAGCAGAATCAAGTATGTGAGCTTCAGCAGTGTACTAGGGAAAACTTAATCCCCAAAGTAACCTTACTTTCTCATAAATGAGCTATATTGTGTTTTGAGTTTGCCATGATCAGGGATTATCCTCCAAACTAAATAATAAAATAGCATCCCATATCAATGGTAAAAGTTAGAGTCTGAAGGTATAAGTTGAAAACAATGACCTTGACTCTTCTTCTCAGAGGTTCAGACAAAAAAAAAATAAATCTCTGAAGTCAATAAATATCCTTTAGGAAAGATAAAGTAAGAAAGGAGAGAGTTGGAGCTGAGATGCTTCCTATTTCTTTTTCAGATATTACATTAGCTTTTTTCTCTCTCCTTGTCCTTCCCTAGTTAGAATTCCTGTTTTGCATGCAGAGCCAGGTCCATGATAAAATTCCTCCATCTCATCCACTGACTGCAGCCAGCCTCAGCCAGGGAAATGGATTGAAGGATTCAGCAGGACCACAGTGTGCTTAAATCTCTGCAAAAGGGAGAAAAAGGAGAGCTAATAGAACAAAATAATGACCACATCCTTCCTGCTAGATAACAACAGTAACCATTAGGGATGAAATGCTTCCTTCAAGAATATAAATGCCATGATTATGCTATAAGGCTGATTTTGTGATCATACCAAAAATACTAAAAGCAGTTTCCATATTTTTGTACACGCACATTTTCTTCATGTACTGGGGAAAATCAAATCAAGTCACCCCTTTCTGTGCCTGAAAACATCAGATTTACTGCAACTTAGAAAGGTACTACACTTCTAGTAAGTGGTGGCATTTTGAGATGCTCACAGTCACAGCCACACTGGTTTAAAGCCCATCTCAGTCTTCAGTCAAGATGCAGATCTGCAGGAAATATTAGTGTTCCTTTTCTTTCATTGTCTTCCAATTCCTTAATTGATTAACTATTTTTTGTTGCCCAGGTATTCTTCAAGTTCCAACACACAGAGAAATCAGCTATTTAAACCGACATCAGGTTTAACAAAATGATCTGTTTCATCCTCTTATAGAAGCTAATGAACCATTTTGAATTTATTGTGATGGAAAGAGAGTGTCTGCTTACAATTAGACTAATGAAGATTTATTCTCATGATCAGGTACTTTAAAATAATGATTTTTAATTAATTATAAAATCATATTTCATAATATTATAAATAAAAATAATATTATAATATAATAAATATAATAATATATAAACAAAAATAAGTATTTAAAATATTATTTTTAATTAATTATAAATGGATTAGTTCTTATAAGACAATTTTAAAAGATATATCTATACACAATTTAACCTTGATTACCTGGCATCTGAAAACACTCTCAGAAGATGTTTCCAACTATTTTCATACAAGAGGGAAAGAAAGTAACTTCTGCAGAGGAGGCAGTTGAGTTGATATTTTGGAGCTTAAAACAGGACCTCAGTTTAAGTTTTACCAATGTGTGACATTTATGAAATCACAATAATTTATCAATAACTCAATATACAGAAGCACCCTAGCTCAGCCCTGTGGGATTTATATATCTATCCACAGCTCTAGGACTATTTCACTTCAGTCAGCTTTCTCACAGCCACTAACCTTGATCCTTTTGTTTGATTTTTCCTGGCATATGCAGTGATCCTTAGAGTTTTCTTAATGATGCTTCCTAAGGCGACAGTATCAAATATCCTTCTCTGTTTTGAGATCTTTCAGGACTTCCCTGACCTCCAGCTGTCCTTTTAATAAACCTTTCTGCAACATCTCCATACTCATAATCCTGTAGCCTTTAAATAACAGCCCATCCAGCAGTACTTTGGTTTTAGGGGTGAAGAATAAGCTACGTCCATCACCCTGTCCTATCTCTTAATTGCTTATTACAGGATTTTATTTTGCAGCTTTGCTGATCACAGCCTATGTTTCAAAGGCATCTGGACAGGAGTTTTTTTTCATCAAATACTCCTATACTTCTCTTAATCCTCTCCTCTCTTGGGCATGCTTTTCTGCAGATGAAGAGCTACCTGCACAGAGTTCAGTATCCTCGTGTGCCATCATAAAGGTTTGATATCTTCCCATAATGTATTTGAAATGTGAAACAGCACTCGTGTTGCAAAACAAGGAAGTAGCCTTGCTGCCATGACCTGCTTTGAATATGTTAGGTTCCTTTTTGAGAATGACTCTGCCTCACAGGAAATGGAAATTGATTCATTTTATGCATATATTTCTTTGGTTTGCTTCCTTGCAAAGACAAAGGGATATCATATTTTTCCTTCCAGTGAGCCCAGAGCTTACTGGCTTTTCTGGATCTTCTTTACCATGCCCAAAACAATTATTTTCTGAACTCCTTTTGTTTTTGTCTCAACTTTACAAGAAGAGAAACTATCCTAAACCCTGAGCTGTGTTGGGATTTTTGAGTCCCTTTCCTTCAATAGTTTCAGCCCTTTAATTTTAAGAAAATACTTGTTTTCCATGAAAACATATTTCAGCTCTGAAAAGTGTTGCTTTTCATGTCTCTTTCATTACCTATTGTTCTAACACAAAAACTTTTGGAAGTTATGTGGGTTTTATTTGCTCAAAGTGTAGATTTCTGTGCTCTCTTCCATAGTGATTCCTTACCTACCATAGCTCCAAATCTGGCATCTTTATCTCTGCTGAGATACACAGTAAGACATACAGAATGCCATAAAGTGAATTCATTATCCTTCATCCAATAAAAATTATTTTGGCCTAGTGACTATTTTTGATTAAGCAAATCCTAATTTCTAATGAAGAATTAACTCTAAGAAGGCAAAAAAAATTATCATAGATATGTTCTCTCCTCTCAAAATCACTTTTAGATTTTAAAATTTTAAATTCTAAGTTATAAATTAGATTTAAAATTTAAATTTTTAAAATTTAAAAGATATTTTTAGGTTTTAGTCACTTTAAAATTAATTTTAGCAGGTCTTTTTTTTGACTGTTACTACTTATGTTATGAGACTGAGACACTGGCATAACCTTCTCCATTTCTCTTCCATGCTACAAAAGCATTTCAGCTCTGCTGGGAGTTTCAACAGCTTAATTTAACACCTTGTTCCCCATCACCCACTCAGAGCCAAGTCATCCCACATCCATTCTCTGAGGTTAATTCATCAGCACCAGCTTCTCTTGTGAACCAGCTGGTTTGAAAAGCCTCATGCCAGGTCACTTGAGCAGTGCCATTCTCCATACAGAGGATGAGTTAATGTTTTGCTACTCATCTTTTTGGTCATTTCAGGGGAAATGTACTTCTTTAACAATTATACAATGCCCTGTACAAGCTGACAGAATGGAGAAATGCTTTGTCTCCAGCATTAACTACCATGAGATGCTCGTTAGTTTTTACTCTCAGGGCAGTGAAATTATCCCACATCCACAGTGATATATTTATATATATATATTTGTTTTTTCTAGGCTAAATAATCCCTGGATGCTCCTCCCAAGCTTTGTCCTGCTCAGTTATGCCAGTTTGGGGTCTGCATGAAGCAGACTGGGGAATGGGATATAAATCACTTTTTTCCTAGTTTCTTTTTTTGTTTCACTACTCTGACAAAGAAAAATATTCACACTCTGAGAAAGATTTGGACTGGGTAAACAGATCCAGTGCTGGAAGAATGTGTGAGGTGCCAGTTTCTTGGGGAAAAGCATTTGTGATAGAATCATTAGTGTTGGAAAAGACAGCTAAGATTATTGAGCCCAAGCAGGACACGAGGCTCAATTACAAAGAACACAACCAGCACACAGGAAGAAAACCACTACTGAGGTTTACTAACTAGAGAAAACTGATTGTGACAAGGGGCCCCAAATAAATCCAGCAATATTCATCAATATGTAGTGGCATGCTCCCAAAAAGGGAGTAGTTGTGCACATGAACAGCACTGCTTCTAGAACATGAACAAATTTCTGGTGCAGCACACTGATAGCGTTTTGGGATGACACGTGGGAGATTTCTGTATGTGTTGGCCTGCTGAAAACAAACAGCACACAACAGGAATTAAGGAAAAAAATTGATCTTTGAAGAGGAGTGTTGGTGTTTTTGTGAGATCACGTCAAAGGTAAAGAGCAAAGAGCTCTCTCCTTCCCCATGGCCCACATTCAGGGGCCAGGAGCCCCACCTGAGATGTTGCTCTACCCCTCACACAAGCTCTGCCCTTCAGGGGATGGAGCACTGCTGAGCATGAATCAGCTGTGCAGTATCTCTCACAAAGTCAGTGGCTGATCCATCAGTTGCTAAGATCTCTATGCAATTTTATCTTAAGAGAAAACAAATCTGAATTCTACTCAGCCCCCAGCCTGTAGGTTCCCTCCCTATAATTTACCATAAATCAGATGTGGACATAACTTTTATTTCCACCAAAACCACACACATCCAGCCTCCCTCCCTTTTCTTAACCAAGAAGATGTCCTCAAATGTGTTTCTGCTGCAAGTTTGCTAATCTTAGACTGCCCAAGACAACACTTTTTTAGGAAGGCAAGGAACTTTCTTGTGCTCTCCTTTGAGAAAGCCAGCAGGCCATTAAGTGGCTTCATGTCAAAAAAGGTTAGCAGCCCACCAGGTCTACCCTTGTCAATAGCTGTCAGCACATATCTTTCTAAATAGACAAAATTAAGTTAAAAACTAAAAATAAATCCATTTCAATTTTTTTTTTATCTGCAGAGCTGTTAAGAAATCTAATTTTACAAATGGCTCTCATTTATTAATTAGCTCCTTATGTATCAAGTAATGTTGACATGGCAGTAGTCAAGACCTTGCAATCAAGTCTAAACAGCTGAGACAAAAGGATGTTTTTCCCCAACAATTCATCAGCATCATTACAGGAGCCTCAATCTCTGCAGAAAAACAGAATAACTCCTCAAGCAATTTTATTTTTTTTTATTTAGATTTTATCCTTAATTAACACATTCATTTTGGATTCTTGACTAAATTTATTTCCTAGTATTAACTATCACCACAGTACACACTAGAAAGTGTGCAATATCTAGGATTATATTCTATTTTGGAAGTTCTATTTCCTGTTACCCTGTCTATGTTTGTCAAAACTTTTTTTTTTCTATTTTGAGTAGTAAAAAACAAAATTCTTCTTCAGCTGGATACTAATGTAAAAATGCAATTTAGAGGTTCATCTTGCTTTTCAAATCAGCCTATAACACTGGCTCTGCATTCATAACTTATATCACTCCACATGTCTTCTCTCCCACCTAAAATCACAGATTTGCCATAGTGCTCCTGTTTAAAGGGAAAACAGAAGTTTAATACATTTAGGTGGCACACAGTCAATTCTGAGAATTGCCAGGTGCCTCCAACTCAAGTACAAATACTGAAGGTATTTTTCAGTGTCACACAAGCCAAAGATCAGAAAAACATCAGAAAAAAAAACATGGCATCATTTTTTAACCTATTGAAGCAATTTCAGGTATCTGTGTGCCATAGAAGTTTTCCAACTTACCTCTTGCATTAAGCCTGATCTATGGGGCTGACTTTTTGTACACTCCTACTGAATTCAGCAGGTGATCACACAGGATTTTGCTTATTTGGGGGCCAAAGAAGGGTCTCTGGATTCTCTTTGTGGAACATTTCAGGCATTATGTGGTGGTGCAGACTGAACTGTCACACAATGGAAAGGAAAGAATTTTTAATTTCAGCTCTGAAGTAACCAGAAAAAAACGAATAAGACCTGCTAAATATTGGTGCAACCCTTGGAGGAAATAATGCATACTTTGTGTGGGATTGTGGCTCTCTCTTCCTGCCAAAGCAACAAGAGGAGCTCCACACCTCCCAACCCCTCCACCCTCATGTTCTTCAGAGAGCAAGTGGACACAGCAGCACACAAACAAAAAGTGCTGTGTTGGTAAGGGACATTTGGAAACCCACAGCAGCAGGTGACAGTGTGTTACTGGGGAGATTAATTACTTCTGATGCTTCCAGAAAGTCCATTAAGAAATCTAATCTACAAAACGGGCTCTCCTACACACATTACTTATCCATTAACATTCTGACAGCAATTAGCAATTAAGCCAAACAGGTGAGAGCACGTGCAATCCCTGTGAAGTAGTGGGAGAGAGAGTTCCATAATATTTTCACATTGAAGTAGAAGCAGCATAGCAACAGGAGGTGCAGCAGCAAGCATTTCATTTGTATAGTGTGGCCAGGAGAGCTACATGGCAGCAGTCTGAAAACATTGAACTGCTATATCTAAATAATATCTGATTTTAACTTCATTAGATTTTTCTCTCCTTGCAACTTTCCCATGACACCGATCTGTATTTTTCCCTATCTCTGGCCTTGTCCTCTTTCTGCATCATTTCTCCTCTCCTTAATTTCTTCTTTTAATCATTTTGTGGTTTAGTGGTACTGCGTTGATCAGCACTTTTTTTTACATTGCTCCCATCTATTGTAGAGCCATTTGCCATCATTTGTGGTGGGAAGATATTGTTCCTTTCTCCTTCTGGGACTTTAATCCTGACTTTTTTCTCATTGGCCTACCCAAACTCATCTGAATGACACTCCACGGGTGGTTTTTTCATTCTGTGAAACATCAGGGGAATAGAGTGAGACCTTTTATCAGCAGAGAAAGGTGAAATAGTGCAGGAATATGTTTCTGGCTGAGAGACTTCCTTCAAAGAACTCTCTCTTGCTTCATCCCACTGTATTTTTGGCTCCATCCACCTCCTGTGCAGCATTTATAAGGTTGTCTGATCTGGCCCTTTTTCAGAGGTCTATAGCTTTGGCTGGCATCTAACTTGATATGGATAACAATTCCCTGGCACCTCTCTAGCATAATTAAACATCATGAAATGCATTAAGGATTTTCATTTGGGGCAGCTGAGTCTCCACAGCTATTCATGATTTGGCATCTCTTTGAAGTTTGTCAGCAGGGCCACCAATTAGGGTGATGGTAGGGTTTGTCATGTGTATGCAGCAACTGTCCAGGAAAAACTAGAAAGTCACCAGCAAATTTCTCTATAGCAGTGAAATCTATACGGGTTTTAGTCTATACATCCGTATCATGGACTCGATTTAAAGACATTTAAATGAAAGTTTTGCATCTCAATGTTAATATCCATCAAGTATATCTTCTGTGTTGAGGATTTTTTTTTCTTTACCCTCCCTTTTTTTCAAATTTTCCCTCCCTTACCTGTTTCAGTTTTAATTGTGAAATTAAACACCTGATACAAAAAGGTTTTTATATTTCTTTAATCTCTGTTTTTTACTCCATTTTCATTTCTTTATATCCTCTACCCCCCCTTTTCACACACTGGTGATTTAGTTGAAAATAAAGCAAATGGAATTAAAAGGCAGAACTTGTGTAGATTGAGGACATACAGGTCTAGACTTTACAATCCATTGTTTCAGATGATTCAGAAATAATACAGTTTATCCTACTGCAACATTTAGTGTGAATGAGATGGACATCAATTCTTAGATAATTGCATTACTGAAAGGACAGTAAGTCCATGGAACAGGTTACAGGAGAGAATATTGGAGCAAGGTGAGAATTGTCATAGTATAATAGAATCACAGAGATGGAAAACACCTACATCATTCCTCAAACCCCTCTACCTTACCAAGCTTAGGTTGCTTTCCACCAAAACACAGTCTCAAACTCTGTTGATTCTAATTTGAGGGGTGCTGGTAGGTAATGACCTCCCAGTTTTCAGGGATTGCTCTTTACCTCTGGGGTGGCCCCCCTGTGCTTGTGACTTTTGATGAACTAAATCTGTGCTTTCTGGAAGAGAGAAGCTCACACTGCATGCCATCATCACAGCTCCTGAAAGGGAGACAGCGAGTGTGGAAGGAAACCACACGGAATGGAACTGATCTGAGTGCCCTGGCAAAGAGATCACTGCACTGCAGCCCCAGACAGCAGGCTCTGGAGGCAGCAGGGAGAGCTGGACAAGCTGCTGGAAGCCTTGAACAAGATGCAGCTTCCATTGACAGCGACACAGCAGCAGCAGCAGCAAGCGTGCCTGCAGCCCCAGGACTCAACTAGCTTTAGCCATGCTTAATGAGGAAGGAATGCTTTTGAGAATATGAGAGATGCTGAAACAGTAGAAACTTAGGAAAGGATGTGAAAGTTTTGCCTCTGGGTAAACTGAAAGAACTAGCTGGAAATGGAGAGGTAGGCTAGAAAGCAAAATAAACAGTACAGATTAAATAGCGTGTAACTCCTTGCCTGTAATTTACCTACAGGGGAAAACCAAGAAAGAGGCTTGTTAGAATATGGCAAACCTTGTCCTGCATCTAGCTAAAGAGAAAAGGAAAAAATAACTGATTAGTATAATTACTATTATTATAAGCTGTATATTATTTTTTCTTTCTCAAGACTCCAGTAAGACTTTATATGGAAAAATGTCATGTGTATTTTTAAATAACACAGGGCTATGTGCTGGAGTAACGTTGAAAGAAGGACAAGTAGAAAGAGGGATGAGAGCTAGAAGAAGCTTGTAGTAAAGATGATGTGTCACATTCTTCCGTCACTCCAGTGGATGTTTGTGCTCAGGTGGATTTTCATTTCTGAGAGCACTGTGTGCAAAGCAAACACATCCTGACAATACAAACGACACCAGAAGCTCCACTTCACTATCTGATCCAAGTGTCACAGAAAATTAGTCTTCAGACAGTAAAACTGCTAAATTGTAAATGGTGATGTCCCACCTTGTGGCTTAATTCTGAAATCTCATTGTTGGAGATTAAACTGGGGCTAGCCTTGGTGTCCAAGTGAGACACAATTGTGGAATTACCAGATTGAAATATTGGTTGGGGCACAGTGATTCATTTCCATTATTAACATAAGTTGGGGATTTTAGTGGTGCTTTACCTGACTTAAAGTCTGTAGGGTAGTCTCCTTTCTTGGATATATTCCAAAATTGGGTGGACACAGGCCAGAGCCACCACTCTGGTTAATGACAACCAGGGCAAGAGATCTCCTGAGCGCTCTCCCACCTCAGCCATTAAGTGATGACATTAAACAGCACCTACTTTCAGCTGGGGATGTGTTTTTAGGGGGATATCAAAACAAATTAATTTACAGTATTAGTGGGTATTAGATACAGAATTAAGAATATTTTGGCAAGAGGTAAAAGTTACACATTTAACTCTGGCAGGAGCAGGGTGGGGATGGTAATCTCTTGGTGGAAAATTAGGATCTCCTAAATTAAGTTGCCTGTTGAGTTTTGTCAGCCAACAAATTTGTTTCAGAAAATGGAGGGGTTGTTTTTTAACTAACAGTGCAAATTTATTTCTACCATAACTATGTGTTATTACTTATGTAATTGTTATTTTGTTGCTGTTACATTTAATAATAATTATGCTGGTACACAATCCATTTTATATACAATTATACATATTTTTATATATACACATATAATTATACATAATAGGTATTTATAAATTACATTTATACATAATAGATTTAATAAAAGCTAAATAATATTATGTAATTATTATTATGTCTAATTATTTTGTTTAGGTTTTCTATCCAAAAAAATATTTGGGTCAGCTGACATATTGTTGAGAGGACCATGTAGGAAATTCCCCAAAAAATGTTGGAGTTTATAATGAGATTTCTACACTGTCATGCTGCTCTTCTACCTGACAAATAGTTACCTTTTATTTAATGAATTTTGTCCTAGCTACTGTTCTATGCAGAGCATACAGCAATATCTTTCCATGGAATATCTACACTCAAAAAAATATTTACCCTATGTTATCTGTAAGGTAAATGTTACTTTATAAATTGGAATATTTGTCACTCCATGAAGTTGTTTGCCCTTTCCCAGAAATATTTATGCAGTACAATAAGAATATTTACCCTTCAATTTAATCAGCAAATATTTGTAGGCCACCCTCTTTTATGTCCACCACCTGCTCTCAAGACATCCCACTGCCAAATTATTTTAGTTCTCATTTTTTTTTCACTTTTTTTATGGTAAATTGTTTGCTTTGAGTTTTTCTGTGTCTATTCCTGAACTCTCTCCTTCCCATTAATCACCACATTTCTGGGAACACAGGACCAAGGAACAGGGTCAGGTTTCCATACACCTGAGGCAGAGCAACAACACAGGAACACAGAATGGCTTGGGTTGGAAGGGACCTTAAAAATTACCCGGTTCCAACCCTCCAACCCCATGGGCAGGGACATCTTCCACCATCCCAGCTTGTTCCCATCCATCCTGGCCTTCAGCACTTCCAGGGATGGGGCAGCCACAGCTGCTCTGGGCAACCTGTGCCAGGACCTCAGCACCCTCACAGTAAAAAATTTCTTTCCAATATTTAATCTAAACCAACTCTCTTCAGTTTGAAGCTGTTCCCCCCTGTCCTGCCACTCCAGACCCCTGTAAAAAGTCTCTCTCCATCTTTCTTGTGGGCTCCCTTCAGGTATAGGAGGGCTGTCATTAGTTCACCCCTAAGCCTTACCCTTTTGGTTTTTGGCTACTCATCCTTGGAATTTGTAAAGAACAAACCCACAGGCCAGGGTTCGGCTGTAGCACACAACAGGCTCTGGTACAATTTGGTATCTGATATCCCCCAAGATCCTTCCCACACTAAAGGTTTGTAGGTTATTCCTCCAACTGAAGAGCTGTTACAAATTATTTTCCTCTTCAGACAAATTTCCTTTAATAGTCTTTTTTTAAAAAAAACTCTCACTTTATGACCTTTCTTTATGTAGACGCTTAACCATAAGTTGTTGTGCTTCACTAAGGATATTTTTTTTGTTTCACTTATGTTTTAAAAATAATACCCTCTTAGTTTCTCTCCAATATTCTTAGAGTTTTTAATCATTACATTCAATTTCTAAAATATGCAAATAATACAATGAAAAGTACAGGTAAGTGCAAACCTCCAGAAACTATAATTGTTTTTTTTACAAATTAAGCTAATAAAGACATTAAAATGTTGCCAGGCTGGAGCCCTAAATCCCTTGTGGAGTCCCTTTTTCCCCCAAAAAATTATGTATCAAAAAAGTCTATCAAAAAAGAAGGTGACTTACAAACTGAAGGATTCCTTTCTTTCATCAGAAGACAGTCATATTTGTGCTTTTTTTAACTTTCTGCTTCCTTGGTACAAAAGGAAACTCTTGTGCAATGTCCATTGTTGATCTGAGTCACATCTGAAGGTTTTCACTGGATAGGCAGGGTTATAAGTCTAGATCAATCCAAATTTAAACAGAAAACTCTTACATCAAAGCCCATGCTTTTAGTGTGGTCTGACATTACATTTGTAATGAAATTGTCAATTCAGGAAATATTTGCCATGTGGATAAGCAATCCACTGATCACTGAACTATTTGTGCAAGCCAGACAACAGCAGGAGCGATTCCTTTCCACAATTCCTTAGAATTACAGTCAGAGTAAGAGCCCAAAATGCTGTGGCTGAGCATGGTGGACATACCCATTTATCCCCTGTTCCCTGTTAGGGACATGAATCTGCTCATGGGAGGTTGCAGATCAGAACCAGAGGAGAATTTGAGGCTGACACCTGGAGCTAAACTCACTAAAGTGCTGGCAGGGAGAGGGGACATCCATCTGCCATCCGTGTGCCAGTCCCACCCAGCCGATGCTGCAGGGGTGAAGGTGTGTTTGGGCAGGTAAGGGAGTGAAAAGCAGAATTTCCTAATGCATTCAGCATTGAAAAAAGGTGATCATGGTTGGGTGAATGTAAATACAGTGGTCTTAAAGCCTTTTCTTCTCTGAGTCACCTGTGGTGGCTGGATGGATGGGCAGTGAGCTGTGGAGTTGACAGAGAGGTGGAAGGCAGCAATTTCCTATGCATTGCTCCCAAAGGAAGAGCCACAGCCAAGCTACGTTCACATTTAGCAGCTCTCGTTCCCTTACACAGGAAAACAATTCCCAGAAAACACCAAATTTCTTTCCTTCTGCTCAAAATATTACTTTCTCTTTTTTCTTCTTTTCATTGCTCTATTTTCTCTCCCCTAAAATTTAACTCAGATCACATACAGGTATGACAGATTCGGGGGTACCTCTGGCACTCTGCTGCATCACTCAGAGAGGTCTGTGCAGAAGCACATTTCTTAGCTGACAAGGCCTCGAGAGGAAATTCCTGTTGTCCAAGAGAGGAGAAGGAAGGAGACAAGGCTGTGCTCTTTTGGATGCCTTTGCAGCACACTGCAACTTCCAGCCTTCCCTGCAAGGGAGCCAAGCAGTCACTTGTGCTCTGTACCTGGGAGGCTTTTCTAGGAGAGCTACAACAGAGATTTCTCAGAAGGGCTTTATGCATTCTGCTTAGAAAGTAAAATAGAAAACAACTCCCAGAACCAAAAATTGGCTAAAACATGGCTAGAGTGAGATAAAATGTGTCAAAACCTTTGAGGGGAAATGCAACGCAGACAACATAAGCATTCTTTTTTGTCTCATGCAAATAACATAATTTTAACTGGTACCAACAGCTAAGATGGTCTGCAACAGCCTGGGAGTCCTCTTCCATCTTGCTTTTCCATCCTGACTGTTGATAAATATCTCAGTAGTTCTGGACTGAACAAATACAAATATTTCAAAGGAACATTATCTAATTAAAATGTTCCTCTTTCAGAAATGCTCTAGATTATTTTTTTCCATTTTCTCCTAAGCATCCTCAGCAAAACTGAATCTCCTGAGTTGTGGTCATTTGCACTGGAAATATAACATCTTTTCTGGTTGAAGCTAAGCTTATAAAAAAAATTATAAATAGCACACTCCAAAAAGGCTGCCAAATTTTTAGCAAAATACATTTGCATGGATTTCTTCCCAGAGTAGAAATTCCTCTTTTTGCAATTGTGTGCAGTTTATGACCACTCAGAAAATATGAGCCATGTTCTCTCCTCTTTTATACAGCATAAGCTTCAGTGAAATCAAATTACACTGATGTAAAACCATTGTAAATGAGATCAGAATCACAATCTGCCTCACCCAAGACAAAACTGTTTTGTGGCTAAATAATTTAATTTTGTGATTAATTTAATGTTAGTCATGGGGTCCAAATGTGTTCTGTAAACTGCTTTATGAATAGAATTTCATTCTCTGAGGTCAGTGAAACACAAAAAAACCATTCTATTATTACAGGCGCCACGTTTTTTGTGAAATGTTTCCTTCTACAAAAGAATTCCTATTCTTCCTGAAATCCAAACACTGAATCTTAGAGATTCTTTCACTGAAGGTGTTGGATTTGGTTTGCTTGGGGTTTTTCAACTCTAGAAAGATGTTTTCTTTACTTAGCTGGTTAATTATTGCTGAATATATTCACTGTTGTTGCTGTCTCCTAGCTAACATCTAAGTTTGTTTTACCAGGAAACCAGTTCATATCCATAGCTTGATTTGTTACTTTTATAATTAGACAGCTAAACTAATAGTTTATAAAATTGCATCAGCACAAAGAAATTCTACTTGGATTTAGAAGGACATGATGTGCCCAGTGTTTGCAGAATATTAATTGTGACTGGAATAAATATTGATTATGCCCTTTGCAAAATGACCGATAAACATTTCAGTATTCTTTAAACACAAGCTGCTTGCTCCTGATAGATTGCTGTACTTTCCCTGAGGAAAAGTAAGGGAAAAAAGTTGGAGAACACTGCATTGGATGTGGGAAAAATACTCAAGAAATGATCCTGTTAACAGAAAATTGTGCAACCTTTACAAAATTTTAATTAGAGTCCTAATTTTATTCAGCCCAAGTCTGCTGGTGTGAAAAAAGAGAGCTGTACTGGAGAATGTTTCATAAATTCTAAGCTGAAGATCAGCTGCTGTTCTACAGGAATTACTTAATCACATAAATTAATATAATGATCAGATCTGGTATTGAACTGTGAAAACAGCTCTTAGCAATGTAACTTCTGCTGTAGTTCATAAAGCTGCGAGAAATAAACAACATCTTGTCTTTTGTTTTGTCCTGATGTAAATATAAGCATGATATATTCTCAGTCTTTTCTAGAAACCCATTATTCATCCAGGTTTTGGTTCCTGAAAGTCATCAAATTCTAGACTTTTTAATGCAGAGAGAGAAAGCACAGTCTTTCAGTAGACCCAAGATACCGTCTTCTCATATTTTACTTATTTTAAATCTCAATTTCTGATGTTATAACTCCTTGTAAGCTGCAAGGCTCCTGAGATCAATGTCACCGAGGTTCAAACCTTGTTTCCTTCCTCCAGTATGCCTCATAAGGATTATAGCATTAAAAAAGGGGGAAATAAAACCCCCCTGTATCCTCAGTCTCTTTTGTTGTCCATCTTTTAACATCCTCTGATTTAATTTGATTTTTGAGATGTGCAGTTACCTTCCTTGTTGGGTTCCCTTAAATGATGATAACTTTTCCTTTCAGGGAGCAATGTTCAGATCTCAGGACGCTCTCATACTCGTTCAAGCAGCTCATTCACTGTTTCCACCTCTAAGCATTTAGATTTTACTTCTGGTTGACAAGCTCCCTGCCTGAGCACACTTTGTCAGAGACATCAATGCTCAGCAGCTCTTCAGGGCCTCTCCAGTTGTCTGCAGATGTCATTTCCAGGACTCTGGCTAGATTCTACCTTCTCATAACATCTCCTGGATAAATACAATCTGACACATAGCTTGGGACAAAGAGGTTAATTGAGCGTGCCTAATTGATACTGTAATTATGTTCACAGATCAAGAATGCTGGATCTAAAGACACATAATTATGTATTCCTGGCCACTGAAGCTGGGGCAAACCTTATAACCACACCTTAGCCCAGATCATTGAAAGAAACTTGCATAAGGAATAATTCTTGTTTTGGTTTTTTTTTTAATATTCTTACATATTAAAAAAAAAAATGGCACCAAATGGAAATCAA
Source organism: Parus major (assembly GCF_001522545.3). Lineage (NCBI taxonomy): Eukaryota > Metazoa > Chordata > Aves > Passeriformes > Paridae > Parus > Parus major. Next base: position 55,720,616 of record NC_031773.1, on the reverse strand, counting down.
TATTTTCATTAGTGGTGCTACTCCTCAGTGATATTCTGCTTTCCTGAGGAAGGACAGTCCCCTGCACATGTGCTCAAGGGTTACGACATGCTGATTCTGTTCAACTCACCGCAAGGGGACAATCCTCCCTGCAGGAGCTGCTTTGGCTGAGGCTGCTCCCATCACTCAACATGATTTCTTTGTTAGCCAGACAGCACAGCCAATATTACATTAGTTTCTGGGAGCAAAGATGTCTTCTTATTCTGTCATTCATAACCTAAGGTTCTGGGCAGCAGATTTACTGAACACTAGATAAATAAAACAAGACTAAGCTACTGCCTGCTCTTACTTTCACCAAAACATATCCTGATTATCTGCAGAAACCTCCCTTCTGCCTGGATATACACACAAGCATCAAGAACAAGGAGAATTTGTGCTCTAAGTGAGAAAAGACTCAGAGCAAGGCGGCCATCTCTCTCCTACATGAGAGAGCAAACTTTACTTTGTAGCAGGACATTCTGTTCCCTGCACACAAATAAAAAGTAGGCATGGTGTTTTCTAGGCACAAACTACCAGCTACTCTTCCAGTTAAACAAAACCACTTCTGGCGAGGAAATCAGATGTTGTGTTGCCTCTTGTCTCATAACAGCAGAATCAGGAGAACAAGAAAGCAAGGGAGATGGAGTAAATGAGAGTGAACTGCCTTTCACGTCTCGGAAGGTCCTTGTAGAAATCAGTCTCCAGACAAAATGTTTGTAAAATGAGAAAGCTGGGCTTGTATTTTACTTCAAGGTTCATTGTGCCTGCCTTTGCAGCCATTCTGGGCAAAGACTAGAAGTCACTTAGATGTCCAGTTGTGTGACACTCACAGCTTCAACTTCTGGTTTTTGCTCAGCACTGTGTTGTAAGAGAAGCCTCGAGCAGACCTCCATGGGCAGCTCTGTTACAGCTGAGCATCTTCAGCCCTCCCACCTGGCTCTCTCTGGCAGCACCAAATACATCCATCTAACTGGATGGCTGAGCAAATTAAGCTATCAAAGAGGTAATATCTTATGAGAAAGGGAGAACGTCTCAGAGGGGGACCAATAATTGGGACTACTGCACGCAGGAGCTAAAGCACAGTCTGAAACTAATATTAAAAAAACAGCATTTTTAATCTGTCACTGACATTTAAATCAGAAAATCCAAAATCTGTGTAGTGTCCAGTGAAACAGCAAGCTTAAAAATAGCTTTAAGTGGCAGAATAGCCAATTAGCCTTGAATAATGTGAAGTGAGCAAAGCACAAAACCCCTGTGAGCTTCCCTAGAGTGGAGCTGGCTGAGGCCACCTGGGGTAGTTTGCAGTCTCCAGTGATACCTAATGACCAGCGCTTCAAAGGAAGCTCAAAATTTCAGGAAGCTACTAATTACTCCTTGCTGAACCAAGAGCACAGCTGATACAGCTTCTGATCAGTTTATGCTTGGACTAGAAGCCCCTGCATGTTTTTCTTGGTCAGTGTAATTGCATTTTTTACTCATGCTGCATACCTTTCTTTTCAAAAACAAAATCCAATACTGATAATGGTTGTTTATCATCATCTTGAGTTTACATGAAAAAAGTTCTAATGCCATTTTTCTTTAAAAACAACCCCAAAACAACAGTGGTCCAGTTGCACAGAATCACTTACAAGTAAGATTTTTTCACACACATGAATGAATTCTGCAAACACTAACAGAGCTGTGAACAACTGCTCAAAATATTAAATTTACAGGAAGCCTGGTCCTTCTCTTTTTTGATTTTTTTTTTTCTTTTGATTTTTTTTTTATTATTTGTTTTTCTCCAGGGACAAGAAATTACTGGGAAAAATATCTGGTTGTAGAAGGCTTAGGTTGGAAGAGAGAAGGGCTCAAAATGTTGCAGCTCTGTATCGCTGGCTTAGGTATGGTTTAGGTTAAAGGCAGCCCAGAAAACCTTCCTTCTTTGTTCCTGAATTCAATCCATTCCAGGATGAACATTATTAAAAAATAATATTGCTGTCAATTGACGTTAGCACTCTCATAGACAGAAAAATGAAAACATTTCAAGAAGATTTGTTTTTATGACTTCAGTTAATCTTTTCAAAACAAATTTAAAGACAATAAAACTGGAAAGGTAATTTGCTGCTGTCTTCAGTTTGCTGATTGCTTAATCCTTGAAATCTAGGTCCTTTCATGCAAATACTTTATCCAGAGTTTCTTGTGGCACTGGGGACTGTGGAAATCTGGCTTTTCCATGGAAGGCAGTGAGTGAAAACAGGACCTTGCCATGGGAACTATTTCTATCTCCATTCATTCCATTTATTCAACAAGGCATAAAGATGTGAAAGATGCAACTGCTCTGTGGAACTGCCTTCAAGAGAAGGGGAGATTACCCCTCTGCAGGCTTTATCACATCCATTGCAACTTTATTATACAACAATTTCTAAAGTGGAAAGACAGGAAAATGGATATCAAGAGATTCCCTGTCTTGAATAACAATGTTAACAAATATTCAAAGGTGTTTTATAAGTGTTCAGATGGGATCTGAGGCTGACCATCAACTGACAACAGTATCAACTTCCAAAAGCACAGCTTTGAAGTTTTATTCTATAGAATTGTTTCTGTGGGATAGGGAGAAGTGGATAAAAGAAATACGGAATCAAATATTAAAAATCTCTAGGAAAAACATCAAAGAGAAAGAAGAATTTGGCACTGAGATTGCTTCAGTCATGGATCTAAACTATGTTGTGGGAGCAGCACGAAAGAGGGTTTGAGGGCTTTCTTAATTTAGACTTTTCACTGAAAAATAAATGTTCTTTTCAGAGGTTGGAAACTGTTCCCTCAAAAAGTATTTCTCACATTCTAAAATTACCAGGTTCTACTTCTTCTGATGGCAAAAGAAAGATACAGTGGTTTAAGCAGTCAAAAAAGTTTTCTTAAAGCTACCAAAGGAGTACATCTTCTTTGGAACATATATAAAAAGAGGATTATTTTTTTTTCTTCTTCCTAATAAATTTAAACTATTCTAGTAAAAATTTTTGAAAAACAAAATATTTTTTTCTCCTTAGAATAGCCATGGAAAATTAAAATCACTTAGAAGAAAATGATGAGGCAGGTTTAATGTGATGTCTGGAATTCTGTCTTAAGTCTACAGAGGCCAAGGCATTAGAATAAATAAACTGCTGCAGATTTGCTAAACTAAATGAGGAATGTACATTTTATGATGTGGAAATACTGACTTATTTTATAGGGTTTTTTTGCTTTGCAATCATAATTTTCAGTTGTTTAAAACCCTTGCAAGACTTGACAACATCCAATGAAAATGCAGAAAATTTGGAACAAAGTAACCAAATTCATTCTTTTTTTTATAGACATCTCAGAACTTTGTGTAGTAGTCAGGTCTCAACTGCCAGCCAACTAGTAAACATTTTTCTTTTTATATCCTTCCTATTTAAAAAGTAGTAATGAATCTCAGCATTTTCCATACTGGCCACCAACTTAAATGGGAATAAAATAGAGATAGACCAAGGAAAAGACAAATAACCTGAGGATGTAAAAGGAATGTGCCTCGCTGAGGTCTGTTTATGGAGGGACACTTTCATTTCTGAATTCTATTTGAAATTATAAATCAAAAGTACTTTAGCAAGGATCTAGAATATCTGAAAACATTTCATAAGTGTTTTTTCAAAAGAGGTGTTAGCAAAAAAATTAAATAAAATTTCTTCTATCATTTGAGTCTCAACAGAGAGAATAAAACTCACCATTTCCATACTCTGAAACAACAGTTGTGCAAATATATGTAAGCTTATGTATAAATATGCATATAAATAACACAGAGAATCTCCATGTGATGACAAACAGAAGACACATCTGAGACATCTGTTAAAATTCCATGTGGACTCAGCCATGCTGCATTCACCAGCAAGCACAAAACAGTCAATCCTTTAATCAAAAAAAGGGGAGAACTGCCTCCAGAAAGGAGCAGGAGAAAATGCTGGAACTCTTGGATAGTGCAAGGCACAGTGACACAAATACCCTAGAAAAAGGGCATTCAAGCCATGCAGTAATAATGGCACAAACAAGCCACAGAATGGGAAAGTTTCTGAAAGTGGCCATAAGACTACAATTTTACTTCATGCACCAAATGCAGGAAATTTCTTCAAAATAAAGGTGCTGTGTTCACTGAAGGGAAACATCCATGTTTGGGTCAAGTGTCCCTTTCAAATTCTGAGTCACTAAAATCAAAGAATATGTTTATTTTTCCTTTACAGACTACTAAGCCATAATAATAAATTTGGAGGTAAAAATTTTTTTTCCTATGTTCTCAGTTCCCTAAATCCAATCTCTTCTCAATACACTGCTTTCTCCTTTCCTCTTTTTTTTCTTCTTTTCCATCTCCCCCTTTCATTCCTCAATGCAGTCTTTGCTAGACATCACACCAAAGGCTCCAGGTCCTTTCTCCATCTCTCTCTGCTTTTTGCCCATTTTGTTCAGCTCAGTGCAGCTGCTTTGTTTCACGGACTACAGCACATGTTGTGTTTGTACTTTGCTAAATCCACAGGACTTCTGATTCAGCTGAGCTCCCTGATATTTGAGTGTGAATAATAGATAGTGGTGCAGTGGCTGGAAGTGCCGGCTTCAATCCCTGTGCAGAGAGGCAGAATGAAAAGGAAATGTCTCAAATCTGTACGAGCACAACCCCTGAGAGTTCCTCCCTGCTCCAGGTGGAGGATTTTTGTGGAGCAGAGCATGGGAGCCAGCAGCACTTTCCCTTTCCCCACACCATATTTACATCAGTGGGCAGTATTGCTGCTGGTCAGTGGTCACCCTAGGTTTTTGCTTTTTTTCATTTTTACTTCCTCTGATAAGTGATTTTTAACCTTTTCAACCAAAGGCAGTCATTTCTAGTGTGAAAAAAGCGAAGAGTGAAGACAGCAGGCAGAAAGTGGTTAGGAACCAGGTGTCCTTCTGCTTTCTCTCCATGTCTCCCTCTCTCCCACTGAACTCCAGCAGCCACCTTTTACTGGCTGCATTTTGCTTCCAGCTGAGATTCGTAGGATCTGCTAATTAATGCTGCCTAAGTCTTAATAGCTAGCAGATTTTTGGTAATCCCCAAGCATCAGATGCATTATCATCAGTGTTACTGAAAATCTACTTCCCATTATTTGTATAAATGTTTTTCTTTGCAAACTCTAGGTTGTAATTTATGATGAAGTTAATCATAAATTATGACTTATTCTGGCTATTGTTAAAGAAATGCAGAGTAGAAACATCCTGCAAATAGGATTAATTTACACACATGGAACTTTCATGAGGCTCAAGGAACAGAAAAACCTACTGGAACTTTATATATTAGAAGAATATATCAGAGAATCCTTTTTCACCATCCCATCCTTTGCCTCCCCCTCCATAAAAGTTCCCAACAAAACCACAAACAAGTCCAAAACCACAGATGACAGAAGAGATAAGGGATGAGGGATTAATAGAGTTTCTCTTGACCCTGGGATTAACTCCACCTAGGAGAGAGCAGATTCAGTATTTTCTTTCCTGAGTTGTATCTGATATCAGAATTCTATTCTGTATGAAATAGAATTCTATTGAATAAATGTCAATGTTCTCATCAGCATATGAAGCATGTAGAATTAAAGTAAAAAAATACTAAACATCTTTGCAATCAATTCAAGGTGGAATTCTTCTGTTATTACAGACACATGTCTAAGTATCTATGTTTCATATAGATACATATTTATCAGACAGGATGAAGCAGCCAGAGCTGGAATGAATGGCAAGCAGCTGATTTTCTCCATAGGGGAATGTCTCTCAGTCCAACAATATTCTGTATATGCAAGGCAAGGACACGAGAGGAACCAAGAAAAAACTTATCTTTAAACTGCATTGAGGCAAGCCTATCTTTTTCAGTATACTGGTTTAGAGTTGATTTATGAGTTCTGCTGAAACAGATAACCAGCAGATTACAAATATTCAAGATTTTTACATGGTTTTGTTTAGCTGTATCCCATCTCCTTCAGATTCAGTTTCAGCATGATTCTAATTCGATAACTGCAGAAGCTGCAACTCTGATAATAAGTATGTCTGATAAAAATGTATTTCACAGTCACAGGGGAGGCTTATTTCCAAGGCACACTGATTCACTCAGGATATGAAAAGCAAACCATATTACTTTTTTTTTTTTTAATCAAACCTAGGTGACATAAATCAAGTGTGAGATTATGATTGTGGAACCATCACAGTGAAAAATGTGTAAATGACTTTCAGCAATCCATTTAAAAATGTAGAACAGTTTTATGACAAATAATTAAAACCCAAAACCAACAAAAACACAAACAAAACAAAACCCTATACCCCACACATCCTGGAAGAATACAGGTTTGAACACATGAAAGAAAGAAAAGTAACACTGAGTAAATTCTCATACATTTAGGGGGATTCTGTAGCCTAGTCTAGAAGGTAAAGAAAGAAACACCCTTGCTTTGTTTAGAGGGACTCAGTCCAAAATACTTGAAACAAATTAAATTTGCAAAATAATTTGAACTAATCAAGGTTTGCTTTTCTGAAGTATGTGTGAAATAATAAAAACCAATCAAAAAGGAGTAAGAATAAATAGAAATCCTGGCCAGAAAAACAACCCTCTTATTAACCTAGCCTTAAGAAAGTTGGTGGTTAATAATTGCAGAAAGAAAATGTAGCAGAGATGAAGAGGTGGAAACTTTAAAAAGAGCAAAGTGGGAAGGCAAAAATCCCACCAACATCCCTGGCTCAGACTGGGGAGGGTCTGCATGACTCTGGTGTGTTGTTAATGTGGATTTGTTTTATTTGAATGGTCTCAATGTCTGTACCTCTGTCATGGCCACGACTCCTGCAGACCTAAAGACACTGGTTCCTGTTCTCTACTCAAGTTTGTTTCTGCTGAGATGGGATCCCAAAAGAAAGCATTTTAGCACTGTCTGAGTAATTCCAGATCTACCCAGACACCAGGGTGAAGCAGTTCATTTGGATGTAGTCTTTGCAGTTTATATGATGTAAAGCTCTTCCAGGTCATGAGATTCCAGATTTTCACAAGAACGAGAGGGGAGATGCTTGTGCTGAGAGAGGATGATATAATCATTTTGGTAGGAGTAATTGCATCGCTCAAGGTGCTAAGGCAGTGTATTCAGCAGGACTACAGAATGAACAGTGTGAACTGCCTGCAGCAACAGCACAGCCAAATCTGTCCTTTTTCTCTGTATGAATATCCACAGGTTGCCCAGGCTAAGGGAGGGACACTTAAATTACTGAGGTGTATAAAAATATGCACTTAGAGCAAGCATGCATAGGTTCAATTGTTGACACTCTGAGTTGTATGCCATGGGTCTAATTGAATTTTAAAACATTCATATGGATGGCCTTGGGAACTACATTAGACAATCTGCATGAGTGCCAGGACTTGCATGCTCTATTGCATATATTCTCCCTACATATGTGCATTAAAACAAATTTTGGAAAAAGACTTTCATATACTTTGTGGTGCCAGTATTGAATAATAATAAGCAGCATTTAAATGCCAAAACAAAGAATCAAAAATTTGATCTTCCTCAAGGCTGTGTCTTTGAAGGTGTCAGACATGAAGAACAAAGAAAATAGAAGCGATATGCCAGATGCACACATCTGCATCGGTTCAAACCCAATCCCCAGTCTCCAAAGCTGTCAAGCACAACTTGCAGGAGGAAAGAGAGATTATTTTTTAATCATCTAAGCACAGAAAGCTTGGAAAGGGCTCTGGGGAAACCTTCTTGTGGTTGAAGAATGTTCTACTCTTCCTTACCATACCCCAGCCCAATTACTTCCTTTCTGTTTCCTGTGTTTTCCTGCATGGCTGAAACTCACAAGTTCTCATGGTTTCAGCTGTTTCCCAGAATTTGAGGATTCCAAAGGGGCACCACTCTTTGCATGAAGGTGTAGCCCCACCTTCATTCCTGACACACCAGGCAAGGGGCATCCTGTAGAGAATACTTTTCTTCACCTAAAATCTCACCATAGCTATGAACTAGGGGGAGGCTCCAAGTGGGAATTCTGGCTGTTACCAGGATCTTCACTTGGGAAGTGCTCTCTTTTAAGCATTGCACTGATGTTGCATAATGCCTGTTATCCACCCATCCATCCATCAAGGAAAGCCCTGGGGTTTAGGGGGAAGTCCTGATGGGTTGTTTGTACCACTGCATAAAACAGCAGCGGTTTCTCCTCCTGGGGGAACAGATTCACACCAGATGTTGCAGAAGAAGCAACTGGCACTTGTTCCATCATGCTACAGTACATCTGGGTATGGACACAGCCAAGAGCTGCAGGGGTCTTCAGGAAAGAGAAAGAGTCATTTTAGGGAATAGTAACAGTAAACTGCTGGAAAATATCCTAAATGACTGTTCCATAGTCTAATTTATTTATATGGTTATGTTTCATTATAGAGTTCCTTTGCAAGATTTAGTCGTTAGCAGCAAAGATGTCCAATTATTACCCTTTTGCCTTGACTAGGAATTAACCAACATTTCTGTGTGGATGGGAAAATCAAGCTGCTTATTATTATTCAGTTTGTATGGTCTTATTTATCACCTCGTTCCACTCCATAGCAGCATCTATTGCAATTTGCACATGGTCTTCAGAGGAGATGGAACACTTATGTTCTCTGCCATCCTTCATGCTGTACATATTAAGACTGAAGATGTGTTCAAAACAATAGAGTTGCTTAGATAGGGGAACTGGACCTTTCCCCCTGATATTCTGTGAGGCCAGCTATTGGCAGAAGACTTGAATTTTTAATATCTAATTCCTTACTCAAATAATACAATCTAATTAACTTGACTGTGTGTGCTTAATAAATTCTATTAATTATTTAATCAATATTCATTTTTTTAATCATTTACTGATTTGAAAATCATTAAATAAATGCTGTCAAGGAACCTAGGTATATCTATTATTGATGCTTTTGTTTATTTCAGAGCTCCTAACTTCAATAAATTATTGAATGTCTTTCTAAACTTTGCTTTTTGTTTTGTTGTTCCTACAAAATGTTTTCAAAAGGAGCTTCTTTGTTTCCTGCCTGCAGGACAGAACATACAATAAAACCTATAATCTTCTCTTGGGCATCACTCTAGATATTCCCATTAGACTGGCAGGGGACAGACATTTACCTATGGTCAGAAGAAAATATTTGTGATCATATGGATCTCCCTCACCCTGTCCCCACCCACAGTCAAACAGAGCCCCTCTTTGCTTAGGGAATATCTTTATCTTATCTATCTTAGGGAATAGGTATTCCACTGTCACTGTGGAAAGGTACATACAGATATGTAACTATTTAGAGTGCAAGTATATATCATTATATATTGCTCTATATTATAAAGTGCATATAAATACACAAACACAGAAACACATTCCCTTTTTCAATTAAGCCTCAGGCAGCATGGAGTTAAGTCCCTGTCCTTGCAGGAAACCACACACAGTGGTGCCATGGGTGTTTCTGCCCCAGCACAGGAAGAGCGCTCCTGCTGAGTCCCCCTCACCCCAGCTCTCCCTGCCAGAGCAGACTCATTCAGCACTGAGATCATTATTTCACCCACTGACACCTCTGAAATCCTGATGATCAATGTTCTTTAAAAATTAAAATACAAGCTTCAAGCCAAAATATCTCGGCTGCCTCTTTGTGCCGCAACGCCAAGATCAAGCAATGATTTTATGGTAACACACAGAGCAGCCACAAAGGGCAGCCCAGGCCACAGAGCTGAGCTCCTGCTTAAGCCAAGGAAAAGTTAAAGGCAGCTCATGTCAGCTACTCACAGTGCTGGATCACTACATGAGCACTGCCTCCACTCTCAGAGCTGACACTTTCCTCCAGAAGCACATCAAGGAATGGAATGTTACACCTTGTTCTAAGCAGGACCTTAACTTCCTGGTCCTTTTTTGACCAGCCACACAAGAAATACAAACTTTGGGTTTATACACAAAACAGATGCTTTAGAAGTTTCTTAAAGTGAGTGTTCTTTGGCAGCAAAATTGCACTGTCTCTGAACTCCATCCAGGCGAGCACTGAGGCGTCCTAATAAGGAGATTAGGAAAGATTCCGTATGGAAGTGGATTAGAGATACTGGCTCAAGTGTGTTGCATCAAGCTGTAAGGAGCAGAGCTCACAAACTCTTCAAGAGCAGGAGTCCAGTATTGTGAGAATGTGGCATGCCTGGTATTTGAGGAGGCACGAGGGAGAAGGCTTAGAGATTAGCGAGAGGCACCAGAGGAAAAGTGGGAAAAGACTCCAAGAACTGAAGCATGATGTAAGATATCCAACACAAATCCTGCTGATCTGGAATTTGTATGGCAGGCAGAACAGCACATGACACTGTCATGGCAAGCTGCTCTCCTGCTGGGCAGCTGGAGCTGGGAGCTGAAGCAGGAGAATTAAAAAGCAACAGAAATATTTCTGTTAGCACAACAGAAATATTCTGGAGGTACTGAACTCAAGTGTGTCTTCAAAGACAGTCTGAATACATTATTCTGCAAATGGCACTGACTTAATCCATTTCCCATATTCAGCCCAAACTGCAGTCATGATTTAGACCATTCCCAAAGGATTCCCACTACCAGGAGCAGAGGGAAACCAAGGAGGGCAGACAGGTGCTAGCCTACTGAAGTCTAGATAACACTATGCCCCCATGCAGCAGAAAGAAGTAGAATAATAGATCAACATATGACTGCTATGAGGCACATCATTTAATAAATCAGGAAGAAAAAATAATTCTATGAAGTGACTGTTCCCAGATACTCCCGGGATAAATCAATTTAAACTTTGTACACTGCTCAGGTTATAGCTACAGAATTAATGTTGTGTGCAGCAACCAATCTAATCTTTTTTAGTAATGCACTGTGAAAAACCTATTATCTTACCTATAATTCTTACTGGCCTGTTTCTATTTATTTCTTCAATGCCAGTCTCAGCTGGCAAGTGTAGTCTGCCATTTAGCAACAGGGGAATATTTTCACCCACTTCAGAAAATGTAATTTCACATGTGGGAAGTTGATGGGGGGTTATTTTGATGGATGATCAGCAAACCAAAACATTACAGTAAACAGACAACTGGAGGAAAAACACAGACCAGTCATTTCAGGAAGACACAAACCCTTAAATGATGGACACTGTCAGAGGACAGCAAAATCACCTACCTCATTTCTCCTTCTGTTTATATCCATCACAGTTCTCTCTGGATTTGTTACTACCCGCTGCTTTGCTTACACTTTTGGTGGCATTTCCCCAAAGTTTTACCCAACCCAGTTTCCAGCACTTTGCACATTTTGGCACATCTTGGGCAGAAATAGCAAAGCCAGTGGCCAGGGGCAGAGCAGGAGTAACCCTGGCAGCAGGAACCTGCCCCATCCCCATGGAACCACTGCTGGGGTGCCCTCACGTGCTGTGGCAGCAGGAACCTGCCCCATCCCCATGGAACCACTGCTGGGGTGCTGTGGCAGCTGCCAAAGGAGCACAAAGGCTGCTGGGGGGACCCTTTGGAATGCAGACACTCAGCATGCCCACCTGCCACATCCCCTGGGGGCCAGGGAGGGTTTTCTGGGACAGATGCCATTAGCACCAGGGATGTAGCTTTATTAAAAATTTTCTGGTCTGAAATTGTGGGTTTCCAAAAAAGGTGCACAAATCATGGAAAATACCTGGAATTTTTATTTGGCTTCTGAGAAAGACTTATTGTTAGCTCAGAGGTGAGATTCCTAGGCTGGGGCTTGTTTGCTCTTTTCAATTGATACAGAATGATGTTCCCCTTGGATAAACTACATGCAATTTAATGCAAAGAACACCTGCAGCTGCTGGCGCTTGGGAAAATCTCTAAGGAGGGCCTGAAAACATGATGCTTTGTCTCTGCCACTTCCTTTTTCCCTTGGTAAGGTATTTTGGGTAAATAAATAAGGAGAGTTCATTATCTTGCACTGGCTAAACAATTGTTAAGAAAATACTCAAGGGCTGTGATTTATGATAATTTTCATTGGAACCACCTAGGGAACCTAATATATAAATCTTCAAGATTGTGCAGCTCACTTTCTTTGGGCTTGGGCAGATTAATAGATAATAGCACTAATACCAAAACAAGTTAATGTTCTAACAGTTTTTGCCAAGATGCTGTTAGTTAATCTGAAAAGCTAGGTATGTTCAGATTTATGCCACTGGGAAGCAAGAAAAAAGACTGCTGCTTTCTGCTAAAAAACACAGCAATATTCAATGAACGTTTGTTCAGGTTACACTGCAATGTACCAAAAGAAACAGTTCTGGGGGCAGGGCCAGGTTTGCACATTACAGATATGTTTAAAAGGGGATCACAGTGAGTGAACTCAACTCTACTCTAAACTAAAACACATAATTCTTATATATTTTAAATAACATATGCTCAAGCCATCTTCCTAGGGACTTTTCCTCACCCAGCTCAGACACAGCACTCAAGAGTACCTTTTCCATTCGCAGAGATTTTGAGATAATTCCTTATGAGACTACATGAGAAAGAGACAAAATATTATTTCCCTCTTTCAAGAGTGCTAGAATTGATCCTCATGCAACCCCATCCTTTTTACATCTGCAAGTTGTTAGCCAAAAAAAAAGTCAGTTATTAAAGATGTGAACATTTTAAAACGTAACATGGACACAATTTATTGTATTTGCTGAAAAAATGTAATGAAGTGTGATGCATGTGTTGTGCAAATATTATCAAATTACCAGCCAATACAGGAAAACACCTGTGTCAAAGAAGATGACTCTAAGGCCCTGAGGAATTTCATATGAGTTTCTGGGTAACCTGATTTCCACCTTGGACACAGGGAAGTTTATTCACTCTTGGTTTAAAAGGGAGACAGCTTTCATTCAAACCTCAGTTTACTACCAAATGGTCATAGACAAAAATATGAGTTTCTTGATTTGTCCAAAGCATCAGGTTACCCTTGCTGGCAACTTCTGGTGCTCAGTTTCAAGTGGAAGAGCAGATGAAAAATTTAACATGCATTTACTTGTCATATTAACACATCCCATGTGCCTTCATATTGATGCTCAAATTCAGATGACATTTTCCCCTGATTGCTCCTACTGCAGAAATTCATTTCTGCTTAAAACAGAGACAGAGGTACACTGAAATGACTTTATGTCTGAATTCTTAGCCCCCAAGCAAGAACATATAAAAGGGATCAAAAGCTTCTGGATCTTCTTTCATCTACATAACTCATTTCTTCAGTCAAACACACCAAATTGTTTGAATCTTCTCCGTGACTTTACCTGACTAATATATGACTCTGTAGAGTTTGGGGTTTTTTTTTTCCTGTTTTCCTCTTTCCTTTATATTAATGTGCCTTCAAAAGAAAGATCTGTGAGACTACTAATTTGACAGTTGACAAATACAACTGCACCATCAATCTTCCTCAGCAAAAGTAATCAGACTCTAAACTTATAAGATTTTAAAATTAAGAACGCATTTCTTCCTCCCTCAATAAAAAAACAAACAAAAACACCTGAATCAGAATGGGGTTGAGGATGTACAATGTGGCATGATCCAGTTAAAGTGCTGTAAAACAAACCCAAACAGAAAGAATCAGTAACTTGTTTGTTCCTCTCTCAGTTTTTGCTCAAGGGACAGTTTATGCAGGGTGCAGTGCGTCTCTGGGACAGCAAAAGCTCTCTCTGATGCATATCTTAGTGTGGCCATTGACACTGGACCCTGGAAGCAGGTGGCAGGGCATCTGTAGAAAACTGGTTTTAGTTGAAACTAATGTCCACAGGTCCCCTCTCTGGCCATCAGCATAATCACTACCTTCTGCAGCCTCAGGAACTCTCCATATATTTCACAGAGTGGGTCAGGTTGGAAGGGACCACAGTGGATCCCCCAGTCCAGCCTCCCTGTTCAAGCAGGGTCATCCCAGAGCACAGGATTGTGTCCTGATGGTTCTTAAGTATCTCCAGTGAGGGAGACTCCACAGCCTCTCTGGGCAGTCTGTTCTAGTGCAGGTCCACCCACACAGTTAAAACACAGTTCCTCATGTTCAAGGGTTGTTTCTTGGTAATCAGTGTCTGCCCCTTCCAGCACTGGTCACTGTTCTGGTTATAGCTTTGGTTTTCCACCCCTTTTGCTCTCACCCAGTAAAAGTTTCATCAAAACCATTCTGTCTCTTAATTCATGGGAGATTTGCTTAAAGCTTTAAGACACACATCATCTGCTGCTTCCCTCGCACCTACAAGTCTTGTAACCACATTGTGGAAGAAACTTAGATTGGTTTGACATGAATTGCTCTTGACAATTCCGTGAATAGTCTCCTGCTATCACTCATAAATCTGACTGAATTTAAACTGTTCCTGCTTTACACTAATTAATCAAGAATCTCCCTCAAAACCCACTTTTCTTATTTCTTCCACCTCTGTTCCCTGACACTGTCAAGCTAAATGTTTGATTTAAAGCAGAGTAGCAGACTTCTGTTTCGTCAGAGAAGAGTAATGCCTGCAGATCTGTTGTTCACATTCAGTATAACAAGGGGGACAAACTGAATCTACCAGCTTTGTTTAAGCAGCCTAACAAGTAATCACTTCTTTGCAGACTGCCTGTGAAATTTTTTGCCAGTGGAAATTGCAGAGGCAGATAGAAACAAGGTTTATAAAAAAGGTCTAGAAAAATTCACAGACCATGGCTTTAAACACACAGAGAGGCAAAGTGATCAGGCAAATGATTGCTGGGAATGCTGTCAGGAAGAAAAGAAAAAAAAGTATCTGAATTTTTTAAAATAAAGGAAAGCATCTTTTACACTTTTGGTACAGCAGAAGAGCAAAGGGAAAAGTGAGAAAAATTATAATTCACTTTGGCAGCATTTCTTGTGTTCTTATATAAAAAATACCTATGTTGTAACCATACCTCCAGCTTACCTAAAAGCAGAGGCCACGTGGGACTGCAAATGGCAGGCAGATACCCAGTGATGGGAGGTGAACTGCTCCTGCTCACAAGTCCAGGCTGTGGCTTTTGCACATGTGGTGCATCCACACATCACATCCTGAAGCACAGAAACCCAACCACAGGTACCAGCTGTCCCTGGGCACCACGAGCCTGCTCTGGGGAGAGCAGGCACTGCTGAGAGGAGCCCCAAGCCTGCACAGTCACATCTTAAACTGCCTTCCTTTACCTAGAAACACCTGTCAGCCATGGGCAGGCATTGCACACACCTGCTGAAGGGGGGGAGCTGCTCAGAGCAGTCTGCTCTGTCATTCATCTGCTGTGGCTTTCAGCTGCCACTCCTGTGTGTGCAGGATGTTCAGCACAGAACAAAGCCCAAAGCTGAAGAGTTACCCTCGTTCCTAAATTGGTTGCATGCAGCATTCAGGCACCTCAATCTGTTAATTACTATGTCTGGAAAGACTTGGCATACATATTCATCACCTGCAATTGTCATGCTGCCAGCTTTTGCAATTTTAATCATCAGCTTCATGATATCTGGCATTTTTCTTGAAGCTGAATTGTTTGGTTTCCTGACAGTCTCAGTTTTGCTTCTTTTTAGAAAAGAAAGTCTAAATTTAAGGTCCTGAGATTTTAAAGGAAAAACTGAAATGTCAATATCTGAGGGAAAAATGAAGATTTTTGAGAAGAGTTATAGGAATAAACTGTCTCTAAACTATATCTTCAAGAAAAACAAAGTTCACTTTAGTAAAAAAATGGAGTAATTAGATTATAGAGGAAAAAATAAAAGGTGGACTGTTGCAGTCAATATAATAATTAATTATATAAGTTCTTACAATGAATGGTGATCACAGAATCAAGAAGGATCTTGGAGGGTGAACTCAGAGGAATTTATTCCCATTTGTAACAGAATGAGCATTATTAAGAGCTTTATGGTTTCTGGAGCATCAGAGCTGGCTGACTGCAAAAACTACAGAAATGTTTGCCAGCTGTCTATAAATCATAAGATTAGACAAACAGCTGGGAATGAGCTTCAGAGAATACTTCATCCTGCTTTAGACCATTCATGAAGCCTCTTTCACGATTTTGCTTCTGTAATTCAACGCATCTTGTTTCAGCAGCAGCATGATGGTGATGCACAGCAACTTCAATTAGTGGAGAGGAGCAAAGGCAACACTACTGTTTTACTGCACAGCATCTTTGCCTGAGAGGAAGATAAAAAACACTGGCAAAGTTTGATAAGAGAAGAATTCTTTTTTTCTCCTAAGTTCTCTGTGTTGAAGAGAAAGTGCTGTGGATCAAGGCAAAGGCATGTTTCAGTACTTCATTATCTTCACAACTGTGTGGCGTTGCTGTAAGCACCCCCAGAGCAAGGCTGTGTCCAAGAGAGCTGCAGATCAGCGGTGCAGGGCTGCTCCTTCATCCCATTCTCTGTTCCTCAGCTGGCTTTAGGGCACGCTCTCTAAGGAGTGACCTCTTGGCTCTCTACTGCACCCTCCTGCTATTCTTGTAGCAGGGAGTATGGATTTGAAAGCAATCCTGGTTATCAAAGCAGCAGTTATGTTTCCTACTTTGGACCTTAGAAATTAATTCAGACTAATTCTCAACTTCTCCCAGTTAGAGACTTGGGAGCCAATCTGTTTTTAAAGTCTCTCTCTTCCCTGAGTGTTTCTCAACCCATCAAAACTGAGTGTCCATGATTTGTTGATTTCAAAACCCTAATCAATTTCAAATCAGAGTTATGCAACCCAAAACCACATGTATTTTCCTGCTCAATAAAGTCTGTTTGAAGAGATTAAAAATAATTATGAAATAACTGTCCAAGAGACGGAGAGTATTTAGGGCATTTCACTGAGTTGAATCTAATTCAAGTCAACAATTGCCAGAAGCCAGAAGTGTCTGAGTTCCCTTTGACTGCTAGGACAAGTTTGTTTCCAATTTATCCTCGACAAAAATACAGGCACATCACATAATCCTTCAGCTTTTTGGCATCCTCAGGAAAGAGGATGGGAACTGAATGGTCTCGAGGCAGTTACCCACACATTATTGAGCTCATCTCTTCAGACAAAAAGAGCAGTGCATAACAAACACACGTGTATCAATAAGCACTGACTTCAACAGCAAACAAACCTGGGGCATCCTTCTCCACAAGTGTGAGTGTATCATCCTAAAACATGATATCCTTTAGCTGCAGAGGAAGCTTTTTACAGAAAGGTAAGTAAACAAGGAAAATCTTAGTTTGTATCTTATTTTGTTGGAGTTTGCCTTGCTTCTAAGTTGTGTTGTACCTGCCCAGCAGGAGGAGTTCTGAATTAATCAATTAATCAATGCAGCTCTACTTCACTATGAGCAACTTCAATTTAAATTGGAGTTTTGTATGTCCATAATTTGTAATTAGTAATCAGGAGATACTACTGCTGCTGCTTGAAATATTTCACAGAACTGCAGGAATCACTAATGTGTTTGATTCTGTTCCATTTAGGTTAATCTGAGGTCTGCTGCTGACCTCTGTGAGTCCACTACTACCTTTAGGTATAATCCTGCTCATTATTAGTGCTAATGAGTACAGCTCCCTCAACTGATTCATTTCAGTAGTTTCTGCCAGCCTCACTTTTCCCGACTGGTATCCAAAACGGCAACTAATTTTAATTGAGCTCTGAAAGCCCTGACTTTCTCCCAGCTCTTACCTATTTAATCATGAGGAAAAAAATCAGAGATCTGTATCTACTTTAATTTTTCTCTTTCTAAAATTCCACTCACACTCATAAAGCTAAAGTCATAAAGGAATTCCTACACTCCTAGGTAGGATAACAACTCCTACTTCATAGGAAATTCATGCAATCCACATCTGCAGTATGCAGAAAACAAAGTCTGCTGGGGACAAGGAAACAAGGAAGTTATGTGACTTTTCCCTATGTGTCCAGTACTCCCCCAATGACATTCTGTTTATATGTGTTTGATGGCTTTTGTGGCAAAAAACTTTTAAAATGGTCCACTGACATTTTATTTTTTCAGATTTCAGTGTTGCTCCATTTCTCCCCTGGAAGCAAATGGTTCTCTCTTGTGTAGTCTCCTGTAGTCCCTTTTTTCAATGTCCTGCATCTCGAAGGAATGCACCCTGGAAATATCTCAAACCTCTGTAGAGAAGAGAAGCTGGAATGACAATTTCTATGTTAGAATATTCATCATAGCTGTAAAAGCAATAGCATTTTCTGTCCTATCTTCCAAATAATTTTGTACTGCATCCCTTTCTGGCTCCTGGGCATGGCCAGACTTTGGCTGTATCTGAAGAAATAAGAGTGAAGCAGAATGGGGATGAGCATCTCCCAGCACCTTTTCTACTTCCCTTTCTGACTTTCCCATCTGGGAAGCTCAGGCAATTTTCATTGTCCCAGTGAGACAACAAATAATGATCATCATGGGAGAAACTAAATAACTTCAGTGTAGTCTGATCCCAATGAAAAAAGCAGCTCAGGCCATGATTTATTAGTGCAGAAGATGGTGTCACTCGGGCTGTGCTGAGCCCCACAGCTGAGAGGTCAGGAGATCTCCCAGCAGTGGCAGCTGGGTTGGCTGTGTCCCTTCTGCCCTGCTGGAGGGTCAGGAGGATGAGCAAGGCTGGGTGGGGACTGGACAGGCTCAGAACATGTGGCCATCAAAGCATGAACCTCCAAGAAAACCAACCAAGAAAACTCTCTGAAGAACTTTAATCAGATGGTCTTCAATAATAGAATAAAAATGTATCCATGACTTTCTTTTCCTTCTGAAGTATAAAGGGTATCCAAAAAGTGGTTTTCTCCTGATATTTAAGAGAAGGAATCTTACTCCTGAGGAAACCATTTTTCCTCCATATAAGATGAATATTAATTTCCTGAGAAAAGTGTAAGACTTTACTATTTCCTAAATAGTGCTAAATAATATAAACCCCATCTCAGAGTTTGGGACATTCCCATCTACTAGCTGATATTAAATATTTCTCCTTCACTAATCCAGAGACACAACTGCAGCCTTTGATAACTTTAATTTGCAAGTCATTCTAGCAGTGCATGAAGTGTGAATATAATTACAGTCTCAGATTATTACTATTTCTATTGTGCTGGAACTCTGTTCCACACACCTCCTTCAGATAAGATAGAAGTGTTTGATGTGAATACGTCTTCAATTAACATTTCTGGAAGATAATGGAAGTCACTGATTGGAAAATCCTTTTTAAGGTAAAAGTGTTTGAGAACTAAAGAAACAATGTGCCTGTCAGACCTCACTACACCCTCAGCTATGTCTACAATTGAAAGGCAGCTTCATGCAGTCCAGGCGAGCAGTACTGTAGCTGTAAAGTTACATATTAACAGATATTTACCTCTACATATGCAGATATATAAATAAAAATGGTTATACCATGCTCTGTTTGTAAGAAAAGTAGAGATGAAGATGGCTTATCCAGCATCTGAGTGTTGGGAATGTCAGAGCAGGACAGTCTGGAAAGGGCTGAGGACCATGCAGTGCTGACTGTGGCACACCAGAGCAGGCCAGGTGCAATTCCACCCATAATGTCTGTAAAAAGAGGAACCAGGAGTTTTCAAGTTTTCTCATTTTTCTCCTGCAGCTGAGCTTCCTCACCCCTGAGGGACAGCAGAAAAGCAGCAGCCAGTGCCTGTGTGTGCAGCTGCAGATCAGCAGTGGGCACAGACTGAGGAGGATTGCTGTGCAAACTGAGCACCTCAAGCATACATGCTGCCTTTAGGGTCTGGCTTTTTGGTTCTCTGGCAGCGAAGTGAACTGATTGGCAGTTTCCCTATAACAATAAATAATGCTCCACCCTGAAGGTATATAGTAGATCTTTCTCTGCTTGAGCAGTTGTTTGATGTGTTGTGAAGCACGAGGTGAGTTAACAGCCCAAAATGAGAACACCTGAAAACAAGCCAGCCTTAGGTCAGCTAGCTGAGGGACATTTACAGCACTTCTACTGTGCTGATTCAGGAGGGAGTAGCAAAGTTCAGGGTTCACTTTTGCAGGGTTTCTCATGCTCAGATTTATGATTTTAATATAAAGTAAGATATGTTTCATCTGCTTAGAAATAAAAATTTGCTGAAGAAATTACCAAGAATGGGAAACAGGGAAGAAAAGTTTTATTTAATAGGGGAAAAGGTGTTGACTTTAAGGAAGGGTATAATCCCCAAAAGTGCAAACACATGAAAATCCAGATCTTGGATGGCTTTCCTCAGGAGAGTCACTCTACTCCACTGACATCCATGGAGAGGACTCAGACAGCACTCTGCCCTTCTTCCCAAAGTCTGTGGGTGACAAATCAGGGTTTCTACAATTCTGACACAGGCACTGAGGCTGTCTCTCAGAGTAAGCCTTCTGAAAATCTGTGGCCAACCACACATGCCTTTGCTGCCAGGCTGTGGTTTCAGCATCTGGAAAAGATGGCCATGTAAGATTACCCAGGGCTGAAAGGCAGAGAGTGCTGCTGAAGGAAGGTTCTTTTGGCTTGGCCTGAAGTTCAGAAGGATGGATTTCTAAATACACATGTCACATATGTACTCACAATGCTCAGAATGCCAGGGATAAACTCTCCCCGGTGCTTCACCAGTCCTTTCCAGATGAATAAACACTATCCTTCTTGATTAATCTATGCAGATGCCACATTTATCCCCTAGCATTTTTAATGTATGGCCATAAATGGGCCACATCCTTGGGAAATCAGCAGTGACCAGGGGGAGATGTGCCCTAAAGTCAGTGCTGGAAATTAAAATTGCAATGGTCCAAACAGGGTTACACATTTGCATGGGGTTTTTTGGTTTGTTCTGGTTTCTCAAATATAGGCTTTGTAGATATTTAATTTACAGAAAACCCCCCACACTCCCAACTTCTTTTGAGAGGATAACATCATTTTCAGCTCACTCCCATCACCTCACTCAGCACAGAGCCATTTCTCACATCCCATGCACATCCCATCCAAACCAGCACGTCCCATTAGCAGCAGGGAGGTTTGCTCTCCCTCCTCTGTTCCAATATACCAAATATTGCAATAAAGGGTGACTAGCTCTCAGTCACTCCCAAATTGGTGCTGTGAAGAATGCAGAAAGAAATCTATAACTTTTTCTATACCTATCTGATGGAGACTGGTTAGCTCTTCACCATCTCTGAGGCATAAAACAGATTAAAATGGAGCCTGATAAAGATTGCTCTTTTTTTGGTGCTGTGATCCTGGAACAGATTACTGTTAGGTAATTAGACCATAAGTCTCCTCACAGCAATTCTCCTGCTCACCTGGATTGTTTGCTAAGCACCCAGAGCACTATTCATGCTTTAAGAACAAATTAATTATCATGAGTCAATTAGCAGTGCCTTAACCAGACTAATGGGTAGACTGGATCATCAAGCAAACCTATTCAGAAACTTTATAAATAATATTCTTCCTGGAGTTAGCATAATATTATTTTACAAGCTTTTAATCTTGGTTTCCTTTCGAAGTTTACTTTAGCATGAAAAATAGGCATTCAGTCTCTGGCTGTTTTGTGAGAAGTTCATTGTTTATTTTAATTTTTTCTGTACCTATGTTACAAGTTTGTCTGCTTGAGTTGCCTGTTGATGTTTGTGCCCCTGACTTGATTCTTTAAAGTTGAGCACTAATGATAAACAGAAAATAGCAAAACCAAACACCTTTCAGCATGAATTTTTAGTGAAAAAATAATGTTTTCCAGGGTTTAGGAAATCAATGTTCGGAAATACTCTCCTGACCCTCCTACAGCTCTCAAGATCTTGGGCCATCTGCAGCCAATATAGCCTGAAAGTGATTAATCTTTGTGGTTTTTAACTTTGGGTACTTTTAAATAATTTTTGGGGTTTTTTTATACAGTTGGATGAAAAAAACCATCAGTGGAAGAAATCACCCAGAGCTACCTGATTAGAGAACTGAACAAGCCAGCCTGAGAAGCACAGGATGAATAAGTGGGGTGCCAGATTTCATTGTCTCCCCAAAGAAAAACAAAAAAACAAAACAAAACAAAACAAATAAAGAGAAACATTTGCTCTACATTTTAACAGATACACCTGCTCCTCAGCTGCTAGCTTGACTCAGTGACTGGAACCAGGCAAAAAAAGAGCAGAGATTCTGCAAATGAACTCACTCTAAAATTATGACCCCTGTGAGGGATTTAGCTGGGTGAGGGAAAGGGGGGTTCTGTTTTGTTTTTCTGTGGAAGAAAATACTCTGAGCAGCAGTTGTTGATTTAGAGGGCAAGATTCTGATGCATAGCCATTGACGGTCCTTAATCATGAGGGTTTTTTTATCTTAGTTGGAGGAATTGTATTAACAATAGAAATGACAAAACTGGTCTCCACAAAAGGATGCTTAGAGCTGTAGGCTGCTGTTTTCTGAGAAGAGATAGGCAGCAAAGAGAAAATAGAATGTGCTTCTAAGCAGCTGGCTGGTGACTGTATTATACAGTTCAGTCAGAGCTGGTACATCTTTGCTTGAGGAGCCCCTTCTGGTGCAGCATTTCTGCATTCCCCATGGGAATACATCACAAACCTCACATCTCTAGGGGACAGAATAAATTCTAATCACCAGAAAATCACGAGGATATTAGTAGGAGAATTTACTGTGGAAAAAAAATATTGTATGAACCCACTTCTAACCACGTGGAGAAGGACATATAGTTATCACAGCCTTTTGCCTTCCTTCTATTCAACCCCAAAGCCAGCAGGGCAGCAGCTTTTCTAGGGGATTCTAGAGAGACAGGGGGCCAAAGGGAATCTTCAGAAAAAGGTCTGCTTCCTCCCACCAGTAAATGCCCCCTTTTAGAGAATGGTGACAAACACATGCCAGGTTTAGAAACTATTTGTTTGCTTCCCTTGAACATCACAAAAATTCAGTCCAGCAAAAGGTACTTTGTCACAGTGCATTTGTGACAGCTGGTGAGAGGTTTGCTTTGGAAATCACCTTTTGAAAGGACCTGACTTCACAGGTTTCTTTTAAGCCTGTGATCCAAAGGGCCTGCCATCAAGGCAGACACCACAATTTCTATTCAATAGCCTCATTTTAACCAGACGGAGAATGTTCCATGGATGTCCAGTGTCTCTCACACACTGGCCTTGTTTTCTGTTATTGTCTGCCTGACAGTCCAGGATCCACAGAGATTTCAGGGAGAAGTTTAGGGGTTGTTTTTTAAATTAGGTTGCAGAGCACAGCAAGGCTCTGAACACAGGGCTGTGTGTGTAATCTTAATTTAAACACTTGACAGTGCATCTCTTTCCTCAGCCAATGTAATCAGCAGCTTCTTTTGAAGAGTGCCATGCCACCAGACCCTACTGGGCTGAATCACTCACTAGACAGGTGGGAAAAAAAGTCAAGTTGGGATTTCAACTACAGATTTTGAGAGGATGTTTTGGGAAAACTGCAAAGATTATAGAGGGGAGAACAGTTCTCTTAAATCCAGGCAAATGAATGACACAATGAGAAATATCAGGTAGTCATATAATCCCTTTTGGACAGCTGATAATTGCCAGGATTTGGATTTTGTTTATGACTGCAGCATTGTGAAAATTCTCAGACAAGTAATTTCATTTACCTGGCTCTCAGTTTTATTCCACTTTTATTCTCTTCCCTGTCACCTGTGGAGTACAAGAATTTGTGTAAAGCAAAGGCTAGAAGAAGCAACCAGAAAAAAGGGAAAAAAATAAAATTTTCAGAATTTTCCAGTTAGTCCTGCAAGAAGCTCTTGCAGGAGCCCCATGGTTTTGTGCTGAAAGACTGGAGTGAGCAGAAATTGTGCATGGCCATACAGATATTTGGAGATAAACAGTTAATCAACATCCTCTTCAAATGCATAATCATCAGGTGCCTTCACAGGTATTTTACCTGATAGAAGAAATCAGATGTGTGTTCTCACATAACCATGGAAACCCCTTGAGGAGAACTGAGGTTTCTCAGGAGGGAGGAGGCTCTGGCTAGCTGCCCTGAGCTGGAGACTGAGGTACTGCAAACTTGAAACAATTTGTTTTTGTCACAGTGTAGGTTTGCCAGAACTGAAATTGCATGCTTATCTATCTCTCCTGCAAGTGCTTTTTTATCCATTGCCTTCCATACCTATGCAGAAAATAAATCTTAACATTGTCCCTGGTATCCATTATTTAATAGCATTTTACTGCTAAAGCTTATCCACTTGATTTCTCTATTTCCTCCCTGAAGCTTTTTTCTCCCACTTAAACCCTGCTGGGAGCCAAACTGACTATAAAGGAGGAATAATTTTATAGTCTAAAGCATTAAACAAAAATGTTAAGCTAAGTCAGAACCAATGCTACAGTATCTGTGCAAGAACCTGTACAAAGTATTTTGAGACACTTCTAAGTCCTAGAAAAAGTTTGTAAGTGTGGAAATCCAGGCCATTTTTAAACAAATATAGAAGAATTTTCTCCAGAGCAAAGAAGAAAAATAACCTCCCTACCATTTTTCTGCTATGACCTGAAACCAAAGCAAGAGCAGTTTTGGTCACCAGAAAATCTGGCATCCTGCTAGATCTTGTATGCAAGTCAAGAGCCATGTCTTTGTTTTCTTTGGCTTCTAGATAATTCCAAATATTGTCACTGCTGGTACCCATTTCTATCTGATATATTGTTTCTCATTCTGCACAAGAAAAGCATCTCTGTGACTTCTAATGCAAAGATGCTGCAGTTGCTGGTTGCTTTTTTCTTTTCATTTTTTGTCCTTGTTTATGAATTCCTTACCCTGGTTGATTTGCATGACGATGGCGTATTCATTTCTCAGACTAAGTATACTGGTCAAAATGTAAATCATAGGAATTTAGAAAATGCTTCTCCATAATTCAAAGTATGTGATGCTCATGCAAACAGAGTCATTTTGTTTCCTTTCCCCCAGAAGAATATTGCATAAGCTCTACAAATAAATAGAAATATTGCACTCCATGCTCCTTTTCTTTTTCCATGAAGCTCTGTCTAGTCTCCTTACTGGTGAACTGGGAAGGAGAGGCAAAGAAACAGCTCCTGATGTGTTCTTATGCAATATCTAACATGTTATGTTATGTCACTAATATTTTTTGAATTTTCCCAGAAACACATGGCTTGAAGTAATGTTAAATTATTTGTTTGTAATTGCTCATTTTCTTTTAATGCTCTTTGGTATTTCTTCTGAAAAAAAAGAAAAAAATTCCCAGATCACACAGTGCTGTAGAAAACACTCTGACACCATCACATATTTTTATTAATTTAGTGTCAGTAAATGTATAATTGGGTAAATTGAAAGGATAGAGAGGGAAAAAAATAAAGAATGTTCTTAAATCAGGACTTTGGTTATAGAACCAATTCACAGTACACATTTGGGCATACTTATATCCCAACAGCAAAGTGAACTGATTTTATCTTGAGCTCTGTTACCAATTACTTACAATCAATAATATGTAAAGAGGAAACACTTTTGCAACTATCTGTTGTTGTCTCAGGCCTTTGTATAGTTAATAACGTGGTGCCAGTATAACTTTGTAAATCTCAGCCATGACATTTTTGTTACTTGATCTCAGCTCTCTGGATTTTTATTTAAATAATAAACCCACGGAAAAGAATGCTGCTTAGTTGAAAATAAAAGAGAAGGAATGAAAACAGAAAGCACTGTTAGAATATCAAATGTCTTTTTGGAGAAAAAAGTCTTGTTGCTTTTTTTTTTTTTTTTCTCTTTTCCTTCAGGTTGGTGAGCAAAAATGCAAATGATGAAATCCCACAGGCACGTATTTAGCTCATTTTAGATCTAACCCTTAAACCCTTAGAAACAGGGTGATTGTCAATTTAAGTGATGGTACTGCTTCCATGAGCCCATGGAGCCTCCATGTTTCAATGTCTCTATGTTTTGATTACTGCTCTAATAAGTACAATATGACTTATTATCCCCTGGGTATCTTCCCAATTTCTAATTCCAAGTGGATGGTTTACATCCAGAATCTCGATGTTTTACACGTCTCTAAAAACACTGAGTTTTAACAATATTTATTACAGCAATTTTGGATGATCTTGGCTTCATGGACTTATTCAGCCTTTCTGGTGTACTGTGAATCTCCTGGAATTAGTATTACTGCATGTCAATAAGTTCCTCAGATGAATCTTGACAGACTGAGGAGATCTATATTAATTTTGTATTTTTATTTTGTTTGTTGATGCTGATGGCCCCAATATGACTCATTGTTTTCCCTGATGAATAATTTAAAAGAGGTAGAAAAGCAAGTTTGCCTGATATTTTCCTGAAGATTCAAAAACAATTCAGCACAATTTCAACCAGCTGGCAAAGGGAGGGAATCTAAAATGCTCGGTGTCTCTTCTGAAACACATTGTAGCCCTGCTGTGAAGTACCTGCCTGGCATCTCTGTGGTTTCCTTTCAGCCTTTTAACTAATAATCACATATCTGAAGAAAAACATGACCTGGAAGGATGCACCACCTCTTTTCCAAATATCGCCTGACCCAGACTGCTGACTGCAGGGCTCTGCAGCCACCAGCCTCACAGGGAGACCTCCTCACTCCCTGCCCTGGAACAGGGAATTGGATATCCCATGGAGTTTTAATTCTCAGATCTGAGCACATTAACAGCACTATTCACTCACATCTCCTGGTTTTCATTTCTTGTGCCATGCCTTTTCAGGAGACACCACAGTCACCAAGTTTTTTGGGTCAGATCTTAATTTTTAAGTGCACTTCACAAACCTCGATGAAATGCTTTAGCAAAAGTGCCAGAAATATACTGTGAATGATAGATGAGCTTATAGACACAGATATGAGCTTTGAAATTCCCTTTGAAAGGGGGTGGGCTCCAAACCCATCAGTTGGTGTTTTTACTTCTACCTGCTGCAGCTGCTGTTGTGCAAGATTCTTACTAGAGAGAACTAACTGCATATAAACTCAAGCACCAAACCTGAGCTAGTCAGGTTTCAGTTTTCAGTCACAGGACTGAAAATAAAGAAGCATTTGGGCCAGCTCTGGAGAGGGAGCTGCTGCAGGGCACAAAGAGGAGTAGGGCAGGTCATACCAAGCACCAGGGTAGTGCTGATGTGACTGCCATGCCCCTTGTCATGCTCCTCTTTCAGGAACCACAGCTGCCTGTAGCCAGACCTGCCTGGCAATAGCTGAGCTCCTCGGATTCAGAGCCTCCCTCTGCAGTTTGTCACCAGCTGCCAGGAGCTGGGGGTGGCCGTGCCTCAGTCCTTGTGTCCCTCACCAACCGAGAGACAGCCACACGCACGTGTGGGTCACAGGTGGTTCCCACCAAGTCCAAAGGGATTCCTCAGCAGCTTTCCAGCATCAAAAAGATGATAGATTCTTTTTCTCTCTGAATTGTTATATTTCTGAGATGAAAAGCAGACAGAAAGAAAGCTGAGTTTCAGACCAATAGAATGTTGCAATCTGCTTTGCCTCACAGGGTTGATTTAAGCAGGAAAACTGATGATCATTTTTCATCAGCAGTTTGTTAGTACAGTTGGGTTTGTTGCTGAAGACATTAATATTTTACTCAGCTGAATCCAATCTGACTCTTTCTCCATGCAAATTAATTGCATTGTGAATTTGGTCTGGAGTGACTTCACAGAACACAACCCTACTATGGATATGGCCTTGACAATATTAGCTTGCTTTCTTGTTTTTCCAAAGGGATTCAAAGGCCTTAGACTCCATCTGGTGTTTTCTGAACTCTTGATATCCTTGTTAGATCTTTATGTAGTAAGTGCTCTTTTTAAGGATATTAATTAGAAAGTGCTCTTTTTAAGGATATTAATTAGACGAAAGCGAGTCAATGTGTTGCACCAGCTACAAGGAAAATGACAAAGCTCCACAAAAAAGCAGTGACCTCAGTTGGATCCTGTTTGACGTACCTCCTTGATGGGGGGAACCTTCCAAGATGTGATTTTGTACCTTGGTATGCTTTGAAAAGCAGTGTTAGATGCACCAGTATTCCACAACCACTATTTCTCTCCTTTTTAAAATTAGATTTCGAAAGAGAAGCTCTTGGCTCGTCCATTATTCTTCTGCTGTGAAACAAATATTTTTGTGTCAGAAGTGAATTCCAGTGACAAGTCTTCTGGATAGTTTGAGTTGCAATAACCTCTCTTGTCTTCTCAATAGTCTTGCATTGTTAAAGAAATACAAATCCATTTCTGAGTCAGCTGTTTGAGACACTGCCACACAGATATGGAGAGTAATCATAAAGGAATAGAATATACAAGAGAGACTTGTGACAGAGGCTTAACTCAGGAGTATGAGAAGCATTTATCTCTGACCTGTTGAAGGAGGAGAGGATCAGAGATCACAATCTTTGCTAGCAGAAATGTCCCTAACTCCAGAAATTTGATACAAATTCCTGCAAAGCAAAAAATATGCTGATTTTGTTGTCCCTGTTTCACTGCTGGTGACAGGAGCATACTTGTTTTATACTGGTTTAATTTCATTACTCTGTCTATAAACTGTAAGGTAATGACTGACATTTACAATATTAGTAATAAATATATGACTTTGGAGACATTTTATGTAACAATTAATGTTTTTTCTTTTACATTTTGCACAGTTGTGAAAAGGACTATTGGGGTTTTCCCCCAGTTAAAAAAGCCCCACACAGCTACTGGCTCATTGCTGGTGGGAGGAGAGAGTTGGAAGAGAGAAAGGAAGATAGCTTATGGGCTGAGATAGAGAGTTTAACAGATAAAGCAAAAGCCACACACAGAAGCAAAGCAAAACTAGGAATTCATTCACCACTTCCATGGAAGCAGGATTCATATCTCACTCATAACAGAGACTGGGGAAGACAAACTCCACCATTCCAAACATCCCCCCCACTTTCTCCTTCTTCCCCAGCTTTATATGCTGAGCATGACATGATATTGTCTGGAATACCCCTCGGGTCAGCTGGGGTCAGCTGTCCTGGCTGTGTCCCCTCCCAGCCCCTTGTGCACCCCCAGCCCAGCTGCTGGTGCTGTGGGGTGAGAGGCAGGAAAGGCTTTGACTCAGCACGAGCTCTGCTCAGAGGTAATGAAAATATCCCTGAGTTATTGACACCATTCCCAGCACAAATCCAAAGCACAGCCCCACAGCAGCTACTGTGGAGAAAACTAAATCTATTCCAGCCAAAAGCAGCGCAAATATACAATGCAAGAGAAATATTTCATTCTAAAAGAACATGCTACATAAATTTCAGTGAATGGAAATAATTCTATGGAGCAGGATAGACCACAGCAAAAAAAAAAAAAAAATAAGTGAAGCTCAGATTTATTGTCATATTTAATGTTACATTGAAAATACAAAAATTCAAGCCCAGCTGTGATTCAAGCTCCTGATGGTTAACAAAATGTACTTGTGTACGGACTCACCCAACAAAATGCATTTGCTTGAAGCACATTTTCTGAAAGGCCATCTAGGCTCAGGCTGAAGCTGTGATGGAGTCAAACAAGCTGTAAGTAAACCTGAGTTATTCAGTTTACAACCAAACCAAACAAAAGCCCCATTCCAGAAAACGATTCTGTTTCAGAAAATCTTGTTTTCCTGAAATAATGCTGTAAGGAAATCTGCTTTCCCTCACAAGAAAAAAAAATGTAATGGTCTTCCCACTACCTTTTTTTTTTTTACTGTATCTAAACTTCATTAGCCAAACTCCATTCACTTTTCACAGCTAATTTTGGTTTATTAATGACTAGGTAGTAAGCACAAAATCAGACAACCTAATGAAGCACACAAATCAGATTTTATTCTCAAAGAATATGGTGAAATAGCCAGAGCCAGCCAGACTGATCTGTACATACTGTTATAAAACTAAAATAGTGTGTTGCACCCTCCCTCTCACAAATGAAACCTGCTGTCCTGAATGAAGAAGTGAACTAGGAAATATACATGTGTTAAACTGACAGACTGTACTTATCACATCTTGAATATATCCAAATTTAATTAGCAGAGACCCACATCAAGGGATTGTTTGAATACATTGATTTCTGCCATAAATAACTCTTGTCAGTCCCATAATTCAATGAAAAAGGGTAGCACACTAAGTGAATGCTTATAGTGATTATGTAAGGAGAGAAGAATACCTTCAAATGAAAGTACTGCTATGTTTACAACATATCCATCAAAGAAGGACAAAGTAATCCTTCATAAGACATTTTGTGTTTTTTGATGCATGCTGTAATCAGCTGGGGCCACACAAAACACAGAAGGGTTGTGAGAGAGGTACAGAAGCTTAACTAAAAAATCAAGGGGAAAAGGCAAAAAAAGAAAAAAATATGTTTTTCAACTTAATATTCTTTGCTGTAGTCCATGTTAGAGTGCCTTTCAACAGTAAGGCTCCTGTAATCACCCAGATCTGAGAACATTATGTGCTTCAGCTCAGCCCTGTTTTAAGAGACTTACTGCATTTTGGTGCACAACCACTTCAGACCACTAGCTCCTGCTTCTTCTTATTAAAATAACATCCCTCACCCTCCCTGGGGAATAAACAGACCGGTGCTTTCATTTGTTAGAAGAAACTTAGATTTACTGAAGTTACAGGGCTGGGCTCAGAGCTCCTAATCAGAGTCTGTCTCCCAGTGACAAGAGGGCAGCAAAGCCCATCCCAGGTATTAGGAGATGATGGCTGAGCTTCCTGAGAGCCAATTGATCTGCTGTAGAGTCCAGCTCTGTTTACCTTGGCCCTTACCATAACCCTAAAAGGATTTGTGAATTCTCCTTCACAGTACTCAGTGATCAGAAAATAAAAAAGTAAGTCTGTGATGGATTAGAACTGAATAAAAATAAGACAAAAATCAATAAAAGTAGAATGTAATTTCTACCCTTTTGACCATGGAAACCTCTCAGGTACCTTGGCATTACTAGTACAAATTAACCCATTACATTTTCCTGCTCATACTGAAACACTGAAATGGCAAAACAGGCGTGCAGTATGAAAGTATCATTTAAAGAATTTCTAAAAGATAATGTAAGGGTAATTAATACCAGTGTTAAAATGAAGAAAAGTTTATTTAATTGTATCCATTGGTGGTTTTTCAGTACAATACAACCCTGCAGACAAGCAATTGCACACCAGAATTAGGAAACACAGAATTCCTTCCATTGTTATTCAAATGCTACTCCTAGTAAATACAACAAAAAAGAAGCCTCTTTCTAAGAACAATAATGGGATTTATTTTCTTCTTATTTGATCCAGGAGGTCCAAAAGTAGAGGTTAATGGTGGAGAATGTTGTTAACAACCTTATTTTGGAACGAGGATGGAGGCATGAAACCATCCAAATATTGCTGCTCGAGGATCTCCCACATTTTCCCTTGAGTTATATTGTCTTGCTTTTACTTTGTCTCTGCTTCCACTTCAGATATCACTTCCCAGGCACTTGATCCCAGACAAAATTTATCATGCAATTTACAGTAGCTGCAATGCCATTTCCATCATGGTTCTCTGGCACTCCTGAGGAAGTGTGCTCACTTGAGAAATGGGAATATTATTTGGCACTGTCATCGGATCTGATTGAGCTGGGCCAGTCTGGGAGGCCAAATTCATACGAACAGATCAGTAAAGGTAAATCAACCTTGAGAAAACATCTTGTATGTAACCAAGCAGACAAATGGGATAACACAGCTCCTGTGAGAAAAGGTCTAGAGGACTCCTTCCAAATTCATCTCTCTTAAGAAAAAACAAAAGAGTGACAAAAAGTGTTTTAACAAGAGGATCAAGCATCTTGACAAAAGGCGGTGTCTGAATTTTGTTATTAAGGGTTTAAAAGACAGCCGTAAATCATTGTTAAATTATCTTTTATCTTCCCTTATGTCATAAACAGATAAACCTGGAGTCCAAGGTTAACTGTGTGAACACTGCAACTACTAAAAGGGAGTTGGGCTACTACTGTAGGGAATTATGCAGCTCAAAATCAACTTCCTCAGACATGGTTTGAGCACTCATCATTAAGAAAACTATATAATGCCCATAGATTGAAAGGAATATGATGTCTTTCAACATATGGAACTATCTCTTGCCTGCAACTGAGAATATTGAAGAAAATTTATTTTATGAAATTTAAAACTTCTAAAATTCAAAGAAAAATCAACCTGATACTTGATATTCCAGAGGATGCCAATGATATTCCAGAGCAGCGATAATTACATCTGATGTCCATTAGGCATCACTCAATTCTTATCCTCAGTTCTGGATCCCCTGGAGCCGGCTCAACACACTACAAAACCAGCAGTGGCAGCTGTCTCTAGTTTGTTGGAATGACCAACCTAAGGACAAAAATTATTTGTGCTCTGCAGACAGACACAGTTCTTGAACCCCTGTCAACATTGCTTCAAATTATTTCCTACTGGTAGCAATATCAGAGAACATTCCTGTCTTAAAGGTAAGGTGCATGAGGCTGTGTGAAGAGTTGAGGTTTTATTTTGGAATTACACAGTTTTGGGAAGTGGGGAATAGGAAATGTTTGCACTTTGGCTGGGGTGAGCATCCCACAGAGGGCAGCATGGTCTGGGCTCTGACTGGAAGCTGCTACTGCAGCGTGTGTTACTCATGAGGATCCAGTGAGTAGCCAGTGTCACTGAAGCACAAGTCCTCTGGGCAAGGCTGAGGGACCTGACATCATCAGAGTGGAGAAAGGAAATTTTTGGGAATAAATGCTAGCAGTCTGCCAGTACACTCAGTACCAAAAAGAAAGAGAGAACCAAGCTCTTACTTAGAAACACAGGAGAAGACTGAGAGAAAATGGTAATGAATTGACACAGTGTTAATTATGTTTAGATAGAATGCAGCAAAAAAAATTACTATGGGCATAATTAAGCACTGGAACAAGGCTATGTGATTGTAGGATCTCTCCCCTTGGAGGTTTACAAGACCTGCCTGCATGAACCCATAAGCTACATAGTGTAAGTTCAGCATTGGCTCTGCTTTGAGCAGGGAATTTATCTAGAAACCTCATGAGGTCCTTTCCAGCCTAAATGGTTCTATAATTCCATAAATAATTTGTCCAAATTCCATTATGTTGTCAGAGAAGCTTTAAGAACCTTGAGAGGGGTCACAAAAGCAGTTCTGCTGGAGAATTGGATTCTAATTATTTCCTTGGGGCTGGAGCCCACATTGGTGAATTTTTCTTCTTGCTGTTTTGATGGTTACTTCTAAGTTAGACACATATACTGTGAAGCTGAAGCTTATGGAATAGAAGCTGTGCTCAATTCTAGATAGCATTAAGATTTTGATCTTGATTGTCTGCTTTAGGACTGCAAAATAACATTGCTTATTAGAGCAGGTTGTGCTCAGTGAGTATAAATTTCTTTGAGAACAATCTGGCTCCGATTGTGGAAGGATAAGGTATTCAATTCACAGGACACATTTGTGTCTTACAAGACATTTTTTATTCTTTTGGTTTTGTCTGGCTAAAAGACCACTCACATAAAGGCTAATGAGAGTCAGGATGGAAACACAAACTGTTTACATTCCCTCTTTTTTTTTTTCCTAAGTAATTTTTTTTGCATCATACTTTTTGTTGGTTTGTTTGGGTTTTAAAAATTCTTCCTTTTATAGCTTTTTACAAGGTTTTTACAAGGTCATAGAGTTTCCAGTATTCTTCTTTGTAGCACTTTTTAGGGTGATCAACATAATTCACTTCTCAGAGAGAAAATCAGGCAATTTTCCCACTTGAGTAGGATACTCATGATGCTGCTGTGTTTACAGTTGTTTTCCAGGGCTTGGGAAAAGTGCACTTGGTCATGAATGCTGCAGCATATTACACCTGTAAGTCCAGAAATTCCCATAAGAAGAAATAATCACTTAGCCCAAGTGATGTACAAATGGAAAGGTTAGGTTACATTATCTTGGGAAAATGGATGAACCAGAATAGATCATTTTTCTGACTGCAATTAATGTAGTGTTCCTTTTTTTATGCCATTTTCTAGGCAATGTGATTTATTAAGCTTTCCATTTTGAAATCGACTGACAGGTTTTAATGGTGATTACAAGTGCAATTGGTTCTCTGATTTTGCTGCTTTATTCTTTGTTCAAAATTTTAAGGTAATGTGCTGCCCAGTTTTTTCCATCTTGATTTACTTCTTTCTCTCCTATTTCCTGTAAACTCTTCTCAAGTGTGTCAGATGGAATAGTTATCTATGAAATTGCCACATTTTGTTGCACATTTTATCGTTTATATGATGGTGTTCTGCTGGAAATATTGATTTGGAGTGCTACAGTGTCACAGCAAGCTTCATTTAAAGTTATTATCACACCTTTCTGTGTTTTAATTATAAGAAACCCCTCTTCTCTATTTTTTTTTTATTAGCATTGAGCCATTTCTACCAAACCCATTCTAATATCACTTTTCCTGCCTGAGCTACAGCAGCACTCTCAGACACTTCTCTATTTGGTTTGATAAATCTTTGTTGAATTTTTATTCTGATGCATGCATTAACATTTTCTGCTTAGCATGCAATTCATGTGTGTTGATAAGCATTTTGGAGGCAGTGGTTTTTCAGGGGTCTCATCCCTGTCATTGCAGCCTTGTCTCCAGCTACGCATCTCAAACACTTGTTACAGTGCCAGTAGTTCCAGGTACAACCAGTAAGTGCAGATTAGGTGGAAAACTCTGGAGCTTTTATGTTATTATCCATACTTAAATAAGATTGAGCTCCACTATGGGATGTAGAGGCTGTGCTCACTATGCTAAAAGTACACTAAACACTCATAGAGTGGAGTAAAAGATGGATGGAGGTTCTTTGTTTTATTCTTTAATGACAATATGGACACATTCTGACTGAAAAAATGAAATAGTATCTTCCTAATCCTTTGCATGTAGAAAATTTATACTTTTCTGCTAAGTTGAATATGATCTCACTCAACTTGGGAATTCTTGTTTATTAGTATTTCCCTTTGATTTCATAGGCAGCACAACTTTCTGTGCTGATTCTCACTGGATTTCATTTTGTGGTTGAAAGGTGCTTCTAAAAAGTGCACAAAGACTACAAAAAATGTGACCTACTAACACTTTTAAAGAGTCAGCTCTCCACAAGTGGAAATGGCACACAGAGGCAGAGGAGGGGCCTGCTCATATTGGAAAACTGCTACGGAGACCTTTGGAAGAAAAACATCTTATTTGATAGGCAAGTCTTATGGACACAGCTGTACAGAAAATACATGTTCTTGGGAAAGATCAAATATTGATGCATGGAGAAAACATCCATGGGCTGACACTGCCATTTAAGAGGAAGCACTGGCAGGGAGATAACAGAAAAAAAATACAGATCTTTAGACCATACTTATCAATAGCTCACCCCTCCAGGGAACAGCAAGGGAAATTTATCACGATGGATAACAATCAGGACAAAGATGGTTATCAAAGAAGCATCAATTTAGGGACACATACTCAGAACTCAGGCTGTTGAGCAGGAAGATGCATAAAGGACACAGGTTTTAATTTCTACTGGTTCACATTGTGGGGGGTGGAGGAGGAGGGGAAGAAAATTAAGAGAAAATAAGAGGAAAACAATTGGAAAAATACAAGAAGAAGCAGAGAGTCATTATCCCAGCAAGGAATAATAAAGCTTCTTCCTGCTATATGAACCCATAGGACAAGATTTGTTGCTGCCACGTACAGCACCACCAGTTGCAACCCTCAGTGAGTTGCAAGACTCATTTGAGGTATAGATGAGCAAAGGAAACAGCACATTACACTGTTTGACAGCTGCTCATCCTCCAGGCAGATGTGGCTTGGGGTAATGCTGCCTGAAACATCCTTCCAATTACATCTTTTTATTTTTAGCAGTGCAAGACAGTTCACTTTATCATTTTAATCAAAGAGAACAGGCTGTGATGAGCAAGGGAATGCTTTCATCTAAGCCATTGATCACTTCATAAAATTGGCAGCATCTTCTCAGCCTCAGTCACTTCAGATTCCCCTTCTGACCCCCAAACATATGGCATGAAACCAAGCAAGTTGTTAACTGTAAAGATGATAAAACTTATTCACATGCTAGAAGTATTTAATTGCTTTTGCCTCTTTCAAAGCTGTTGGCCTTTTCTTTTTTTTTTAAAGGTGTTGATTCTTGGTGGGCTACTGAGGGTCTGCTTGAACAGTAGGAACAGCTGTCAAGTGCCACCAGGTGACCCTGACATTAAGTTCTACTGTCTTCAACTTAGTAGCAGTTATTCCCACACACCTCCGAATGAAAAAAATGTTTATGGAAAAGTTCTTCCCTGAAATATGATAAAGACTGAAAAGATAACAGGAATCATTTTCTTCCTGGGTTTTCATACCCAGCCAACAGGCTCGTGGAAGAAAGCTCTACTCAAATAACTTTAGATTTCTTTGCATGCTTGCTTTTACTAGAGCTTTTAACATGCATGATGGAGCAATCTGGCTTGAAACTCAATAAAACATCTGATGCCTCACTGCTGTACCTTGGGCAAAGAGAGAAAATCTCCGTGTTTGGAATTCTCCTCTTGTAATAAATGAAAGCACAAAAATTGAAGGACTGCAGGTTCAAAAGAAAATGTGGAAATGAATTATCAATCAGGAATCTGAGAGTATTAGATAAAGGCAATAACAATCTCACAGAAGCCAGGGGCTTGAGAGAAAGAGCTATTTGAAAGCACAGTTGCTAACATTGCAATGTTGTGTCAGACACAAACATTTTCCTTTTTTTTTCCTCGAGGGATTTCTACAGGAAGATAGGCAATGATACCCATCAACTTTAGCACAAAGCTAGGAACCAAATTTCTTACAAAAGGCAGCATTCTCCTACTATGGTTTTTCCCTAAAATACATTTGAAATGAAGTAATTTAGCAGGACAAATGAATGCAAAGATAAAAATGCCTGCCAGAAGAGCAGAGGTAGTAGATATAGAGATACAAGCTCAGACCCTAGTTCTATATAGAAGAGTTCCAAGAACAGAGCACCTTCCCATGGCATAGTTATTCTTCAGGCAGGGAGCATTCCTAATCTTCTAATGAAATATCTGTGTGTCATTTGTTTAAGACATTTCCCTGTCTTTTGCTCCCATAAAACTTTCCTCTTTTCCTAGCCCAAGTTACTATTGGTGCCTTCCAAACAAAGAGTTTCTGAGATTTCTAAAATTACCTTTGAAGCACAACTAGCTTTCTTCTAGGATGACTGGACTACTCCCAGAACCCAGGGCTAGCACTGAGTTTTCAGGTTTTCGATGAACTTGACAGATATAAGGTAGACATTATCTCTCTCTCCAAATGACAGAACCTGACTGCTGAATAAATCTGTCTACCAAGTACTCAGTATCTTGCCCTAACCTTTTTAGTCTTCAGCTACAGGAACTAGTGGTGCCTTTTAAATAAGAACCAGAGTCGCATATCCTCCTCCCTTCTTTCTGAAAACTGCTATATATGGCATCTTGGAAAAAAGCTCTAGCAGGCAGGAACACTTCCCCATCATCCAGTAGCCTGTGGAGAATCTATTTAGTAAATGACATCTGACCCAGGCTTCAATGACTGAGGCATGAATCTGTAGGAACAGACCTCCTCCAGATGGAGAACTGTGCAGTAGACCTAGTCCTTCCCACCTGGTTTGTTCAAAGTGTTTGCACATCAGCAGTGCAGCCAAACTGACAGTGGTGGGAACAGTAACTATATGAAACCTGGACCACACACGAGACAGTAACCTCTAGACAAAGAATAACTGGGCCTTTGCCACAGCTTTAATTTATTACAAGGTGCAAAGGTCCTATTCTAACCTGTGCTTCCAGTTCCAATCTGAAATACTGATCTTACTTCAGGGGAGTCTGTGGGTTAAGGGTTGTCAGCAAAGAAATGAGAAGCATGAAGAGAAAAAGGACTTAAAAACCACTGAAGAGCAGAATAAGCAAAACACTTTCTTGTGCAGACATTTGTTAACAAGAAGAATGCGCTCATTGCCCAGGGGAAGACACAACACCCAGCATTTTTTCCAGCTGTTAAGACAAACCAGCAGTAGTAGCAGTAGCAGCAGTAGTAGCAGCCATATATCTCTATATTGATATTTTCCTTTTACTTGAATGTTAAAGTTCTCCGGTCACCTGTGCTACCTTTTATCCAAGCACACATGATCTTTTTTTCATGTGCCATCAACTTCACTGGCTTAGGGAACCAAGCAGCTGGCCATTCCCTCAACACACCACAGTTACAGCAGGGGCTTTTCAGGCACGTATGAGACATGAAGGACGAAAGATCTGAGGGATGCTGCCAGTTTCCCTGCTCGGTGTTTGGAGGAATAAGCTGGTGAAATATGCACCTCACCCTCCTCAGTCCATGATGTCCATGATGTCCAACAGGACATGACTTAGGAATGGCTCAGGCTCATGGCTTGCATGGTGACACTGAACCATATCCACAGCCTCCCTCTCACAGAAGGTGGCCCACACACCTGCAGGGCTCATTTTCACACCACCCCAGCCTGGGGAAAGGCAGGGAGGGTCCTGAGCCCACTGTACAAAGGGAGCAGCAATTTCCTCACAAGGTGTGGCCAACCAACCAACAGGAGAACTCAACTGATCCCAACTTCAAATCCTTACCTCCTGGAAGAGATATTTTGCTGTCTAATCTTTAAAGAGACTCAAGGTGCCCAAACTTTACTGAAAAAAAAGGCAGAAAGGAGGACTAGAGAGTCTGCATGCCTATGTATGGTGAGAAACTGGGGCCCCTGTTTCCCTAATCCCATCAAAACTGAGGCAGGCTCCAGAATTCCCGGAAGAATTTCAGAGTAATGACAAATATAGGAATTTAATTCCAGGAGTAAAGAATGCTGTGAATTGTGCATTAGCTTTCAATGCAAGCTGCTTAGAAGAGATTTACCAGCCAAATCTGGTTGAGTCAGCTTTAGGTAATGTCCATTTAAAGTAGCCAGGGAGGAAGTAGCAAATCTGTGCTCAAAAAACAGGTGAACTATGGTGGAAAGTAGCCAGAAAAAGAATTTCCAGCAAGGTTTAACCAGCAACACAGTCTGCAGTCTCAGATGATTTGCTTTGGAAAGTGGAAGAGTGGATTTTCCAGCGATGTTGTATGTGCTCGTGTTCTCACTAGAACTTTCCATGGTTACCTTTAAACACGGCAGGAAGAAAGACACTTGTGATTTTCAATGAGTGCATTTCTGGCACGGGTGGCACAGGTGCTCCTGGGTTTTGGTGATGTCAGATGGACATAGGGGAAGGCTGTGGAGGTTTTGAAGAGGGTGAGTTAAGTGATTACCTGCTCATCTCTCAGGATTAGAGTTCTGATTTCCTGGTAATGTCACAAGGATGGGGAGTGATGATGTGTCATCTAAATCCAGGACAATGAGCAGCACAATCACCACACCCTTCGCCTGCAGAGCTGGGAGCTCAGACAAGGAGCGTTTGCCCTTGGCAAAGCTGTGTTGAGTGCTCCTGATTTCTTTCTTGCCATTCACATTTGGAAACAAACTCCAATAGAATGTGCTCTGTGTTTCCTCCAGGGGCTGAGGAGAGGCTTCCTGACCTCCGAGATCCTAATTTCTTTTCCAATTTAAAGTAAAACTGCAACTGAGCAAAAAAAAAATACATTCCAAGTTTCTGCTAGATTGTTGAGACATAACAAGCCTAACTTCAACCTTCTGGTCCCACGAGTTCTTCAAACACAATTAATCAAATCATATCAGCCTCCACGGGATTTCCAAATTATTGAAGCAAATGAGGTTCACAGGCAGGTCATATATTTAATTCTCCTCCGCCATTTTTAAGCTGGTGACTTCTGTACCTTGCAGTTCCATGGCTTTAATCAGTTCAGCCACATAAACAATATTTTCAATTATGATGTCTCAAACTCGGCTACTACTGATGGTCTCAGGATGAAGAGCCACTTGAAAATATTTTTCTTTATCATTTATGTAGGCTCCTCAGGAGCAGTGCAGATAAATACTGCTAATAATATTATAGTAATACACTATTTTATACTCCATGCAATCAACTTCCTTGTTTTTCTACTGTTTTTCCAGCTTACTGGAGCCAGCACTGTAAGGAAAGATCAGGACACATCAGGATACATCACATCCCACCGGAAGCTTTCCCTTGCTATTTAGGAACATAGCCAGGAAGTACACAGCATGGAACTGAATTATGTTCCTGGTCTGGGAAGCCACAAAGGACTCTTCAGTTTCTCCCCTACAGCATCCCTGTCCTGTGCCTCCAAGGAGAATCCAGAAGGTGCCCCTCTGGCAGAGAGGTTGACAAGAGATTAAGGCAGAAAGAAATCTTTTTTAGAACCGAAGCTGCAATATTCTTTATTCTGGAGATCAAGGAAGAGACAGCAACAGTAGTGACAAGTCAAATCATGCTGAAAGATCCAAAAGCAATTTTCATTGGAGAGTGAGGGATTATTAGCACATTAATCACAAACAGATGTTAGGCTGCTCCTGATTTGGGTTCAGAACTGTGTTTATATACAAGTATGTGATAAAAAATCATAAGACGAAAAATGTAATATGACTTCTCAGAACATCTTTTGATGTTAGATACAGGCTGAAAAATAATCTTCACTTGTAAAACCATGTTACCAAGTTTATAAAATACAAATAAGACTCAGATAAAAATAAGAATCATAAAAGCAGACCAAGAAAATAAAAATAAACTATTGCCCTCTACCTGTTGGTGGCAGTTTCACCACTTATCAGTGGGCAGTTAGCAAACAAACTTTAACACAGAGGGAGAAATCAGTCTTTTTACTGCTTTTCCATACTCCATAAATAATCAACATGAGGAAAAACTAATCAAGAAAATCACTACTTAAAGAAAAAGAATAGGAAAGAACCTTTATAAGAACAAAACCTCACATCCCAGTAATGTCAAATTACAACATTTCTTAAGAACGATCTTAATTGTGGCATGTCACTGAAAGAAGCCAGATATATATTGCTATAAAATTTCTTTATCAGGGAGACATACAGAGAAACTACAGCAGCTATGTGTCCACCTCTTCCTCTGGAAGGGCATTTTCACATCATTTATAATGCAGATATTTTATAACATGCATGTAAGCCCAAAACAGAGAAATCATTAATGACACAAACTAGCATTTATGACATTTTTAGGGAATGTTTACAAAATTTTAAAAAAATACAGATAATTTTGGATTTGCAAATCTTATATTAAGTCTGTAGGAAAACATGCATTTAGCTAATAATCAGAATTTACATATTTATGGCCACTGTGCTGAAAAGCACTGCCTCTTGGCACCAAAACATAGCTGAAAATATATCTATTTATTTGTTTGTTTGTTTGATTGACTGTTCTAAAACACAGATTTTGCATTCTTTTGGAAAAAAAATTAAGCATGAAGATAGACAAATCTCATTGTTTGCAGTGTAGAACATAAACTTCCCAGTAAATACTGCATGGAGCTGGCAGGACATTGTCCTCCAGATATAGAAGGCAACTTGACATGAGTCTTTGAGTGTGTTGGTGCTCATCACATCAGTTTGGCAAAACTGCCTTGTTGCATGGGGATATTGAATTCTGAGCGGCCCAAATGGAAATACCTCAGAGACACCTCACTTTAATTCTTTCCTTCAAAGCTCTGCCCCCTTTTTGTCCAACAATTGGAAAAATAAGGGCCCCAAATCTCTGGTGATTTTTTAAAAGTTTGTCCGCAGAAGCATGAGGAACAAACTTCTAATGTCAGCAGGGTTAAGTGTTACACCACTCAAAAAAGGAAAGTATTTATCCACTGAAGAACTGTCCACCTCCCTTTTGACTCTGGGCTATCAATACCAAATTTATTTCTTTATAGTCCATTGACTTGCCTGCAGATGACCTACTTTCCCTTGCCTCAGATAACTAAAAGGTTCCACAAATCAACTGAAGCCTCTTACTTGACTGTTCATTTCCTTTATTATTTAACAAACATATTTTTGTTGACAGTGTTTGATGTGCAGCCAGCAGATTGAAACAGCTCCAGTTTTGCAGATATAGTCCATTATTAACTATTTGCATGCCAGGGGTTTTCATTTGCTGTTCTTTATCTAGAGTGCATATATAGGCAAGGCTGGCTACAGTGATCCACAGTGGATTAAAAACTTCATAATTGTCACCACAAACCTTTCTGAATGCATTGTGCATTTTTTTCATCACCCACTTTGAAATCATTACCATACCACAGGAAATTTTCAACATAACTTACTTCCTTGCAGTTGTTAGATGCTGGTTCTTCTAATTATGACAGAGAAGGGAAGGCAGTAGATTAAAATACTTTCAGTTGAAATTAAGGTTCTTATTTCAACTACTGAATGAATAAATAAATAAATTTAAACACAGTTGCAATAAAAATAAGCCTCTTGAAATTAGTCATAACTAGAAGTTGGCAAGCAGTTTATACTAACAACATACAATTAGCTGCAGGGATTTAACAACAGGATTTTTCAGGAATTATTATTGAGTCTGTTGTCTTTCTGATTAATGCTATTAACTCTTGCTTACATGTCTTCACTGATCCAATTCTCCAGATTCTATTATCTGTCCATCTTCAAAAAAATAAAAGTTGGTC
The DNA here is from genome assembly GCF_001522545.3 of Parus major. Lineage (NCBI taxonomy): Eukaryota > Metazoa > Chordata > Aves > Passeriformes > Paridae > Parus > Parus major. The sequence goes on along the minus strand of NC_031773.1, from coordinate 55,678,171 downwards.
CCAAAATTGCCACTTTAGGGCCTGAATGTGACATTCACACAGGATTTAAATTAGAACATGACTGTGCTGCTATTTGTCAGATGGAGGAGTACAAGAAAGTTTGATGCCACAGTCCAGTTTCTGGCTTCCCCCAGGCTCTGAACATGATGAGGCACGTATGTCTGCAGCCTGGTGCTCCCTGCATCCGTCCAGGTGCTGAATGTCTGAGCTGCTGCTGAGATGCTGCATTCACAGGTTGGAGATCAAGGGCAGAATGGGGCTCTGTGAGAAAGAGGAATCTGCCCCCTTACCTGAGATTAGCATGAACCTCACATAAAGGGAGTAAAAGAAACTTTTCCCCTCTCACTTTCTCATATGGACATCAAGACTCTGATCTTTGTGAGCATAAATATGCCACTCATCCCATAGCCCCTTGTGTTCTTATAGCAGATTTGGTTGGAAATGTAAGGAGGACCAGTGGGTAATTAGCAGTGGTCTATGAAGAACCTGGTTTAGGCAACTTCTACAGTCATGTCAACAATCAATATTTAATTTTATCTCTGCATTTATTTATTCTAGTCATCTTCTCACACGCTCATAAGATTATAAATTGTTCATTCTGATAAAAACATTAATTTGAAATTATCAGGGAAAAAAAAAAAACCATTTGTTTGGTCTTCTGAAAAATCACCTTTATTACTTGGCAAGTCTCCTTAGCTAAGTGCTTCACCTGATCAGTTTCAATATTTTCTTTTTTGCTTTATATATAACGAAGCAATAGAGATCATTGATTAAACATTAAAGGGGTGTGTGGTATCTCCTAGTGATCTGAATAGATAAAAGGGCTTATGTCCACATTTTTATTGGAAACCATCAAATTGTTTTGTAGGGGGTGGGGGGGCTCTGTAGTCCCCTGGACGCAAAAGCCTAAGCAATGTCAAGTGGCCTTACAAAATCCTGGATATCTGTTGCATTCTTTTCTCTGTCCTTTCAGTCTGCTTGGACAACAATGAAAGGGGGAAAAGCTGATCCAGAAACCCACAGAAACCTGAGCTGCTGTAGAAGTGCTTCATTTTGTGTTTACAGAGGAAAAAAAATGATACCTACTTCTTTCTTGCCAAGGGAGAAACCGAAGTTAGAAAAGGAGAGATCTCTTGGGGGAATCCTGCTTCTTACAACCTGTCCCACAGCAAGTAAACCCCTTTCTGGTCCTGACACCAAACTCAGCCAGTAATGGCTAAAAGGGGCTGACAGTGAGAGGCTGCAGCCAGGGCTTGCAGGCATTCCCAGCCCTGCCAAGGTGCTGCAAAGTTCCAGTTTGGGCTGTGGGGCCGGGGCAGGGTGGGAGCAGAGGCAGCACAGGGGTGTCAGTGTGCAGAACAGCAGGCACCCAGCGAGCTGCCAGGGGCAGAGCCTCTGCAGGGTGTGTGTGCAGCTGCTCCAGCCTACCCAGCTGGGCACACTGCCTCTTCCCTGGTGACCAGGAGGTGTTTGAAAGAGCCTGGCTGTGTTATTTATCTTCAGTTCCTGGGCATGGAAAGTCTCTTACCATCCATTTGGGGAGCAGCGCTCTGGTCTCTCTGACCTGTTCCAAGGGCAGACACAGGGAGACGATCCCACTGCAGCTAGAGCAGAAAACAAGTCCCTTTTGGTACTGACAGCACAGCTGAGAACCTCTCCTCTACACTCTTGTAGGTCTCTGTGAGGTCTTTATGGCTATACAGTTTCTAAACTTTGTTCTGTGCAGCTTATTTTAATTCCAGCAGGATACTGCCTGCAAAGCTCAGTATGGACTAAGCAAGATACTCTGAATTTGCTCCACACTGTATACTTGTCATAGATACACTGCATCAACACAAAGACACTGATACAGAGCACAAACCCACTAAGGCTTGAAGAGAATAAATGTTAAAAAGTTCTGTTTATCCCTGCTAGTGAAATTTGCTCTGAAATCCTTCCAGGTTTGCACTCAATAGGATATTTATTTAAAAGGGACAGGAAGGAAAACAATAGAGGTAAGTGAAAATCCATCAAAAGGCATTATTCCTCTGCCAGGTGCAACAGAAAGGAAGATAAAACAGATAATAACACTGCTGGAACAGAGTGCTGTTAAGGTTGATGGATGGGAAGAGCTGACAGCTCGCAGAGACTGCGAGGGCAAGCTGTTGGGTACAGTGTCAGACTAAATAAATCCATACATCCTTGTTTCACCCAAACACAGCTCTATCACAGATTATACAGTCCATCACTGGGCCTTGTGCTGACTTTTTCATCTTTGAATGTGAACTAACAGCATATTAAAAAAGGTGTATGAGAAGCACTGTTTCCTGCAGGAATCACTGCAGGAGGTGAGGCACCATATCTGGGAAATTTTGATTCCCACTAGTTTGTCCCACTATGATTTTTACACCACTGAGAACCCATGTATCAACAGAAATGATATTCAGCAAGCTAATAGGATATAGCACTTGGCACCCTCTTCTTTGGGGATGATATTAATATGTTAAAGAACGTGGGAAATGAAAACAGTTGTAAGGAGCAGTCATTGCATAGGATCTACTGAGAAATCTGGTGAGAGGAAGAGGAAAATAATTTGTGATGCTGCACACTGAATATACAAAAAATCTGGCATTTGTTGCACTTCATTTATTTTTTTCTTGGTGATTTTGGGTTTTTTTTAATTACCATGAAATTTTTGGGCAGCTATAGGATTAAATGTGAATAAAATAAGCAAGATTTTAGAGTCACAAACTCATTAGCAAGCCTTAGATTTTCTCTTTAGATTAGAAGGTCTGTGACAATACTGACATAGTTATCACAGAGCACTTTTCATTTGTGGGCCATAAAACACTGAATAAAGGTAAAAAGAAAAGTTATGAGCAGTACCTCAGACAGAGAACTGAGGAACGGAGAGGCATGATGATTTCTCAAAGGTAAATGAAAACCAAGTACTATAATACCTTCTCCAGCACTATATCCACTGACCCATCCTGCGACTATGGGGCTTTCTTCTCCCTTTTAACCTTTCTCTAAAGTTTCAGACCTGTCAGTGAAGTCATATTTGTGGCACCACCTCCAAGGACGTTGCATGACTTCTCCTCAGAGGCCAATAACACAGCTACTACAGGAGTCAAACCCGCAGGAGACATCAGGTTCTCAGAAGAGTAATTGCACTTCCATTTCCAGGCTGTCCTCAGGCAGTTTGATCTCAAACAGAGTGGACAGAGCCATTCTGGATAGATTGCTGAGAATGCCTCCATACCCAGACACCACTTCCAGAAAGGATTTAAAACAGGGCATGAGCTTGGCTGGTCAATTTGTAACTAAAGGATGATGGCAAGGTGGGGAATTCTGCTGCTGAATTCTGTTATTCCTTTGGCTCAGCTTGTTACCTTAAGAGTCCATCTACTTACCCACAGGAGACCACAAATAGTGTACCCCAGACAAGTGAGAAAATACTTCTTTTACTCCAAGGTAGCTTCATTTACTCTCCTTACATTCACAAGTGAAGTAGTCTTCTTTTTGCAAGGTATTTCTGAATACCAAACTTTAGATGATGTACTGGTTTTACATACCTCTGTACTCCCCCTTACTGCATAACTTTAGATTTGCTATAAAGCTTGAGTTTGAGTATTCTGAATGTAGTAGACTTTTCTTTAGGAGGAGTAAGGGAATTTGAAACAAAAGTTTCCTGAGCCTTTCTGTAGCTGTCAGACTGGAGAAATGAAATCTGAATCAATGTCAGTGTTTTTATACTGCCATCATTTAAAAATAGAATTATTTTAACACTTGAATTTTACTCATCATATAAAACATGATAAACTTTTCTGTTCATCATCAGTGATGTCTTAAAAGATGATGGATAGATACTAAAATTTCTAGCAAATGCTCATGGTCACTCTCAGCAAGACAAACCTGCTGATAATATAAAAAGTGGCAGGTATGGCACAGGTACAGCCAGAGCTGGATCAGGATAAGGAAGAGCCAGAAGTACCCTTATCCCTTCTAGTGCTCCATGATTCTAAGGTACTGTAAGCCATCTCCAGGCAATTGTGTGCCATACCCAGCTGGCCTGAGCCTGAGCAGCAATCCCACAATCATACAAAAGGATGGTCACAAAGTTGCCAGTGCTGAATTCCCATATGGATTTTTGGTGTATTTATCATGTGCCTCCAAAGACTGCATCTTCCAGGAATTAGCACAGAAAAGTACAGCCTTCAACATTACAGGCTATAATTAGGATTTCAACTTCCACAAGCTTTAGGTCAGTTTAAAACCCCACTCCCAAGTTACCAGGAAACCCGAGAGCTCTGGATTTTCAGGCAAGGGAGATTCTCTTCAGAAGGTTTATTTGCTCCCCTAGCCTTCAGTGGCACCTAGTGGAAAAGAAGCAACTCGAAATAAAGAACAGTTGGGAGGGAAAATGCAACTGTGCAATCTTTTTCCAGCTCCATCAAACAACCTTCCTCCAAAGCCTCTGAAGGAATAAGGACGTGGAGTGGCTATATGGAAAAAGAACAAGATGTTGGTATGGAGCAGAACTCCTGGCAACAGGAGCCTGTTCTCTCAGGAAGGGCTTGCTTTTCAAAACAAGTTCAAAAGTTAGCACATTTGCTTCCAGAGTAAGTACTTCCAGAATTTCTTTAATTTAAACGTGACAGAAGACATTTATCCTAGTCATTGCCAGTAAGAAGCAAAGTGAAGTAAGCTGTATGGAATCTGCAGAGTCCAGCTCTGTACACAAGAAGTCCAGGGGCTTTTGTGAAAGGTGAGACCTTCCCAGCACACACTCTCCCTGGAGGAGATGATCCTGGTACTCCCCACAGAACTACAGAATAGGGAAAAGACACCATTTCCAGCCTTTGCACAGAGAAAGTTGAAGATAGAAGCACATTTAAATCCATATGGGGACTATTCAGCCTTGCTAATTCCATCTGCTTATTGACTTAAATGTGCCTGGTTTAATATGCATCTCTTGGGGAACTTTCATTACTTGAGTAGTTTTAGAAACCAGCACAGCAATAACACAGGTGAGAGTGAAAAAAGTTTGTCATGACATCAGGGTGATAGGCAGAAATCTTGTGTAGTGCCCGCCTATGCTCAGGTCAGACTTAGCTACCACCATGAAACCTTCCTTTCATAAATTGTTTTAGAAATCCAGAGAGGGTAAAATTAATTAGGAAAACAGAGCTATTTGGCAGATGAAGGTCCCACCTATCAAAATAATGTGCATGTGTTCAGGACTTACATGCCTAATTTCCCCCAAACAGCTGGAGAATACTCAACTGTTATTTTTAGATTTTGTGGATAGCCAAGGGAAAAATAGAAATGTACAGCTGGAAATCTCCATGTGTATCATTAACTAGAAAAGCTTGTTTTCAAACAATGTTTGTGTGTCTTTCCTAGATTCTCCTTCCATCATCTGTAATATCCTCCTTGGTCTTTTCTGTCTGCTGAAGAACTGGGTATTCTCCAGGAGCATTATCCCAGCAGGAACTAGTGCTCCTCAAGCAGTGTGAGTAGTTATCACAGGTGGTTGATTCTCTCTGGAGCCATGGTCAGCCAGGAATGCTATCCATCTTCCAGGGATTCTCAGCACTTCACAGGATGAGCTCTGAGCTGGAGAATTATAAAAGCCAATGCTGACTGCTAATGTCTTTCCTCATGAACAACACAGGGAGTAAAATGAAAGGTACAGCACCACACTGCAGTGAACACAGCATGTGTTTGCATCCAGATCTGAAGATATGGGGCAACTTTGAAACTGAAATAATCAAAAGAAAAAGAAAAAAAAAAAAAGAAAAACATTTCCTTAAAATAGCCCCCAGTAAAGGCAAAGTACTTTTGTGCTAAAGCTAACCTTTGATACTGGGGAAAGACAGAGAAAGTGAGAAACAAGCCGGTATTACCTTTTTACACAGAAATTATAGTACACAGATTGTCCCTGCCAGCATCACAGAAGGTGGGAGCATGGGGAAATGCTGGGAGAGCTGGCACTGGGGATTTCTTCTGCCTATTCACCTGGTCCTGCTCCCTCAAACCCTCTCTCTCCACATCTTGTCCATGCTGGGTAAATGAAGCCCATTTCTGCTTGTGGCAGGTGACACAGGTTAATCAGTCCTCAATGGAGCTTGTTGGGTCCAACCAAGTTCACAGACCACCAGAGAAATGCTTGGGGATGAGGCAGGTCCAGGAAGTCAGTTTGCAAGCTGTGGCCTGGGTCAAGGGAATCAGTGGGCAGCAAGAGGCATGGCTGAGCTGGAGAGCAGGAATGTCCCCAGCATGGCTTGGACAGAAGCTAAAGGACCAGTCCCTGGGCCCATGGGCAGGTATGGGAGATCCCATGTGGGACTGATTAGGGCCATTAAGGCTTATTGTGCCCTCAAAGCTCCAGCAGCCCAGAGGAAACACACGACTGATGAAGGAAAACCTGTTATCAAATTATTTTTGTCCACCTTGAAGAAATTCCGAAATAGCACCCAGCTATGTTGTTGCCATCTAATCATGGAAAAGATGCTAATTGTCAGCAGATAACAAGAAGGTAACACAAAAGCATTCTAGCAGATCTCTGAAGTGGCTGGGCAGTCAGCCTCTATCTGTGGTGAAAGATGCAAATTCAATATTCACGTCAAAGGATGCAGTCATGCACTCAGAGAGCTAAACAAGCATTGGGCACCTACTGACCACTCACATATTTCATGTCATGGGAAATTCCAGGATGAAGAGGAATGGTGGGAGGTGAGAGGGCTACATGCAAATGTTTGTATCTAACCTGGGTCTTGTCTGAACCTAAATTCACAGCTGGCTTTGGCCATAAACATAATTATAAACATAATTTATAAAAGCATTATGATTTATAATTATAAACTTAATTTATAAAAGCATTTAATCATCTAAGTATACATGAATAAAATTTGCAGTGAGGCTTAATCAGCTCCTTAAAAGTTAGAGATTATATTTGAGTGCCTTCATGTATTGAGATAGATTTAGAAGCCACATACATCTTCTCTGGGGCTGGGGTCACAGAGGCTGTAAAGCAGAGCTGATGATGATGTTTATCCTCTTCCTGACACACACCTCCCAGAGTCTCACTGCCTGCTTTCCATCATCAGGGCATAGACCATCACTCACTGTATGTGTCTGTATATATACACTCTAATATATATATATATATATAAAGGGGGTGGAGCTGATGTTGTAATTTGGCTGCTCTGGCAATAGAAACTGCAATATCATTACTCTTGCTTTTGGTACTTATATATGTGCGTGTATAAAAATAATAACAATAAAAAATGCACATTCTGCCACTTAATCTTACAGTGCCTTACATCTTCATTAGACATATTTGTGGGGAAGGAAGACAAACACTTCCACAAAGCAATGGCAGAAAGGATTTTGGGCAAGACATGCAGGGCAGATTCCTCCTGCTGCAATACAAATCGGGAAACCCTTGTTCCTTTGTTCTCTTGCAGACTAGAATAGGAGTCAGTTTAGCAGTGATGTCTTTGTTTTTGTTTCTATTTTTTGCTTGAGGAGAAGGAAATCCTGAGTTTCTCTGCAAGTCTGCTAGGATCTGGGGCCACCACAAGGCCACAGGCATGTTTAACCTGGTTTGAGCAGACCAGCCATGCTCCAACCTGTCACACTCTAAGGATAAAGTAAAACTTGTAGCCTCAGCAGGAGATAGCTTCAAGTTTTGTAGGTGTGGGCACTGCAGCCTAACAACACTTTGTCATAGATAACTCCCACAGAGGGAAGTGTCATATAAGGCGAATATTTTTGCAGCTTGTAGCAAGTGTGTGTGATGGCTGTCACTTATATTGTACCAAAATTCCTCACCCGATATATTTCATATGAAATCTTTATGAAACATTTATTACTCAAAAACACCTCTCTGCAGCTGAACATAGGAACTACAGGACTCCCACCAGAGTGTGTATCACATAAAATGTGATGATACTTGGCAAGTCTCTCTTCCTTGGCCTGGAAAAGGCAGAGTCTGAAGTCTGGGAATAGTCTTGTACTGAAGTCCAGCGAGAGGCATCAGAACTCAGCACATAACCAAACTAATATTCTTTAAAAAGCAATGAAAATACAGTTATATTAGGGGTCAGTAAACTTATTTGGAGGACTGCTAAATCCAAACCACAGCACACTGCTGCATAACCACTAAAAGCACCCGAGGCAGAGGGTGTGCAAGGGCGGTGTTTCACATTTGTATTTCAATTTACCCTTCACTGTACCCAAGGAAAAATAGAGGTCCTTTTGTGAAAAGCTGAGCACAGCTCTTGCCAGCTGATGGGAAATGCACATGGAGGGATTTATGTGGCGCGGCTCCTGCCTGTGAATCATGAAAACCCAAGAGGATTAGTGCTTCAGACTGAGAAATGTGCACAGCAGTAGGTCTTGGCCCTGGATGGAAGAGTCCAGCAATTACTCACTCTTGCTCTGTTTTCTGGACACCACAAAAAGTAGGCAAAGCAGCAAACAAAAACCAAACAAATGAAACAAAATCAGAGACTCTTTATAAGAAAGTAGACGTGGCATAGAATTAATGTACTGCACTATAATACTCCTAGATCAGAAATCTAAATGCCAGCTAAAGGGTACTGTTGTTCTGGATCAAAACAAAGTATATTTATCTAAAAGACACCAAGGCAGACTGATCCACTGTATTTGTGGTTGAGAAGCACATTTCTAGCCTCCAATTTAAATGGAAACAGAACCATTTAATCTGCTCTTTATACTGCTATCAGCCTGGGTTTCCAGAGGTATTTTCAGCAAACATTAGTTTTCAGACACAGACATATCTATGATTTATTTATATGGGACTGCATCAGAAAATATTTCGTTCAAAACAAGGAAACAAGCCCTGGTGTCCATGGAAATTTTGTTTTCAGAATAATTACAAGGTTTCAAGAGCCAGTTCATTTAAATGGCTCATTTGTATTAGACAAATCTGGCTTTGCATAATGTTAAGAGAACCATCTGAGTGGAAGTAAAATTACTCTTCATAGTAAAGAGCTATCAAGCTATCATTTCCATTTTCTAAAAAGTCATTTAAGTATTTTTTACACTGTTATGACCAGACAACATATCACATCCGGATTTTAGGAGATTTCACTGCAAAGGCCAAAAAAATCAAAGTGGAAGCGTATTTTTTACATCATAAAAATATATCTACTTCTAGATATATTTCAGATAGAAATGTATTCTAGATAAGAGTAGTACACTCAGTACAGTTTCAGACATGGGGCACAAGCTGGATGCAGGATGGGTTTTTAAGTAATTTTTGTTTCCCTACAATAGCAGGCTTTGCACAGCGCTCAGCGTGGAAAGTGAGGAGCTGTGTCTTCTTTTGAGGAATGAGATACTGCACAGAATCTTTCTCTTCTTTTTCAATTCACATATGTGAGAATGTGCTCTAATTTAGTGACTTAGGTGGAGACATTAGAAGAGTAGAAAACAATCATTGTAAACCTCATTAAGCAGGTCTGCTAGTCATGAAGGTATAAAAGAAATTAAGAGGAAAATGCTGTTACAATTGAAGAAATCAGAATCTTGTAGCTTCCTGTTTTTCCACCATTTTGCAAGGATCATCCCCTATCTGACTCAGATTCCACCTATTTATAATAACTACCACAGCCATAAAAACAAATTTTCAAACTCTTCTTTGTGCCTCCTTCACCACTCTAAGGTAATCCCTTTTAAAATCTTCTCAGTGTTCATCAGCTCTGATCAGAGAGGACAATGCTCAGGGATTGTGGAGGCCTCTTGCTCCATCCTGTTAGGAAAACCATCTTTTATAATGCCTAAATCTTCAGAAGTTTCAAAATACAGCAGAGCTCTGTAAATAGCAATAATAATCAGAATGGACTTAACCGTGGCTGAAAATGAGGTAATTTAATCAAATTCACAGAAAAGTATTTGGGTTGTGATTACATTTTTAACCTATTTGATGTAAATAAAACAACTGCTGAGGCCACACCAATTTTCCTAGACAGCTTTCTGCTGAGGGCACAAAGATTTTTCTCCAAAATTTTCCACACTACATGTATGTCCCTGAGCCTGAAGTATACATAAATTATAACAACAATCTATACTTATTCCACATTTTATTTAAAATACCTTATAATTAAATTATTTTTGAAGGCAATATAATCTTAGTGGGAGAGAATAAAAATCTCTTATTAATTTTATTAGGAGGTGATTAAATATTTACCAAAATGCACTTCTGACAAAGCTAATTAGAAATGTTATTAAAAAACCCCCTCAGATAGATACTTATGAAATATTAAAATGTCTGGAATAAAAGATTTAAAAACCGCATTTAAAAATTACTTTGATAAAAACAAGTGAAATTTTAAAATCAAAGTAAAACCCCCTGAATAATAAATGCATTTCTCATGATCCCTATACATTTGTGACCATTTTCTGCCATAGATACTTTGCCAATACTTTGCTTTTCATGATGCAGAAATTAGATATTTTCTGTGGAAAGTTGATAGCAGTTTTGTGTAGCCAGAATTTTCATAACTGATTTGAACTGCATTTGCTCAGGTGAAAGTTAAATTCAGATCACAGAAGTGCTCTCATGAAGCCACATCACTTTATTTACTATCACAGACATCTAACCATGGACTAAAGACATTTACTGAGCCAAAATCAAATTTTCTCATGTTTGCTGCCTCTCAAACATCTCTATGAGTATGAGTAGCTCCATTTCAAAGCTGGATTCCTTGGGAAAAAAGAGAATGCAAACATGAGCATCATCCCCATGCTCAGTCCTCTCTTCCTCTCCCAGCAGCATCAGAGAAATATGATTGGTACTGAGGCTTCTGCATTCCCCAGCAGCAGGACCAAGTCACTTTTGGGGTGGAAGCTGTTGATCTGTTGTGTTGTTTTAAGAACATTTCAATTACTATTTTCCTACACTGTTGAGAAATGACCCTTCTCTGGGAACGATGTGTGCTCCAGGGTAGGGGAGTGGTGGAGTGCCATTCCCTGTTCCCCTTCCAGAGTGATACATCTTCATTCAAACATTTCCTGGTGCTTTGCAAGAAGAGATGAAATTTTAATTGTCTCTGCTCCTGTTCAGTGCATTGTGCAGCTGAAGTCTCTTGCCTACAGGTGGCTGCATGAAGTCAACCTCGTCATTCAGCAGTAAGGAAATGTGTCACATCACATTAAAAATTAGTCACTGAGATAAGAATGGGATGATTCTCTCAGATTCCTGGATTATGAGTTAAAACAATCTTGTTTTGCAGCAATCTCAGAGTCCCTTCTACAGATGACTCCTGAGGTCTTTTTGATGAGTGAGGAGCAGTCGGGAAATTCCCTGATGTCACTTCAGACAAAATGGATTACTTTGCCTTTAGGCATTGTTGCAATATCTTTAAACAAGTGGTGTTTCATCTAAAGTCTTTGAAGAACAATGCTATCTAACCAAACTTTATAAAGTGCATGGAGGTGTCAGGCATACCAGCACTCCTACCTGCACCCTTTCCTAAATCTCCACTAACTCCAGGGAAGCGGGGAGAAAAGGTGAATAGTTTTGGAAAACAGCACAAAACATAGCCTGGCTACTTCAGAGAACAAGAAGGGGAAAATATATTTGGTTTGTCCATTTGAAATATGCCCTAACAACCATTTCGTAGGGAGTTCCTTTGAAGACGACACTTGAAATTCAGCAAAGCTGCTTCCCTTTTCTCCCTTGCTCTCTTATGCATATGGCAGTGATATGCATCTTACAGCTCCCAGGAAATTTCTTCCACATTTGGTTAGAGACCTTGAACAATCTCTCTATGCACAGATACGATCAAAACTTGTTAAAAGCACAGAGAGCCTGTCTGTTGCTACCTGGGTCTGCAGGGACAGAGCAGGGCTTTCTCTTCAGCATCTTCTCTTTCACAAGGGAGGGAGCTCCGTGGCAGTCTCAGAGAGACTGCAGGACCCAGAGCAGTTCTGAACTGTGGTTCAGCCCTCACTCCCTTTGGTTTACTTTTGTTTTCCTTGCCAAAGGTGCAGAAAGACGTGGGAAGTTGAGCCTCTGTGCCAGGCTCCAGCCCTCCTGAGTGCAGGATGAATTCCTGTCTGGTCCTGTGTTTGACCTGGTGCTGGTCTGAGCACAGACTGGAGAGCAGAAATCCCCCCTCGCTGGTGCCCAGGTCTTACACAGCAGCAGGAGCACAGCAGGGAGGAAGCTTGAGGGGCAGAACAGGGCAGGGATGCAGAGAAACTGGAAAAAGATTGGGGCTGTAAACAGGAGGCAGCAGAAGAGGAGGAAGAATTGAACAGTGGTATGTGGAACTGCAGAAGAAAACCATAAACAGGAGATGAAAGAGAGGAGCAAGGAAGCAGCAGAGGTAGATGAGAGCAGAGTGGGAGGAAGGCTGGAGATGGGTGGACTGAAGAATTTGCAGCCACTGGTGAATCCCATCCTGCACAACCTGGAGCTGAACTCCAATACCTGTGAGAAAAAAGAAAATTTCACATATCATTTTTTCCATCCTTTATTTTATAACTAAACAAGCATGGTACCTGGGCAATCTGAGAATGGTCTCTTACAGAAAATGAGTTACACAAGTGAACAGAGTGAAGGTACTGCTTATGTGACAATTCTCAGCTGTGACCATTGCAAAATCAGAGCCGATAAGAGAAAGAGGGGTATAAGTAAAGAAAAAAAAGGAATAAAAAGAAGATAGAAAACAACAGACTTAGTGGAACAGAAATGCTGTGAAGATAAGAAGTCAGAATGAAATTGGGAGATGAAAGAATAGAAGATAACAATGAAGGAAGGTGATAGAATAGCATTTCCCAAAATTTCTGAAAACATCAGTGTGTTTTACCTCATCTGTCTCTGTATGACTTCCAGTGGGTCCAGACACCTGGAAAATCATTTTTGGTGTTGTAATAGCAACAAGTATTTTCATTAATGAGTTTATTATTCATACAGGTATGTAACTATACAAAAACAGTAGTAATGAGAGTAAAAATAATATAAATAAATAAATAAATAAATAAAATCTCAGGCATGGAAGACTCAAGGTGCTTGCCTGAAGACCTGAAGAATGCACCTAGTTCAGCCCCAGAGTATTAAATCTGGTAATGTAAAATGAATTAATTACAGCAAGGGCTCCCAAGCCCTAATTTTGTCTCTAAATGTCCAAGGCCACTGCCTAATCCTGCTCTGGGAGAGCAAACCCAATTCTCACTTCGTCCATATTCATACAGCGAGATGATTTCTGATGCACAGCATTTGGCTTTAAAATAAGCCTTCAACATGCCTGGAAATCCCCTGTGAATATAAAACATGACCTCTTTGTGCCACAGTTGCCTTTCTTCTGCTTAAAGACCCACAATTTCTGAGCTGAGAAACATCATTTACACACTTGTGTGCTGCTGTCTTTAGCTCGAGCTGTGATGGGGTTTTGCTCAGTAATAGAAAAAAGCAGAAGCCAGGACCTTGGAGTGGTGATCAATAAGTGGATATCACCCTTTACTTCATGGTAGGGCACCCTGAAGGAATGGAAAGGTTTGGACTTGAATTTGTGCCCCTGGTCAAAACTATGTATGCAAATTCTTGAACTTCATTAAAATTGTAAAACAACCACTTGATTTTTTCTGATGACAAAAACTCAGAGCTGCAGTCTCACAACCAATTAAAATAACACAAGTAATGAAACAGAAATATGCTAATTGCACATCATAAAAGTGCCTGTCTCTAGATGAATTTTATGTTGCCTATTTCCTCTCTATAAAAATGTACATACTTATCTCTTTTCACTAAGCACAAAATGAAAAATAAACTTTATGCTTATCTGGAAATAATATTAAAAATATTAAAACTTGATGTCAGCTTTATTGGATGAAAATTTATTTATCTTTTTCATCTCAAGGGACTTTTAAATGAAAGGACATTCTAACAAGAATCAGTGAAGGCAAAAGAATCATTGATCAGCTAAGCTTGTCATGGGTCTCCAACCTTGATCCTAATATCTGTGTACCCTCCAGGCATTTGTATGTCTGGCAGCATAACAATATGACAAAGAATTTTGGTTTATTTTCACATTAGAAAAAATAGGGCAAATGCTTTCCTTTGAATTTTTTCAACATTTTTCAGCTGTTGAGGAGAGAGACATTATGAAAAAGGTGTCTGTACGAACATTATGCAAAAAGGAAAAGGAAACTCCCACCCTGTGTTTCACAGTCAATTCCAATTACTAAAATTAAAACCTAGACTATTGGTTTTGGCACTTTGTTTTTCCCTCTCCTCATAACTCTTTAATTTTGGTGAGCAGAACAACAACACTGTATATTAAGAACAGGCTCAAGGCCAAAGTTCCTGACTTTCCATATGGCTGAAACGCTGCTGGAGCTGGCTGTGGGTGACCTGTCAGGAACATCTGGGGGATGTCCTGGGGGACTTCCACATACCTATGACTCAGAGCTGCCATGTAGCCATGAGTGAAACACACACCTTTCATTTTAGAAGTATTAGATCAGGGCTAGAATCATAATGCATTGATTGATACCTGCTGCTGTCTCTGCAACTGCAGTGAAAGATGACGACTCAGGGGAAAAAAAATAAAAATAAAAAGCATAAACTTGTATTTTATACATATCATGGCATCAATATTTTAGAAGTACTGAATAAATTGCTCAGATGTATTGCTCCTGGGCTGAGTCAGGCTTTCAGCTAACTTGTTATAATTAAATCCTTTATTTCAAATGTTTGGCAAACCAATTCACTCTTGCTGAGGAGGGAAAGCCAGGTGTCTGTACTCATTCTCATTGTTGCAGCACCTAAGCCTAGGGGTATATCTTGCACTATTATTTACAGGTCTGTTTCTTTTGCCATTGTGATCTCCCAGTTCCAAACCAGCTGAATTTGAGAAACCCCACAACATGACTTCCTCACATTACTTACCAGAAACCCAGATATTCGGTGTAGAAATTCAAACTGATCAATTGAGGAGTCTCCAGTACAGAGGATGACAGGAAAGCCAGGACAGAAAGGGTTCTTGAGAGCCCAAAGATGATGGAGGAATTCTTCAGATGAAGGTTAGGAATAAGGAGAAGGTAGGTAGGTGCTAGGTGAAGCTACACACCAAGAAATTTCCATCCAACATCCTTTCTACCTTCTCTTCTTGTAGAAATTTCTTGCTCCTCCATACCTGAGATAAGCTTGCTTGCTGCTGCACACACCACTGAGGCCATGGCAGAAAATTAACAGTCTCTGATGCCAGCACAGGAACTAATTGAACTGTTATCGCTGAGCATCTCAGCCCATTCTTCCCCCAATTTAAATCAGTGTGTTGCAGTCAATTTGCTGAAATAGAGATTATCAAAAGGCCTTTGTATCACTGAATCACACAGAAATACAGATACATTGCCACTGCTGTAGGAACAGCACTTGCTAAAGCTCCCTGGAAAAGGCAAAAAATCAGAAATCTTTTTGTCCCCTCCATCCGTAAAATGAGGACAAAGTTACATTGCACAAGAGACAGTGACAGGGAGGAAATCTCTACAAGAGCCCATATTAGTCTAATTCTCTTATTTTATCCATCAGAAGAATCTCCTCATAGAAGCTGCCAACTGGAAAGCTGTCACATGAGCCACAGCAGGCAACTGGCTGCCCAGAAGTGGCTTCTGTCCCTGCATGCAGGAATCCTCCTCTTCTGTGGCAGAGAAGGTCACACTTTGGGTTTGTTTCTGCACAGTTTCTGCACTTTCTACACAGTGCTGGTAAGCAGGTCGTGTAAGTAAGTGTTGTGTTTGTAGCATTTATTTCCTAGAAGTCCTGAAAAGGATGTGGTTATTTTCTGAAAACAGGTGGCAGCCTAAAGGGTAGAGAACTGAATCCCTGGTCAACCTGCATAGTTTGCATTTCTCAGCCCTTGGGACAGGCTGTGCAACCAGAGATGTGGAAACCCCAGCAATTCCTGGTGTCAGTCATCCCTGGCAGAGAGATCCAGCCAAGGGAGACAGTGACCTGCTGTTTTGGCTTCAGGACAAAACTGAGAGACAAAATGAAGCGTTTTAACTCTTTTCTATTATGAAACCTTAAAAAAAGGTACTATGAGTGAAAAACTCAGTGCAGAAAATTACAGCTCTGTTTCTTTGAACATCCAGCACAGCCTGCTCCTAAAACATTTGACCCTACAGTGCTTAAGAGGTGTTGGAATGTGTCTGTGAAACAGGAGGAAATTGGAAGATCAAGACCAAAGTCAGACAGGTGGCACTGATGCGTTAACAAAAACATATCTTGGCTATAATTCAAAACTTTATATTCAGTCATATTGGCCCTTAAATGACAACTTTAATTTCTTTAGCACGCCAATATTATTTTCATAGATTTTTCAGTCAACTTTTTTTTAAAAAAAATTTACGAGTTATTAAGTACAGGTCTTTAAAAATAGCAAGAAGTATAAATTTTTAATAGCACTAAGCTGTAGCTGAATTTAAACTAATAAATCTATTATTACTTATTGCCTTACTTTTATTTCCATGCAAAGGCCCCAATCCTGGATACCACCAGAGGTGTATTAAGGTAATCTGAGATCTTAGATACAGCATCAGGCTGGATGTGGTCCCACCTAACTCTGACCTCTCTGAGTTCAGCTGAGCTCATAGTCTGTCTTTTCTAGACAGGTATTAAGTCATTGCCTGGAATTTAGAATCAAAACAACATCATCAATGAAAAACAGCAGAGAAAAAAATCAGTATTCACAATTATTAATATTAATTAAAAAATGAAACTTCTGACTGGACTTAACTGTGGACATTTATTTTGATAGGTCTCCTTCAAAGGGATATCTCTGTGAACTAAAGAACTGGTAAAAGAGCCACAAGGAGGAGTAGGTAATTCATAAAAGCAAACAGGACTTGGGGCTTTTTGACAAGAACATGCATGACAGAAAACTGTATCCAAACCCAAAGTATCTAACTTCACAGGCAAGAGTGATGTCAAACATTAACTTCTCACTGACGGGTCCTAATTTTGGAAATTAATTGCCGTCTTCAGTACAGGTATAAAATATGTAGATAAATGGTCCAGTGTCTCCCATTATTAGTCTCTCCAGTTTTTTTATTGTGAGTCTTTCAGTCAGCCTGCTGGTTTCTTTGCTCTTCAATGAATCCAGCAGGAATTTTACTTGCACCAAAAATTTAGAAACTAAACAGAAAGGAAAAAATCCACTGCCATAGGAAATAGCAAATACACTTGCTAAAACTTAAGACTGTAGCAAACACTAGACAGCTTAAAGAAATATTAAGGAAATTGTATCCTCTCTAGACAAGTGACTATTTTTAAACTAATAACAGTGTTCAGAACTGAACTAATATTCTCAAAAGTCAGACATACGTGGCACCTTGCCACTAATACACAGAGTCATCCTGCTGGCTTATACCTGTCTTCTCAAACAGTTCCTGAGATAATCTCCTGGTTGTTTCACAGTGCCAGGACATGGAATGGCCAGTCCCAGAGATGTGCTAAGCTGTCGCTGTTGGACATGAAATGATTCACACAGACACAGCTCAATGTGTGATAGGAAAAACAGAGAGATTTATTCTGTGGTTTCAGTATTTACAGATTCTTGACAATGACCAGGGATTGGATAGTCAGGTCACCACCTTCCCAACCACACTGGTTGTGAGAAATATCCATCAAAAGACATTTCTTTAATTGAATGTATAAACATCTATGTTTATAGTTACTTTCCTGGGAAAGTGTTTAGAAACTATGAAAACAAGATCAGAAGGTTTAATTCTCAGGGTGACACTAAGCCGCTGTTGCATCCATAGGTGCTCAGTTCCCCTCCTCTTCCCACTAATTCACAAATGACAAAAAACCCAGTGCAAGCAGCACTTATCTCATTTCATGCTTTAGTTTGTGTGAGATGGGGATTATTTTTTGTTCTTGACCACTTGGCTGTTGATTCCACAACCCAGGACACATGATCAGGACAAAAACTGCCATATACATACACAAGAATCTTGAATGATGAAAAAAGACATGCTAAACACCCCAATGTGCATTAAAGGCAGTTATTTCAGGCCATCTGAAAAACACTCCCCTCATAACCTATCACAAATAGCCCCAGTCAATTAACCCATTCAATGTATTAAAGTGAACAAATACTGCCTATTGAATAGGAAGCATTATTTGGTCTGAATTCAGACTTTTGGTTTTTTTGTGATTGGTTCTCAAGCTTCATTTTACTTGGTGGAATGTCATTAATATTTCAATGCCAGACTTAAGAATTTCTGCAAAGGGGTCTTTATCCCCACTTTTCTCCTTGCACTTTGTTGTGACTCCTCAGCATGTTAACCTGTACTAAGATCAGAAGTACTTTTTTTTTTTCCTTTCTGTGTCCCAAAGACTTGAGTTTAATTTGTAGTTTCAGGTTTATGGAGTAATACTTATTCAATTCTGCTTCAGTTCTCATTCTGTAGAGGCAAGACCTTTTGTGCTTAAAATTCACACTTATTATGAAGAAATATTTCTGGAAAGCAAAAACAAAAAAGAACAGTAAATGCACAGACAACTTTTATACATCTCTTCACAATGTGAATCTCCTGCTCTGGCTTTGCTCACAGGCTCTGAGAAATATGTGTATTTTATTCCTTTATTCTTTCCCTTAACCTGCAATAAGTTAAAAAAGAAAATCACACTTTTCCTAAGGCATTGGTTAACAGGGCACACACCAGCAAAAGCAGGACTGTAATTTACTGCCTCTTTTAGGCCACCAGGAAATGTCAATACGTTTGGAGTCCCATAAAATGAAGGAAGTCTGTACACAGTGAGCCCACTTCTATATATAGCTCCTTCACTCATCATCACAGATGGCACATTTGAGATGACGAACACAGTAAAAGCACTGAGCCACTGTGTTTATCTAAAACATGTATTTTTAATTACATACTACATTCCAGGTTTCTTCACAGCTTTCACAGTCAGGAAGGAATAATTTGTTTACACTTGACTAGAGCAAGTATTTAATTTGCCTGCTAAATATGGGGCACACATTCCAAGATGGAGCTGAGGAATATACAGCAGCAAAGATAAACAAATAGTAAAAAAAAACGTGCCAAAGCCTGCCAAGTATAATCATTGGGGCACATTTAACACAAACTACACTTGTGTGATAAAATCTGTATTCTTCATTAATATCAGAAGGGCCCTACATAAAAAGAAGGGTTTTTCCTTGTTAGATTTATAAGGCTGCTCTGCAATGATGGTTAGCTAAAGAGTATGGCCACTTATCTCCCTGCCTCACAACTATGCACTTTCCACTGTTTGCTTTTCTGTCACCACAATGGTGTCATAGACAGCAGAGTTTCTTCAAGTTTCAGCAGCAGATTGGCCCCACAAATAAATCACAACAGTCTTCCTGTGGCCTCTTAATCTACTTATATCCCTCTTTTCTCTCTTATAACTAGAACTCCAAATGCCACATTTTCTACACATCCAGACACAAAAAGCTATAAACTTACTAAGCACCAACTGGAAAACATTCAAATACTAAATGTGGATAGGCAGCATTTCATGAGCAGTGGGACAGATAAAAACACAAATACATGCAGTCAGCCCCCACGTCTTTTGCAGCACTCCCATGTTCCCAAACACAGCCTCTACTAGTCCTGGGAAATCTGTGTTTAAGGCTTGGAAAGCCAAAGATGCCCCAGTGAGTGGGCAAGGGGCAGAGTTCCTGCCTTTCTACTTATTACTACAACTACATTATTACTGCTTGTAGCTGTCCCCTCAACCTGCTATCACAAGGATACTGGGAATCCAAGATCTTTCAGCTTCCTGAATTATAAAAAGAATGCAATAGCTTCAAAAATGACTGGGAGGAATGAAAGGTATGTGGGCAAGCAGGCTAGAAACCAACAAAATGTACATCCTTTGTAGACAATTGGTATTCAGATTTAAAAACCAACAATAAGACTAAGCACATACAATAAGTCTCATCACAAACTGTTTTACAAATGAATAGGAGAGATCATTTCATACTCTTCCAAAGTGAAGCCTTTGGAACAAAGCTGCTATTCAATAAAGCACATCAACATCACTAAATAGTCTTGGGGCAGGGAATGAAAAGGGATTTTGCAGGCAGCCCAATTCCCAGCAAGACACAAATTTAAATTCTGTACCAAACAGAATTTTATTTTATTTTTTTTAATGTAATGCAGTACAACAATACCACAAGGGCAGCTAACACTGGAGCTGGAGAGATGCACAGCCTCAGAGCCTGTCTTAAGACGTCCTTCCTTACATAAGTGATGATATCTTTTACTGACAGTCCAGATGAAGATGTTGGGAATATCCACATGACCAACTATCAGCACTTTCAGTACAGAAGTATCTAAATTGGAAATGGATAATCTGTCCTGCTGATGCTAGTCCTTGGGCATAGATTGCTTCTTTCTCCCTGGCCTGACCTTCTCATGACACTGCAGGGCTTTTCCATACTCATTCACACAGATTTATTCTTTGTCCAAGTTGTCTGCCCAAATTGGCCATTTTCCTGTGAGAAAGCCAGTTTTCCTTTGTTTTATTTAAATAAATAAACATGAGGTGGGGGAAGCATACCAAGATGTGGAGGAGTGCACAGATCTGAAAGAATGTGAGAGACTGCAAGGACTACTCGATTATACATTATGTGATGTGAAGTAATGGGTGAGGAAAAGAAGAGAGGTTAAAAAAACCCCAAAAAAATCCCTAAAATTAAAAAGTGCATGGCTTTGAAAGCTAGGAGAAATAATATACTTTGAGGATGAAAGTGCTAAATTTATTCATTAGTTTATATCTTTAAGAATTTTTATAAAGTAGCATTTATGAAGGCACCATAAATTCCTCTCCTGGCCACAGAGGAACAGGACCAGGGAGTGATGTGCTACTCAAAACCAGAGTTCCCTGCACTCCCAGGTCCCACACACTGGATTCATTGATCCTGAAAAAGGAGCTGAATTGATAATGTGCACTTCTTGGAGGTGCCTACCCAAGCACTGACACGGTCCATGACTGCTCAAGCTGTTAGATCTGATGGATTATCAGCACAAGGTGAGACAACTTACAGGATATTTTCTATTCTTCAGTGTTTTTTCAATGTGCTGATACAAAAGTCTCTGCTGCTGGAGTTAAACACAATTTGTTTAAGAAATCCTGTCTTTAAACTGATAAAGTTTTACAAGTTGCACAGGCTCAGGGAGCCTGGATATGTCATCACTCTGGCTTTAAAGTGTTAATCAGTGACTGGTGCAAAAATGAGCCATTCAAAACCATAAAAAAAAATTTGGGGTCCAGTTTGTGAGTTACATTCCCTGCCTTCTCAGATCCCAAAGTCACTATGTGTGAATAATATTTGCTGCAAACAGAGATTCCAGGAAAGCATTCTCAGCCTTCCAAAGCAATTTTCCAGCCTCTGATTTCTGGTATAAAATCGTTACATGTTTCTTCTTCTCAGCTGGGCAGTAATTTGAATGGAGTGTGTTTGCTGCAGGGAATTAATCAGAGGAGGTGGCTGAACGTCACCTCCAAGTCATCAGTCAGGACAGAGAGAATCAGTGGCATGGGTCAGTGAAGTGAGTAAGCCACAGCTGCACAGCTGTGAGCCACAAGGACAGGGAACCATCTTCAAAGTTCTATAGTTACTTTTTAAAGGCCCAAAAAGCGATTTGGAAGGTCTCAAAATCCTGGCTTGTAGCCTAATGCCTATAGGATTGTCATTCTCTGTGTTCAATCACTGATTACATTGCAGATGGTCTCAGGAGCAGAGACCTTTTCATCCCCTGTCTGGAGTAGCCTGGTGGCCTGAAATCTATTTTCTTTGACTTTTAATATTCACAGAAAAGATATTTAAGCACTTTATTCACAGTATACATGAAGATCTACATTATGGAAAAGAATGAAAACAAACTATAAGTACTGGAAAAGCTTCTCTTTTGAGGAATTATACAAAAAATCATATAATTATTCTTTAGCTGCAGCCAAAGGAGCTAAACTGAAATTTCAAGAGTGCACATGAAATGGGCATTGCTTAAAATTATCTAGTCCCCCTGTCAAACCAAAGCCATCAATGTGCCACGTTCCCTTCCCCAGGGATCATGCCATATAACAAATGAAAGAGGATTAAGTTTGTTAGAAATTTTCACCAGTGCCTTTAAAGTTTCTGTATTGAAATCAGTATAGATAGGCCAATGACATCAGTGGGACTGTCAGACCAACATTAATGCTTTGGAAAATCTTGTTGATGAGATGCACTTTAGGTAATTGAACTTCCTCATTTATAAATGTAACAAAAGAGTCTACATTTGCAGTTTCATCTGTAGAGAATTGTTTTTTACCACACTAAAAAGATTTTTACAACCTTTCTCTTTCTGTTAAACTATTCATTTATTGTCCTTACAAAACATTATGTCATATATACACAGACTGTCTTTTCTTTCTGAAGTCTCCCATCTCTTGGTTGCTTAGTTTTGGATACATTTCTGAGATTACTAAACTGTATTTCCACTTTCATTGCCTTTAAACTAAAAGAAACACATGACAGCCTTGATCTCTTCTCTAATATAGGGGTGTCTTCACATGTTAACCACCAGTGCATTCAATTCCTATACTAAATGACCCATTTCAAAAGCTCCCTATCTTTGACTTTTGCTTTTTTATTTTCTGCTGCAATATAATCTATAAAGAGCTGGTAATACTGGCAAAATCTGTGAAATTGTTCCTTTGCAAATAACATATATTTAAACATCAAAAGGATTTGTAGTTCTGCTTAGCTAAACTATATTAAATTGCCATACAGTATGTCAAAACTATACTCATGTCCTGGATTTGTTATGTCTTCTGTACATATTGGAAAGAATAATTTTTTCCTCTTTTTTTTTTACTTTTTGGAAGAACAGGGGAAGAATTTCTGTTATTTTCATAACACAGCCCAGAAAAGACACTGCCACTGCAGTTTAGTATAATCTTTCTGCCATCTGAGGATTTTTTTAATCATTATGGGAGACTGAAGTTCACATATTGCTAGTAAAATCAATGTTAACATTCTTTTCAGACCATTGCACAGTGACTGATTCAGTCTCACATCCAATCTGGCTTTTTCTTCCAGCCCAACCTCTTGAAAACAGACTTTATATACTAGAATTCTAACATATAATATTGTAATAAATATGCTAGAATTGTGTAACGTAAATTTGATCCAGAACATTTAGCTGGAAAAAAGAATAAGGGGAAACAAAATCATATGATAATCAGCATGGTGTTCAACTGATAGTTTTGATTTAAAAAGGAGGGAAAAAATTACTTTTTTTGAACATATTTCATTTCCTAAAGCAAATTCTCATTTTGATGAAGTTAGTATAAAATTTAAAAAAAAATCCCAAACAAACAAAAAAACTCAGACAACTTCACCTAGGCAAATAAGTAGTGGGGGGAAAAGGCTTAGAATTAAAATATTTTGGTTAACCAAAGTGATGTACAGCTTAATCCATGAGAAATTATTTCAGAGACATTTTCACGATTTTCCAGGCAGTAGAGAGGGCAGTCATTAATCACACATCTCTCAGTGCTGGCATCAAAGGCAAAGAAATTCTTACAAGCACAGCTTTAACACACACACCGAGGAGCACAGAGCAGCAGGAGGTCAGGCAGGACTGCAGAATCTGCTGGAATGGGGAGATGGATTCTGCAGCACACACTGAGCACCCCGGCAGTGCAGAGATCTCGGGGCTCTCAGAGCTGTGCTCCAAGGGAGCTGAACACAACTCGAGTTCTGGGGGATGATTTCCTCACCCTGCAGCAGTGCCTGGACAGCTACACAACACCCTAAAGACAGCCTAGGTACCCAGACTTGCCTGGATGTTCTTCCTCTGCTTGGGCTCTGAAGAGTCTTTCCTTCTTCCAGATAGCCTTTTATACCAAATTTCTTCCCTAGCTTCCCAACTTCTAGACTATTTTGTGTGGGTGTGGTTTTGGGGGTTTTTTGGGTTTTTTTTTTCACGATTCCATTCACCACTATCTCATAAATTAGCAACAAACTACTTGTGTGAGAGACATAGCATATTTAGAGGGAGGGTCACAGCTTTGGGCACCTAAATTATTAAATTAGGGCACTAGGTGCCATCAGGGCACTAGCTGCTCTCTTATAGGTGCAGAGAGCAAGTGTTTTCTAGGAGATAATTCAGCACCTCTAGGTGAGGATCCCACCCCCAGGTACAGTGAGAGTCCAGAAAATGAAGCTGGGTGCTGAAAATGTAGTTTTTAATTCTTTGGGTATCTTAATAATTTTACTGTTTTGTTTTTTGGGTTTTTTCTGGTTTGTGGTGCTTTTTTTGTCTGTTTGGTTCGGTTTTTTGTTTGTTTTTTTGATTTATTTTTTTTGTTCGGTTTTTAAGGGTTTTGGTTTTCTGGGGTTTTTTGAGGGGTTTTTTATGCCTAATAAAAGAGGACATCATAGTTTTATAGTTTTTACTTTGGGGAGGTTAATCTTGATGTACAACAGAGTGATTCTTTATAGGAAAAGGACTATGGCTGCAAGCCTGAAACAGCTCTCTGACACCACTACAACATGGTCAGGTGCTGTTTCTGCAGAGGTGAAAGGCATAACTGAGGCAGCCAAACCACAGAATTCTACAGCATATTCCTAAATAATGAAATAAATCCAAGTTAAAGGGGCATTACTCTAGGAGCATTAGCCTGCAATGTGTGGAATAAAACTTTGGTTAGAATTTGGTGAGGAATAAAGTAGCATATGATATCAAATATTGTGTGACACTAAGATAAAGTAGGAAAATACATGTTCATGAGGTCCTTTGAATCTTTTTCCTCACAATCCTTATGAAAAAAACCATGACATTTTCTCAGATTGATTGCTGAACTTTTATGTCCTTGACTTAGTTATAATTAAACTATTTCAAAGCAATAGGGAGGGTTTTATCACTGTTGTGTCTTGTTTGAGTTCGTTCTAATTATTACTAGAACATCTAACACCTAATTTTAATATTTTTGTAGTTGATATGATTGTCAGGTACATGTTGACATGATTGTCAGGTACATGTTGATATCTGTGTAATATAAACACACAATATGACTTTTTTATGCTTCAGTGTAAACCTTGTCCTTTGCCTTATCTGTAAATCTTCCCAGAAAACTCTGAAAGAACATTCTAATTGCTAGGATCAGTAAGAGTAGATCACCAAAGCAGTCCAAAATTAAAACTGGCACAGATTATTGTGAATAATAGTGTGTGCCTGCCACTTGTACCTGTCAGGAATAAAAATGTGAGACTCCCATCACCAGTCTCTCCTAGGACATGCAATTCAGTGTTAGCTGCAGAGGAAGAGGCTGCAGTACAGGAGAACACTTTGGTGTTCTTCTTGTGACCACACACTCACAGGTACCTTTGTTGATGTGATAAATAAACACTGAACTCAAGCAACCAGATCCTCACAAGGGAAGCAAAAGCCTTTTTTAGTTCAGTTTGGTTTTTCAATTTTTGTTTTTTTAATTAAACTTTAATGCCCAGTTAAAATTGTAAAAACTTCTAAGGATGCTAGAGCCAATGACAAATTCATTGTCCTAAAATTTTGAAGCAGAAGAGGTGAATGAGCTTCAAACAGTTGTGATTTATTCAGTTGTTTGCTCAAAGAACTCTAATATATGCACTTTATTAACCAGACGTAACACAACTTCCTTCTTTTGGGTCATGCTACCTTTCCTTCCTAGGTGCACCTGTTTGATAATGGAAGTTTCTCTGACATTCCAGTCCTCAGGTATGCAAACACTTTTTTGTATTGCGGGGTGTAAACACCAATATACAACAAATAATCAAACTACTGAAGCCCTGATGTTGCTGTGGAGTCATCAGGGTTTTACAGAAACCAGATCAAGCCACCAGCTGATGATATCAGACCTCTTTGAAGATTAAGACTGTGGGGCTGTGGTGGGTTTTTTTTGTTGTTTGTTGGTTTGGTTTGGTTTTCTGTTTGGTTGGGGTTTTAATTGTTTTCTCCTAACTAATGAAAGCCCCAGAAGAAGCGTAGAATTGGTTTTCCTTCCCACTTAAATGTGTGGTTAAGGCCAGGAGTGATGCTGGGAAGTGGAGAATCCACTGGGGAATGGGATTTGCTTTGCAGATCCAAATACACAACTGCATTCTCATTGCAAGGGATAACATTTAATGCCTCAAAATAAGTCACTTTGATAACACAGGGAAATATTTCCAGTAAGACAGAGCTTTCTCTTGTGCCATTTTGCTCAATACCCAGTGATGCCAGTTTATACCAGAGGACAGCAGCAGTTTGTGGTCAGTATCTGACAGTTAAATTTCTGTACAACCAGTTGTTTACCATTTTGCTGCACTTTGTGCAGATACTTATGCTGGGAAAAATCAGTGCAAAATATTTTCTCAAACCTCACTTTTCTCTTTTTATCTAAATCTTTAATTTGGCTTCCTGATAACTAGTAAGTTATGACAAATAAGTTAGAGCATCATGATCTTCATGTACAATATGACTGAAAAAGGCACTGACAATCTCTTGGGTTGTATATTTTAGAATATCAATTTAAATGCAGATTTTTAAGTCTCCAGTTAAGCATCCATGAGGGATGTCTCTCACTTGATTAAAATACCAGTGGTGAAAATATTTTGGATTTAACATATTCTTCCACACAGTGAACATAGTTAATAGGGACCCCCAGAGAGGATAAAGTTTAATGGATTAATTTTTTTCAAGGAATTTTCAGGTAATGAAGTAATTCTCCAAGCAGGCTTACTTCAGTATAGAATAATCACAATGTACTTTGAAAGGAGTTAACACATTACAGAGAATGCCTAAGTAATTTTTCCTTCTGTCATCCAAATTGATATTTACCTGCACAATAAATCTTGACCAAAAAGAGTTCCTGCTGGTGGTGAAAAGCCAAAAATTGTAATTTACCACATTGCATCTTGACTGTGTTTCAGGCAGCCCTGAAACCAAAGTCTTTGCACGGATTAAGTGGAGATGTATTATTTGGCTCTATAAGTACAAATCCTCCTCTTTGATGCTCTGTTCTGCAAACTGATTTGGAATAGTATTCTCTTTCACAGCACAAAATAAGTTTATAAAGTTTAGACAGGCCAGCCAGGTAACTCAACTGGATGAGATGGATCCTCCTGAAACTTAGGACAGCATCTTCCAGTCATGTCCTTGCTGCATTGAATGCATGCCTAAAACACAAATTATATCAAACAATCCCAATAAGGCAAGTGCATGCTTAACTACTTCCAGTTTTAAATGACAGAAAATACCCACCCCCAAAATAAAAAAATAAAAATAAAAATTTAAAAGAAGCTGGAGCCACATACAGCTTCATTTCAGGAAGCTGTATACCAGTTACGAGATCCCAAGAAAAAAATTCTTCAGCAAGACTGAAAATTTATCACTGCAGATTCTTGTTTTAGCCACTGCATTACTCTCTAAAATAACCTTGAAGCCAAATGCCTTTTATAGAGTGGATTGTCTGATCTGATCTACAAAGCATGGAAAGAAGTTGAGCTAATGTGAGTTATATTTCTTTTATTTTTAACCTAGTGATGGGACACTGAAAATAACAATAGTCTCTCATAAGTGGGCTGATAATGGGATTTTTCATGACAACTTGGGCATGTCAGAAGCTATACAGATGTGTTTCACCATAGGAAGGCTTCCTTCCCTTTCCATTTGGCCGTGCACAGTCTCAGCCTTGCCCACTGAAGGACTACTGCCCTTGTGCACTGCAGGAACAAGGAGCAGCAGTGATGGATCCAGATCACCATGCAGAGCTAATTATTCAATCTGCTCCTGGCTTCAGAGAAATGAATTTAAGGCATTAAGATGTGAGGCAGATATCTCTTGACAGATACAGATGCGTAACAATATATGGGGAAATATCACTCAGCATGATGATCAAAAGGGAAGGCATGCCAGCAGCCAAACACTCCTCCAGTCTTCCTGAGGCCAGAGGCAGTTCGGTGACGATGGTGAGGGACATAATGAGACACTCTGAGAGGCTTACAGAGCTCCTCTTGATCTTTGGCTCCTTGAGTCCCTTTAAACAGATTGTGTTTGCTCAGTGCAGCTCTCCAGTTCTTTATTTCTTTTTGTGCTGCAAGATTTTGTTACAGTGCTACTGGTCTAGAATTAACACAAACCCTCCAGCATCATTAATGTTACTTCAAACAAAGTTCCAGCAAGCTCTGGACCACAGCAATGACTCTACCAGGCAGCCTCATCTTAGTCCTTCTGGGAATGAGTCATGTATCCAGCCTGGACTCTGTCTCCAGTGACTCAACAAGAGAAGTCCTCCCTGACATTAATCATAGGACACCCAGCCCTCCCTTCCTCTATCTCTCACTCTCTCTTATCTCAGCCCATCTGAGGCAGCTACCTAATACACTTAACCTCCTGCAGCTGTGGTAGAGAATATTCTATTGGTTTATTTCTTTTTAAGTCCACTGAGTTACATCAGTCACTGAGGTTGATGATGACCAGAAATGTGATAAATACCACAAGAGTCAGGGCCACACTCAGCCATCTTTGTTCACATTTTACTACTTAAATATTTCTCTTTTCCAGTCTCATCTGAATCATCTAATGATTTTAACTGAAATCACCAGGTACAGTGGATTTAGATCATTAGAAAGCCTTCAAGATGTAGTTACTATTCTTTGAAAACAGCAATGAGGGCTCCGTGCAAGTATGAAATTGTGAAAACCAAAAAGAGGCAGTAGTTGTTTAATTGCACCACAAAGAATTACTTCACAGGGCAGCACGTTGTGTTTAAACTGTAATAATAGAAAAGTGTAAAAGTAAAGATATTTTTTCCCCTCAGTTGCATCAATTCTAGCAGGTTTTCTTTATCAGTGATTGTGGGTGGGTGTGGGGGTTATTATTCTGGAACAAACAAGAGTCTCCACCTTATTCCCAGCCCAGAAATTCCTTAGTAACCAGTCAATATCAATGTTGTGTCTCCGTAGACAGCAGAATAACCCATAAACTCCATAATCAGAAAGCATAAATCTGACCAGATCACACTCCAAATTCTGTTTGAAAGTCTTTTTTGTATTGCCTGCAAGGTGGGAGACTGGATAGCAGAATGAATTATCCAGATGTTAGGAAAAAAAAAATCAACACTCCTTACAGGAGAATCTGAATGCTATCCATCTTGCTAAAAATTTTCAGTGGTAAAAAAGACCAGGTAAGCAACCAGCCTTAGTTATAGAAAAAGAGCAAAAATAACTTGCAACACCTCAACACCTTTTTGTAAACAGTCCCTGAATCACAGGAGACTTTTGAATAATTTTTGAGCAGATTATTCTCAATTCTTTTTGAAATCCAGGAATGATTTTATTGAGACTGACCACTTTTGCATGCAGCATACTCCTCTGAACTACAGGCATCCAAGCTCTCCTCTCTGACCAAGGTCTGAAGTCCTGCTGACTGAAATGAGTTCTACCTGGCTTAAAGGATGAGCTGAAAAGGAGACACCCATTCTCCTTTTCTTTATTGTGACTTTTTAATATTTTCTATTTCTTAGTACTTGAGTTCTTAAACCAGGATGTGTGCATGTATCTTATATGTGTGGTTTCTGGGATTTCAAAGTTACTTTGTCACAGGAGCTTGCTGCCAAGGGCAAAGATGAAATGTGTGGCAAACACCGCGTTCCCAGCAGCCTTCTGGATTTTCCAGACAATGTGCCAAGTGCAGCAGCTCGTGAAAACTGACTTCTTAATGGTTTGAACTGCAATGAAGTCTTCAAGTTTCAAAACTCCCTGGAAAGTGGAATTGTAACACTTCTCTGAGATGCTCTTTTCCAATACTTTTTAAAATAAAGGCTTTCATAAAATTGCAAAAGTTGTCTTCATTTTCAGTGCCAATAACCAGCCATTTGTCTTTTCCTCAGAAAATGCTGAAAGTGCAGCTCCCAACAGTGCCAAAAAGGGGACCACAAATTAATTCAAGAAATATTTACTTTTCTAGGAAAATTCCAACTGTATGGATACCTTGGCTTCTTTAATCTTCAGCAATTTCTGATCATTCAGGCTGCAAAGACAAGATTTGTTTCCCTCTGACATCAGTCACAATGATGAGGTGACCCAGCTGGAATTTAGATCTTGTACTATTTTTCCCCTGATATATTCATGAGCTCTGAGCAACACATTTAATTTCACATGTAGTAAGATGTAGGCATCTGAATTTGGCATAACTGTTTCTGTTATACTCCTTTCCAACATGATAATTTTTAAAAGCCCCTTCAACAGCCACTTAACTCAAGAATTACCTAAACTTTTATGCCTTTTACCTGAGGTGTCTGAAAAGCTTTTTATATCCTGCATGCTTATTGCTCTTCCCTTGCACTTCAACTGTTTTTGAGGTGTTCCAGTGCCCCAGACCCTAGCAGTGCCCAGGGCCCATGTAATTTTAGCCCACAACACACGCAAAACACCTCCGTTCCACCTTCCTCGGAATGAGAGGGATTTCTCTGCTGCTCCTAGTGTGACTAGTCCACATGTTCCTGGCTATCAAAGATGAGGTGACCTGATCCTATTGGTCCTTATCACTTTTGAAAGTATTCCAGACAGAATACTTGGGATTTGCTGGCATTTGAGAGCAAGCCAGTGACCCTGTGGCCTGTTAAGAGATCCTCAAGTGGAGCGACGAGAAAGAAGTGCAAAGCAATCCTTTGAAAGCATTGGGGCATTACTCACCTTAATGATCTAATGGTCAAAAAGGCAGGCATCACAAATTTGAATTGACTCAGATTTCATTTATGGTAAGAAACAAGAATCACTGAAGCTGCTTGGATTGCTGTGGAATTTAGCAGAAATTCCAGGCAGAATCTCTGCCCTGGCTTCAGTCAATTTTCCACTATGTGCCTGATTAGATAAAGTATTGTTACATCATTAAATAAGGCCACTTCAGAAATGCTAGACCATTTTGACTCTCTTCCACACACATGCCTCATTTTGTTTCCCAAAATCTGAATTTCCTGCATTGCAACACATGCTATGACCCTGAGTGTCTACTCAAAGAGTGGCTACTCACACAGAACAATTGAGATAGGATGAGATCTCCTGAGATCATCCAGTCAAATCCTGATGCTCACCTACAGCATGCAGCCTGGAGTCATGTCCAGACAGATTTTTAACAGCTCCACTGATGAGATGCTGAATCCTCTCTGGGAAGCTGACTTCGACCATCCTCATGGTAAAAACAGTTTCTTGCATTCAGATTGAGTTTTCTGGATGTTAATTTCTGCTCATTGCCTGTTGTCCTTTCAAAGGGTATTCCAGAGAAGAGTCTGGGGGCCTCCTCTTCTTCCCCTCCCATTAGATATTTTTAGGCACTGAAAAGATCCTCCTGTGAACCTTCTTATCTCTGGGTTACTGACAGGTTAATGCTTGTTCTGCTGACATACCAGGGAAAAATCTGTTTCTGGTTGTGCTTCATTTTCTGAGGACTTCAGACACTTCTCTGAACCCCAGGAAAGCTTTTTATACGTTTGATAAGTAGGCTTAAAGAAAGCAACTGGCCTCAGTGGTATTTGTTAGTCTAGGAAACTCTCCAAGACCTTTGCTGGCACTTTGAATCTTGTTCTTGGTCAGCTCTTCTTTCAGACAAAGCTGAAATTGAAATGGCATATGGAGTCTGATAAACCTCTCTGTGTGTGTACTCTTTTTTATATCCTCACAGTAAAAGTCTTCTAAGTTCATTTTTAAAAAAAATCCCAAGTATTCCATGAAATAAATGAAAAATAAAAGATGTCTTCTAGAAATATTTCACATGTCTCTCAACATGGTTGAGATGCTAAAATTACTAAGAAGCACTGAAAGAAGGGTATTCTGCTTTATTTTAACCATCAATATCTACTGGAGTGCTGCAGAACAGATTGCAGATATCTAGAAAGGAAGTAAAGAAAATCTACCACATAGTTTTCTGAATTTGTGGAAAAATCAGTCACAGCAAGCACAGAATTTGATTCCACAGTTAAAGTGTTGCCCCAACGTACAGTGTCATGGATCACTAGATCCACAAAAAACAAAATCTTCTCACTGACTTCATTTAGGATTGGGAATTATTAATTTTGTTGGGAAGTCCAGAACTGAAACAATAAAAAATATCATCTGCAACTGTTGAAGGAGAGAACAGAAAAACTCGTTCCAAAAGTCAAAAGGGAACTCATTACCTTTGTCCATACTGGGTACATTTGCTACTCAGAAGTTGGAAAATAGGTTCTTCAACTACAGTAAATTGCCTTCCCCTCAGTTATAGAATATAATTTCAAAGTAATTGGACTGGAGCCCTGCTTTTGTGACCCACGTGTGTGAGTCTCACCAGTTTTGTTTACAGGACTGCAATTGTCCTGTCTGTAGGGATGTGGTGTGGTCTCTGCTATTGCCCAAGGAGTCTGTAAACAACACAGGTTAATGATTTTACTCTTCAGGTAACTGAACACTTAGTTAAAGCCAAGGTTGTTCCTTACATTCCTATAAACAAACACTTAGTGAAAGCCAGGGCTAAATTTATTCCTCATCAAAACTGCAAATGAGTTTCATTACAATTATAGCCTCACCATCAGCATAGGTGGAAATCATGAGAGACCTTCATTGTGTTCCAGGGCATAGCCTCTGGGAACTGACATGGGAAAGGTTAAGTGACTAAGAACTGAGTGAATGGCAGGGCAGGTAGCAGATAGAAAAGGTTTAATTGAATGGCACTGTATTTTATTTTTTAACCAGCAGGGAGAACTACAAACGAAACAGCTGTGCTGTGAAATAAACACAAGCTGGTGAGCAGCAGAGTAGTAAAATAATGGCCATGGATCAAAATATTTTGTTTTCATAAAGGAGAAGCTTTTGTTGTTTTTATCCTTGTGTCAAGCCTTTTATGTAGAACATCTATGCATTAATTTCCAAACCTTTTTTTGACTGAAAAGTCCCAAATATTCCAACACCATCAAAAAATTGAAACATTACGATAATATATAATTTGAGGAAAAAAGTTCCAACTTAAACGTCAGCAAAGCTGACAGCTTTTAAACATGTTTCAACAACAAAGAGAAAAGAAAATCGGTTCCAGTATACCCACTAGCTACAGAAGATAAACACAAAACAATCATGCCAATCAACAGTTTAGTCTGTTTTCATCATGTAAAGGATAACTATGAACACTAGAGAGTTTAGAACAAGAGCAAATAAACTCAAAACATCTGAAGTTTTTCTACTCTGTGAAAGTGAAAAAAGAGTATATAGAAGTTCCCTTGAGTTTTGTTTTTTTTTTACTTAAATTCTTACAACACTCTCACTCCCCTGCTCCTCTATTTCTTTTTTTTTTTTCCCATTTAATTTTTCTGCATCCTATGTCCATCCCCAGGTACCACACACTAACTGCTCTGTTGCTGTCCTCTGATCACACTCATCTTTTCTGGAGTATGTCCAAGAAACTGCCTCCACTGACTAATACAGGAGTGACTCACTCACTGCTCCTCTTCACAAGAGCTGTCTGGGTGAAAATATGTATATACAAGGCAAACAGAGAGAGCAGTGATGCTTCTCCTAACTCATCAAGAAAATAATTCATCAGTTTTCTTTAATTATGGAAAAAGCATGGATTATTTCAGCCCCTGTTCTCAGCAAGGTCCAGATCTGTGGCAAGGGATGGAATTGTGAGAAAACTCAGCATCAGGAAAGGACAAGAAGCATCCAGAGTTCTGACTTTAATTAAAGCAAAGCTCAAGCTGAACATGTCTTTAAGGGCTTTTGTAGAATTTGGGACTGAAAGATGATGATAGATGCATTAAATATGTGCTTTGGTAGAAACTCTTCATAGAGATAAGATCATCTTTTAATTAAGTGTAGCTAATTAAAGCAAACAGCAGGGTTTATCTCATTTGCTGCACTGAGGAAAAAACAACCAAAGCACTGTCACACTAAGGCTGTACAACAATATACAGATCTCAAGTCAGCTGCTCCAACATTTCTCCAGACATATTCATAATTTGATGTCTGTGTGTAACTCGTGGGGATGAGGTTTGGAGGGAAGGGGGGAAGGCAGTCAGCATTAAACAAAGAGGAAATCAGTTGTGCTACAAAATCACTTGTGACACATCCTTTTCCTGTGGGAAAAGAAAAAGTGACAAATGCTGCAGTACTGGTCAACGCTGTTTCATCTACTAAACCACAGATCATTATATCATCTCCTCAGAGAATCAGACATTTGTATCAATCTGATGTTACCACAAAAAAAATTGGAAACATGTAGAAAGAAAAATAAATGTATTGGCAGAAAGTAAGCACAAAAAGCTCCAAAATTAAATACTGAGGGGCTTAATCCCTCTGCCTCCATTGCAGTTGTGTCAGATGTGCATGATAAACACTCCTCAGCTCACTGAGATGTGTCTACATTCACGGAGGAATGTCAAGTCCTAAGTTAATAGAATGGCTGTGTCATGAAAACACCCCAAAACGAAATTAAAATGGAAATGAATCATTCTGTTTACATCAAAGAAAGGCAGGGAAGAACTCAAAGTATCCCACCAGACAACAAACTAGAAAAAAAGTGAAAACTGAATTAGTATTAGGTCCAGTGATTGAATAAGCAATTTTTTTCTTCCTTAGGATTTCCCATGGAAACAAATCTTATTGCAAGGACAAAAATTGATAAAGTCTTGTTTCTACTGGATTTATGCCTCTTTGTTGATTGACTTTTTAACTGAATTATAGCAACATTTCCTTTTATCTCCATATATAACTGGATTATGAGGCTGAGGTAACATGTTTTGCCTTCTCTTCCTGCTCCAACTGTCCTCCAGCAAAGTAGGGACAAAAACCTCCATTTCTTTGTCTACTTAAACATCTCAAGTATTAAGCTAAAGTAATCTCTTTCCCCTACAGTATCACCCACTACCTGCATACATATGAGCAGTTACAGCCAAGAGAATAGAAATTTATCTGGGACAATGTTACAAGTGTTTATAAATAAATGTTTCTTATTCTCTACAGGCCATTCTTCAGCAAATCTAGCAGAACAGAATGGCTTTTGAAACCTCTTTTTTCTGGAAATCTTTTAGGAGGTGATATCACACTCTGCTTGAGTGATTCCCTAAGCTTTGTTTCCACCAAAATTAGTATAAAAATACCGACTACATAAAAAGATGTGATGGAATAATGCAAGTGCACAAAGGAAAAAGAAAAAAAAAACAACTAAACCAGGTTTTCTTTGGCTTTTGAATCTTAGAAGTTTTCACAGCCTTAACATTTAGTTTAAGTAATTATGAATATTTAGAATGTATATAATCATATATTTTTTAACAGAATATAATCATATTTTTAAGTGTATATACTTACGTATGCACATACATACATATATATATGTGTATACAAGGCAATGCAGTTTATGTATTTACACACATTCAGTTATACACCACTGAATGATAATATCTGGCTTTATTATTATTTATGCAGATATTAAAACTGCTATTCAAGCATATTAATTTCCAGCTATGATCTATAACATTTCTCCAGGAAAAGCTATGGTAAAAAAAAAAAAAAAAAATCAACTTAATCTTTGCTCCTGTCACCTGCTCTAACAGAAGTACTGTTAATTGCAAACTGGGGATTCCACTATTAAGATTTCAATAATTGTCATTTCACTCTGGAAGTAATAAATCTTCTTTGTAAAAGCAGCTTAAGTGACAACTGTTCATCTTTACGTATAGCAAAGATAATCTGCATGACATGAAGTGGTGTTTTAATGTAGTCAAAAAGCCCTCTGCAGACATCTTTTCTTCTTTAGCCTAGTGAGGAAAACACCAGTAGGTGACTTTAAGGATGAACATTCATTATTGAAGTGGTTTAGGTGCAAGCTGCACTGCTCAGACATTTACAAAGATAAAACCATCTTTGCTCTGGAGAATATGCAATTATCAGTCTTAAATGGAATTGATGAAAAGGCCCTGATGGATATTGGACCAGGATGCATAAGCAGGAAAGGGCAGATCTGGGCTTGAAGTTTCATGCACCTATCAGAATACACAGCAGCTAATTAATATTGTGAAAGAAAAGCTGGAAAAATCAGGATTTTTCACTGCTTACTAACCTGGACTATCTTCTTTTCTGCTTAACTGGCTGGTAATTTTTTTCTTCCCATGTTGAAATGGTCAGATGAAATACAGTTTCCAAGCATCTGAAAGAAAAGCCAAGCAAATAAAATCACTGAACTGCCTGGGGAGTTTACATGAAGATATCTAAATTTAGACAGTTTTTACTGCTTTGCCTAACAGAACAGGTAGAATCCCATGCACCACTGAAATCCTGTTCAAGATCATTTTTCAGGGCTTCAGTGCAAGTAACATACACAAGGTTTCACTTTCTCCAAGGTAAATTTTCTCAGTAGTGCTGTGAGTGAACATCTTCAGCTCAGAAATTCAGTTCTACCTCTGTGAGGTGTTTTTAGTCCTTTCAGGGGTCAGAGGTAGGAAAGTGGAGAAAGGTAAATAAAATCAATAAATTGGGCCAAATTTCTGCAGACTACCTATGCAATGCAAGGCAGAATTTGTCCTGATTATTTGTAGTGACTTCTAGTATTTCCATAAGAAAGCAAATTCCAAATTTTAGATTTTGTTTTAATCTCAGTACAGCATAAAGAAAATACCCTATAAATCAGATAAGTGTTTATTGTTATAAATGACAACTTTTATAATCTTATAGTGGATCTGTGAGTATTAAAGTATTAATTTTTTTCTTAATTTGAGGCAGATATCTTGTTCTATTTTTGATGAGGTGCATTCAAATGAACATAAAATAAGGTTATGTAGTTGAAGTGACAAGACTAATAAATTTTAAGAGCCATTTCCTCCAGCACAATGTAATTCTGACTGTACTGTGGGTTCTGGAGAAAAAAATAAAAACAAATCTGTAAAGCAGACCAGCTCTGAGTAGGATGAATAGGCAGGTGTCTCAAAATCTCTTTCATCCATTTATACTTCTAAGTAAAAAATGCTGACAAATGTCATCAGTAGAATTTCTTACAGCCTTAATCCAGGAGAAAAATCTTTAGTTTCAGGCTCCAATTAAACTCATCTTTTCAATTAGCCACATGTGCAATGAGATTCAGGCTTGCATTTAAAGTAAACCATATGCTTGTTTTGTCCAAATGTATTAAGACTATAATTTCACAGGAAAATGGAAAGACCTTTATTAATTTAATGGAGCTTAGATTAAGAGACTGGAGACCCAGAGGGCATTTAGGCACCAAAATAGGAAATTGGAATGGAATGGAATGGAATGGAATGGAATGGAATGGAATGGAATGGAATGGAAT
>NC_031773.1:55624933-55640814 GCF_001522545.3 Parus major | reverse complement strand
AGAATAGAATAGAATAGAATAGAATAGAATAGAATAGAATAGAATAGAATAGAATAGAATAGAATAGAATAGAATAGAATAGAATAGGTTGAGCACCTGTAATATTTCACTGGTCTAGGTCTTTAAAGTCTAAGTAATATCTGCCCAAAAATGAAATTCCCCAAAATTAGTACCCCATAATTCTCCACAATTAGCACCCCAAACCATTGTTAAATCAATCTTGGGGGTATTTGTTATGCATTTTAAGATACCATGTAGACAAACCAAAGCTGACAAGGTTGAATATTTAACTCATTAATTTTTATATTTTTTTATTGTTTGTTTCTAAGTATATGTAACAAAGCAGACACATCCATCATTAATTACTATGTTCAAAGCTTTTCCCTGAATGATAAAGAGTTAAACTTAGTTTCTAGTTGCCCTTTTCCATTACATTTTTATTAGAAATTACCACCATGTGCACAGTGATTTATGCACGTCTGTCTTTCCTGCAAATGAAGTACTACTCAAGAACATATTGTCCCTGAGAAAGGAGAAAAATAAAACAAAAATTCTGCAGATTAATATACAGCAGCATTTCTGATGCTGAAGCTAAAGGGATGCTGTTCAGTTGATTAGGCCACAAAATTGATTTACCTTTAAAGATGTTTCATATTATAGCTCTTTACTTCCAGACTCCCAAATGAGATTCTTTTGAAAATCAGTCTTCATTGACAAATGTTTTTGACAAAGCAATAACAAATGAGGCAGAGAATGACTCCAAGGGGTGTGCTTACTGCTGCCTTCTCAGAACACCCAAAGGCACTCTTAAGACCTGCCTCATTGTCTTTGCTGACACTAAATGTGCAGCCCAACTCCCTACTGCAGCATGGAAAGCATCTTCCAGAGCACTCAGGACCCATATTTAAAGCCATGATTGTTGCCTTAGTGCAGCTTGTGGAAACATAAAATCCTGCCAAGCATTTCTGCTCAGGCCAACAACGAGGTACCTGTTTGCATGGCAAGGTCCACGTGCTTCCTGGGACCTCTTCTTAAATACACAGCAGATTTAACCAAGCAATTTATGAAGACCAATAAGAGCAGAAAAAAAAAAAATATTCAAGGGCATGAATGACAACTGTATATCTCATTCCCATTTACTTTCTGTAGAAATTAGGCATTTAAATGACATCTGAGGCTCTGAAAAGTTCCACCTGCTAATTTTAAAGCACAGGATGGTAGAATGTTACAATAAATTAGAAAGCATGTCATTCTGAACAAAAGACATCTTTGGACTATGAATCTGCTGCAAGCTCATCAAAGACAAATGTCACTGAAAATGCATTCATTAAGTTAGTGTATATATATTAATTCCCTTGTGGTTTAAAAGCTGTGGCTTCTGCTGATTGTTAAAAAAATTAAGAAATTTATCCCCTAAAGCCATAGAGAAAAAACATTAGACAGTGACTTCATGTGCATTAAGGCATAAAGGGGCATAATTTCGGCTGCTAGCTAAGACATCTGGACCTTTTTTAAAAGAGTTTCTACAGTAGGCAGTTGCATTTTGGGACACAGCAAAGATTTTCCCCATGACCACAGGCTTTCTTACCTCACCTCATTTTCCTCATAAAGCAGGGCCAGACTGTGAGGGTTAGCATGCTACACCTAAATGTACTCTCTTTGCATCATCTGATGTGTTTTGCTAAAATCACAGGACAGCATGTTGAATTTTATCCACTTGTTGTAAGAACTGGAATATTTGTACACATGGAAACCTTGGTGGAAGCTAAAATGGCAGCTGGGATCCAGTTCATCTCGACACTTACAAACCTGCGCTTTGCTTGCTTTAAAAATGAAATCAATTGTAAAAGTTGAAGTTTTATACATAATAATATTGCAGGCAAAAACTAAGCTCCAGAGAATAATAG
This sequence comes from Parus major, assembly GCF_001522545.3. Taxonomy (NCBI): domain Eukaryota; kingdom Metazoa; phylum Chordata; class Aves; order Passeriformes; family Paridae; genus Parus; species Parus major. The sequence goes on along the minus strand of NC_031773.1, from coordinate 55,638,907 downwards.
AGCTGACAGCAAAATCTGGAACATGACTTTTAAACTCAAAGGTGCTGTGCTTAGTTTTCAGGATATAATATTTTAGAAGAATTAGTGTGACATTACACAGACATGATCTGATTTTCTCTGGCTCCATGGAAAGAAGAGAGGATAAGTGCAGTTGCTTTTGTGCTGAATTTTCTAGCAGCTGTGTTAAGTCAAACTGCTGAGGCCATGTGTTTTAAACCCTACACAAAATCATGGTCCTGAAAAGGTATGGCAGGACTGGCTTCCCATCCAGCCTCGCACTTCTGCAGGCAGTAAGGAAAATGCAGGCTTTGTACACAACCTGGGGACACGATTCTTTCTGGTGGAAAGCTGTCTCCTGATTTGAAAGATTTGCAAGTGATCAAATGGTCAATAGTGCAGAACTCGGACTTCACAGATTAGAGTGACAGAAAAAGGTTTTGTAGGAGTACAAGTATGTTTTGCTACAAATGCAAGGCAATGAATATAGGGAAAGAATAACCTGAACCATGGCTGCAGGATACCAAAATCCAAACTGACACACAGCTCTCTAAAAAGATCCCAGAAACAATTGAGACCATCAGTTCATTATGAAACTTTTTAAAAAAAAAAAAAAGTTTGACATCATTTGGAAAAGTACTGAGAACAAGACAAAGGACATTATTTTGTTGCTGTTAGAACCTTTATTTGTCCATATCTTGAGTCCTGTGATAGGTTCTGATCTCTGTGTCTCAAGAAGGATGTAGTAGAATTAGAGAAGATATGGTATGGAGAAAGGTAGCTAAGATGATCATGGTGATGAAGAAGCTGCTTTATGAGAAGATGCTAAAAAGGATAGGAGTCCTCAACAGGGTGCTGGAAGGTGAGATAAAGATTTACAAAATAATTAAAGGAGTGTATAAAGGGAATGAAGAACTGTTATTCACTGTACCACGATACAGGAACTAGAGGTTACCCATCAAAACCATCCAGAAATGAATTTAAAAGCCCTCCAAGAGTGATGATTCAAACATTTCCCTGCACAAACTTTTCCACTGCTTGATAAGCTACACTGAAGGAACTGAAAAGAACGCCTTATATGCAGTCATAGCAGCAATATTGCAGGTTACCATGGGAATATTGTCCACATGTTAGTTACTGCAGACTTACAGTGAAGTATCACTGTGCCTTATAGGAACTGACTGATTAAAACTGATTTGGGGCTTTTGGAATGCATGCAGAAAAGCTACACAACCTCTCAAGAGGAGACAGGAGGTACTCTGCCAAGAATGTGGCAGACAAGCTGTTAGTTTCAAGCATCCCAGCTCCAGCAGATAGCAATCAGCTTCCTAACTAAATCAGCAGACTGTAGATCAAAAGAACTGTAATGTGTTTTAAAGCACTTCAGAAGAAGGAATGGAAGGTCAATTACCAGAATTGATGCCAAGCTGACAGGCAGAGTCAGTGGAGGGAATGTAAGGATAATCAGCCTTCTTGAATCCAGGAAACACTAAGATATGGGGAAAAGGGCACACTGGGTTTACTGATTTTGTATATACCTTTCTTGAAAACATTTTATTCTAAGAAAATACTAGATGGCTTTTAGAAGATAAATTGATCACTTTATGAGTTACTGTGGCAGGATCCTTCATTGCTGAGAAACTCTCAGGAGAGGAAAGGATAGAGCAGATTTGAGGGTAGGAGATGAACCAGGTCCTGTGCAGAAAGAGGTGATGGTGAGAAGCCAAAAGCAGTAGAATGGGGAAGGCTGAACTCTCCCTGAATTGAAGGTGGCTAAGTGTGCCTTTCAGCTGGCACAGCTGACAGGCAGGCTTGGAATATAAGGTGTGTTTCTAATTATTTAACTTTTCCCACAGCTCTGACTGTTAAAATGAGCATTTTGTGTTAGAAATAGTTCCTACCTATGAGGACTGCAGAGAACACAGGTATAGCAGCTGGTAAGAAAAAGGGATAGACACCCATCTCACACATGGAGAATGCAAACATGGGATGATAAAAGACTTGTCTGAAATAGCAAAAGTGTCTCAAACACAACTAAAGGCTGATCCCTCCATTTGTGAGTGCTTATCTGAATCCTCAAGTCCAGGACCTCTTTTCCACTTGCAGTAATACTGTCTTATTAGGCAGGTGCATACCCAGCTGGAAAAGTTAATACATTGCATTAGAATGACTCCAAATAATCAATCAGCTGCAAGGGAGCATCTGGCAAAATAATCTCCTTGCTTCCCCCTCCTTCTGCTCCTCTTCTTGTTTCTCTGGCTGGTAATTTCCTCCTTTGGATGGAATATCTTTCTTACACAAAAAGTTTCCAAAAGGCCTTCCATGCTTTGCTCAGCCACGACATGCACACAGCTCTTTTATGTTACCACAAGTACTAAACAAAAGAGTGGAAGAAAAATATCTACCAGTGTTCATTGATAGTTGTAATGAAATTCACCTCAGTAATATTTGTGCCTGTTCTTGTTTTTGTGTTACAGGAGGATTTTAGCCAGACTTTACTGACATGGAGGAGAGGGTGTGTGTGTGTGTGTGTGAGTGTGTGTGTGGAAAGCCGGGGGAAAAGAGTGGGACTGACAGACAGAAAAGATATCTTCAAAGCAGGAAAATGAAATATAACCTACCAGGTAGATGGATGGGATACCCAGAAGCTCAAATCAGCCTTCTCTCAACAATTGTGCCAACCATCTCTCTGCTAGATTTCCCATGGTTTCCCTTCAGTTTTTTTCATGTTTTCTTCATGTACACGCAACATTCATATTTAGTCTATTTAGCATAACAAGGCAGGTGATGGAGGAGAATTTTTGGGGAAAATCCCAAAGTTCAAGGCCCAGTAAGTGTCCCAATCACATTTAGAATGAGAAAACAGAGGCAAAAGAGCATCTTGAAGAATCATAAAGCACAAATTGTCAACTTTGAATGACCAATTACAACACAGTCTGTATTTAAAGCACTGCTGTTAATCACAAGCTTGAAAGATAGAACTTTACAAATGCACTTATCTAAAAATGAATACTAGGAAGCTGCAATTTGCTCGTAGATATTTCATGATCTAAGAAAAACTCATCAGATAAATTTTTTGCTGTGAATTATTCACTTGGGTTTCAAATTGCTACATGTCCAAGTAAATACAATGAAAACCTATGACTCCTTGTCATTGGATTTGCTCTTTGGGAGCTGCATTACACTCACTCCTCAGCAAAACAGGCTTTGTGTGACAGCGGCATAACATTAACAAAAGGATTTTCTTGCCTTTTCCTCCAGATTTTAAATTAGCTTCCAACATATTCATATTATAACTCTACCTTTCCCATACAGACCCTGATGCAGCAGAAGATTTCAACTTCCTTGCCTGCAGTTAAGCACGGCTAAAGGAAGATCTTTAAAACCAGGAGAAAGAATGTATGGTGAAGGGTACACTTCTCTTCCCTGCTGAATTGGCACACTAACATGTTTTGTGGCTTATCTGAACTTTACATTCCAAAGGCAAATATTTCTGTCAGTTAACCTGATCACAGCTGAGGTCTGACAAAGGCCATGTTATTGCTGCCCTTTAAGCTGCAGCAGCTTAAGAGCCCACCAGAGTGCAGTCCTTTCTCCTCACAGAAAAACCACTGGGCATTGCATAAAGAAATGGTTGAGTAAGGAGCTTTCAAAAAAAGTATCACAGGCAATCAAAACAAAAGACTATAGAAAATAACCTTTTGCTATTGCAAAGTAGTTGTAGAGAATCAGTTACCAAAAAAAAAAAAAATACTACAATATATTTACTCAAAAAACTTATGTCAACAATTTGAATCTTCTTTCCCATTTGAGCCATCCAGAAACACATAGCTTACTGCTTGCAGTGTGAGAAACCTGGCTTCTCCTCCTGCCTGTTATATATGAATACATCCACACAAGGCAGTATTTTTCCCCTCCCAGCTCTCTCTATTATGATCAATAATGAACCTATATTTCATTGCCATATCCTTGCCAATCTCCTTCAGCATCTTTGAAAAGGGATTATTTCAGTTGCAGAGTGCTTATAATAGTACTTATGTTTTTGTTTTGTCCTGTTTCAGTCAGCAGTCTTGAGATGGATGACTCAAACATAAAGCAGCTACCATAAAAGTCCAGCTGATGCACTGTAAATCTGCACACCTAACTGTGATTAATAGAGAGAGGTGTTTCAGACAGTGATCATATGAGGGATGTTGGTGAGGAGGAAGAAAAAGAGATCCAGGAAACCATAGTGAAGAATAAATTGTCCTGACAAAAGTGGCAATATATATAAAAATGTTAACTATCTGCATAAGATAAATGGTGGGCCAACAGCAGAGAATGTCATTTGCCATAGTGAAAAACAGTCCTTTCCTACCAGGGAGCAAAACAACAGTGTCTTTGGCTGAAACAAAAGTGTCTGAAAGCGTTACTTTTTTGGACTGTTTCCCCAGTTAAGTACCTTATTTACTTTTCCCACCCCTCTACCTCCTGACAGGGAGGCTGAAGGAATAACAGCACTTAGGGAGTGCTCTCTTAAACTGTCAGGTGCAGGTCTCTGGATGCATCAAGAAGTATGAAGGGCCTGCATATGGAATCTTCTCAGGTTCTTTGATCCCAAGCTGCAGAAAAGACTCCCATAGGTACATGAGCCTTTGGTTCAGGTCATACAGACATTTTCAGAAACCCTGAGATATATCATTCAATAAGCAAAGCAGCAAGCATGTAAGTTTGTCTTCTGTTTGAGAAATTCAGCCCCAGACAAAACCATGGGGCTGAATTGTCATGGATCAATTCAAGTTTAAGAAAAAAGTGGCTTAGGGTGGTTTCTAAAGGTCTGAAGAAGAGGTTGAATGAGTGACCTGCACATGCCAATGAAAAGAGTGCTGGACTATTTTAATGATTGTCTGCCCAGAGGAAAGTGACACAGTGCCTACCTCTGACATGTCTTCTCATGTATATCCATACAATGAAAAAAAGAAAGTTATAACTACTCCAGAGCACGCAGATATCCCTTCAGAAAGTTACCAAATAGCACTTCAGCAAAATATGTAATGGTAAGTTAGAGAAGCTACCATGAAACTAGATAACTTTTCAAATCCATTTATCAAAGTAGTTACATTTCTCATTTCAGGGCAAGTGACAGATAATAAATATAGATCAAAGGAAGCCTGTCAGTACATAAAAAGTTGTATTAAATGAAAAATTGATTCACAAAATAGCATTATATATTTTATAGCCTCTTCAAAGCTCCTATTTAAAAACTGAGCTTTTTTTTTCTACACTGAACTTTAGCAGCTATCATATCACATAGCTATAACCCTTGGGGGAAAAATCATGGATTAAAGATCTATAGTGACTAGAGACGGCTCCAATCACAGTCCAGAAGTAGGATGTGAATCCTTTCAGATTCCAAGGACATCTTAAATGAGATTTCAGTTGGAAAACACAAACAAATGCTTTAGTTAAGAAAATTCATGCTGGAAATCAGATTCAGTAAATGCCTTCAGCCATTCTGCTGAGCACACACAAACATTTTAGATTTATTTTTCTGAGGTACAAAACAGCAATGCATCTTCCCATCAGATGAGGCACTCCTGGAGCTTCAGATCATGTGGCTGGGAAAAGCCATGGCCCTGGGCTTTGGATGCAGATTGTGCCACTTGGCAGGACCATCTTTTACTCCAGGTCTGACTGGTAACCAGCTCTTTGGCAGCAAAAAGGTGTCCCTGTTCCTTCTCCATTTTGTGATCTCAGCCCATGGGCACACAGGTGATCTCCTTCACAGCTGCCCTTGGCAGGTTTAGCAGGAGAAAATGCCAGAGACAAGCCCTGTCAAAGAGAGACAAAATCCCTTGCTGTGGGGAGGAGTGAAGTGTAGGACTATTTACAGGAAAATGGGCATGTACTAAATGAACCAGCCTAATCTTCTGGAACTAAAGAATGAGGTCATCTTTGTAGATAAAGAGCTGATGTTGCAAGAAGAAAGAAGAAGCAGAAAAGTTGCTGACAGACACAGGGGTGTCAAATCAAGTAAAATTACACTTACAGCATCTACCAATTAAATTAAAAAAAGAAGTGTGTGCTTGCCTCATGGACAAAGCAGAGCAACCAGTTAAAAGATACGTGGACAAAGCAGAACAACCAACTAAACAATGTATGACTGCGTAGACCAAGATAAGAAGTAAATACAAACAATGTTTAAAACCACAATAAATGGCTTTAGCTTGATGCACATTGAATTGAGCAGAGTCCTTTATCTTCTCTCCTCAGTGAAGGAGAAGTTGGATGGACAAAGCTCATGCTGAATGGCCAAGACTTGACAGATGTGTGGATCTTGGGACAAAATAAACACTGGTGCTGATGACCTTCACACACAGCCTGCTTGTCTGTCCTCTGCAAGCCACCAGAAGTGACAGTGACAGCACAAGTCATTTTCACCTTCCCCAGCTGGTTCTAGCCAACCTGGCTCCCTCCTGCACAACAGTTTTCTTTTTGAACCTGACAGCAAATATGGATTTTCTAGAGAGCTGAAGTCTAAAATGTAGCCATTATTGCACACTTTATAATGTACCTTGTCATTTCTGGCTATTTGATCCCTTCCATTCCTATAGCAAGAATTAAATGCTACCTTGAAATCTCAGAAGCTGAAGGAGGTACGTTGCATCCCCTAATATCTTAGGGATGTTCAACTGTAAAATTTGTACACAGTTTGATTGAAAGCTATCACTATTTTAATAGAATTTTTTAAATGGCAAGTGTCACTTTTTCACTTAATTTTTCAGGAGAATTCAATCCTTGGACATATAACTGAGAAAATTTTAAATGTTCCATCCATTCCAAAGCATATGCATGAAGTTTTGTTAGAGTCTGTTTGCAATGTAATCCTAGCTTCTGATCTGGAAACAACAAATATTAAAACTGTAGAAAACAGCATGAAAATTCTATAGGTTGCCAGATCTAAAGTGTTTTACAAAAAAACATCATTTCTACAGATTCTCCTGCATCTGAAAGACCTAGTCAGGAAAACATGTTTTAGACATATAGACGAATAAAGCAAAGCCAAGAAACAGGAGAAAACGTGCATGTATAGGTGAGGAAAATCACAATTTGCTTCCTGTAATGTAATGTAATGCCATGAGAAAAACAGGGAAAGAAATGCCAGTCCTTTGGGGTTAGTTACTCAGTCCCTGTGCTGGCAAAACACTGCATAAAACAATGTTAATTTGTCTGTGGTTTCTGCTGAGGTTTGCAGGTGTGAAGAGAAGCTACGACAATGAAAGTTTAAATATATCTTTTCCTCCCTTCTAATATCTAATCTAAACCTGCCCTCTTTCAGTTTAAAGCCAGTACATGCCCTTGTAAAAAGGGCCTCTCCAGCTCTCTCGTAGGCTCCCTTTAGGCACTGGAAGGTGCTCTAAGGTCCCCCTGAAGCCTTCTCTTCTCCAGGCTGAACAATCCCAGCTCTCTCAGTCTGTCTTCACAGCAGAGGCACTCCAGCCCTCTGAGCACCTCCGTGCCCTCCTTCCACTGGAACAAGCAGGCAGGTCCCATGTGGTGTCAGCACTGCTATCACCTGCCTTCCTGGCCTTGCCTTTAACTAGAAGTGCAGCAATAAGTCTTCATGAGAGCATGCTGTAGGAACAGAGGGGCTTTTTTCTTGGAAGGAAATTATATAAGAGCTTGAATGACCAAAAGGGAGAGCTTCTCTCTCTCCTGTTCTGCTCTGTGCAGTGCTGTGGGAAAATCTATCCAAGTTCCATCAGATGCTCCACAAACATAGAGTGACCAGAATCTGAAGGGACATTAGATTTACTGGCCATCTATACTCTTATTATTATTCTGTCTTATTAAAGCAGTTCTCTTATGAAGACATTTGTTTTTCCTGTTGAGGTACAGACAGGATCCTGAACCATCCCTCTCCTCTCTCACCTCTCCACCCCCATGCAGAACAGCTTCCAGATGAACACAGTCTGATATCATCTCATTTAAAAGGGCACAAAAGCACTTGCCACCCCCCAAAAATATCTCCAAGCATTTCTCACAGTGACGACTCCTCCAAAATTAACACTCTAACATTGCATCGAGGATGGGAGCTTGAGCTAACTGCCACCTCCATCCACTCTGACAGGGAGGCAATGCAGAATCTGTCTACTTGAAGAAGGCACAGGCAGTTTACTGACAGGATAACAGAACAAAGCTTCCATCTGCATCCCATTACAGGTGCTGTGCTGACATCTATAAATTAACTCTTTCTGCTTCCTTCAATTGGAATTGCTCTTTTAAGGACAGCAGTAAAATATATATGACTCACAAATAAAGGGCATTGTATCATTTTAGATACATGATGAATCATGGACAGGGACTACTATGTTTCATATGATGTTCATTAGTAAAATAAACAATCATTTCAAAACATCAGTGCAGATTAAATCCAGTTCTCAGCTTCTTAAAAAGTAAACCTCAATACCACCAAACCCAACAGTTGGGATCACTGCTAGCCAGCAAAGCTAAAGGTGGGTTTACCCTTTTCCTGTATATAATTTTTTTAATTAGAGCAGCTGTGAATGTTGATTTTAATTAAGGCTGACAGCTTATTATTCCAATTCTTCTTAATTTTGCTAAATTTTAGGCACTGGTTAATAATCGTAAAGAGGACAATAATACGTCTGGTCCACCCTAATTTAGAGGTGCTTGACCTTGCATTTTTAATCTACTCTCATTAATAATGATTTTGAGCAGGTAAAGCCAACTTATGATGATCAAAGCTCTGCACAGCTACTTCAATTACACAACTGCCTGATTCAGAAAGTCTTGACAGAATATGTTTAATATTACTAGCCCAAGGCTATAAAAGTAGCTAATATCAGAATTGCCAATAGATTACAGAAGTTTTATGCCTATAATGTCATGATTCATCCACTAATTTTTTTATTAAATAGAGTTTTCATTCAGATTCTATTCTTGTGATGCTGACTTTGAACATTAGTTACCCTTTTGATGTCAGATGGTTATGGAGTAAAACTCCCCTAACTGTAGGCAAATGGAACAGTTATTCATTGATGATAGTGTGAAAAATTACAGAGAACATTCAGCTCAGCTCCAAACCTGCAGTTTACTAAGGTAATGCTTCAAATACCATGGCTGGTTCATCAACCATTGCGAGGTTCAATAACAGAAAATTAAATTCAAAATTTAATATATTAAAGAACTAGTTAGGTATAACAGGGACCGGCTCCAGAGAAAAGGAAAAAAAATCTGTTTACTGTTAGTCAGAGTACATTCCCATATTTTCTCCTTTTTTCTCTCCCTACTTGCATAGGAGACTTATTTCCCTCTCAGATGTTCAGACTATGATGCGCTGGGATTTTACACCATTACACAGTCTGGTGGATCTATCAACCAGAAACCTCTTCCAAATGCAGGAAGGCTTCTCCTACCAATTTTAATATCTGCAATACAGACAGGAAACATTAATACCAGGCTAAAAGAAATCAGTAATGTCAACATTTCTAAGCTGAACTACTTATGTTAAAATCATTACCAAGAGAAATTGGTGTAGGCACTGACACTGACCATTCTAATGCCACATTCATTATTCTGGGAGAAACACCTATATGTAGGGATCATTTTTTTAGAATTAGGTACATACTGAAAAGCAAAACTGTTTTTCTATTAGCATGGCAAATGTGGCCAGCAAGATTCTGGATGGAAAAATGCAGCAGCATCTGGGAATTTGCAGAGCTGAGCTGCTGAGATATGAGTGACTGGAACAGCAGTGTGAATACCTGCCCATTCCTTCCTCAGGTGACTTGGCTATGAACATGTCTGTTCTGGTGAATATGAATTATTTATGCTTCATCCATAGTTTGTTATAGCAATTAAGTAACTGTGTTAAGTAAGCAATTGGTTATAAAAGGTTTAAATTCACAGAAAAGGAACATGACTAATCCTCACAGGAAAACCAGGTTTGACGACGTCAGACTGATTGTGCACCCACTGAAACAGGATTAAAGCAAGCAGAAATCTGCATGCAGATTCAACCTGCAGAAATATGTTCTAACATGTCTCTGCATAATCTGCATGCACATGCATGCAAACAGACAGGCTTACCTGCAAAGAGATCAGACCTATAACTATAGTGATGGCTTCATGTGATTTTACAAGCAATAGAGATAACCTTTGAGTATCCAGGCCCTGGATATCACTGGATATCACACTGGTGTGTGATAAATATGGACATAACACACTGAGAGTACACACATCCTTACATAGATCCAGAAGGTCATTCCTTTATTCCTACATTAGGTCAGGATAGCTTCTATTTCGTGTCCAGCCTTTCTATCTCTGCTAGATCAAGTCAACCTAAACCCATGAAAAACTTATCCATAGATCTTGAAGCACTTTATAAAAAGATGGATAGGTATTACTTCAGCTCACAGATGTATAGAAGGTAGGCCTAAATTCATGCAGAGGGCTTCAAGTCTTTAATCACATGCAACTAGTCATGCAACCCTTCATGCAACAACCCTAACTGAGAAAGAATCATAGAATCATAAAATCATTTTGGTTGGAAAACAGCTCTAAAAACATATAGTTCAGCAATTAATACTGAAGAGTCCTACTACTTAACCATGTTCTTAAGTGCCACATTTACATGTCTTTTACATACCTCCAGGGATGGTGATTCTACCACTCCCCTGGACAGCCCATTCCAATGCTTGTCAACCCTTTCAGTAAGAAAATTTTTCCTAATATCCAACCTAAACCCTCCTGGCACCACTTGAGCCTATTTCCTCTTCTCCTATTGCTTGTTTCCTTGGGAGAAGAGACCAGCCCCCACCTGGCTACAGACTCCTTTCAGGTGGTTATAGAGAATGATAAGGTCTCCCCATGGCCTCCTTTTCTGCAGGCTGAACACCCCCAGCTCCCTCAGTGGCTCCTCACAGGACTTGTGCTCCAGCCCCTGCTCTTCTCTGGACACACTCCAGCACCTCCATGTATTTCTTGTAGTGAAGGGCCCAAAAGTGGGCACAGCGCTGGCGATGTGGCCTCAGCATCAGTTCCGTGTCCCTGGGATGTGCCAGCATGCTGGCTGATACCTGCCGGGATACTCCTGAAATCCCGCTTGGCTTCTCTGCGTGCTGCACTCTCTGCACGCAGGAGATTCACTTCGGGAAGAAACCACTAGAGGTCAGGCAGGATATAATCATGGCCACAATGAGAAGGGAGATTGCTCACAGTGCCTTTAGCAAGAGCAAGGAGGGACCAGAGTGACACTCACAGTAAAAAAAATAAAAAAATAAAAAATAAAAAAAATTAAAAATTTAAAAAAATATTTGGCTACTTTTCATGTCAGGAAGCAAAACTCTGCTCTTGAAAAATGATATTTTCAAGACACATCACATGCACTGGTATGAAATTATCAGAGAGGAAATAGTTTTATTAGATAGAATACAGGTGTGCAGCTAAATATGTACATTCTATATAAATTGAAGTTGTTCACAGTAAACACAGTTGCTGAACAAACACTCAGGAAGTGCTCAAATCTGCCCAAACTTTACTGCATCTTCAGCTGTCACCTGAAACAGGTTTTCCATATTGCTTTCGTTATACAAAGGTGTATCTGGGGAGGACAATATGTAGAAAATATGTAAAAATAATACAATTCTACATTCTACAATATGTAGAAAAACTCTCTTTTTTTCTCCTGAATGAGAAATGCAGTCCCAGTCTTAGAATACATGTACAATATCATACTGAAATGAGCCCAATTGCTCAGCAGCTGCTTCCCTGAATCTCCCACTCAGTTGTCACTGCTCTGGTGATCTCCTCAGGGATCTATTCCTTCAGCGGAAATGGAAGAGTCAAGCTCATGGCCTCACAGGTGACCACTCCCTGCCACAAAACCTGCGGCACCACTCAGCACTCAGTGGGAGAGCTGATGTGCAGCTGCCACAGCCTCCTTTAGCCTCATAGGTTGTCCTGGCCACAGGAAAAGTGCCACTTCTGACAAAATATCCCTCCCCTCTGATATAGACACTCATATTCCCCTGCATCCTCTACAGGGCTGTAAGGTCAAAGGCTAGGTGGAAATTTTCTACTTCAGAGTATGATTCAGAGGATTTCCTCAAACAACCACGTTTCTTTTTCCCCTGTGCCACTTCACTACTTGGTGCACTCATCATCCTGCCTGATTTGCAGCTGAGTGCTCTAACAGCACTTCTATATTTCCTGGAAGCTTATATCCCAGGAAGCACTTAAAATAATTCCACCAACACTGACATTAAAGTAGGCTGTGTTATCAAAAAGAAGGCTACAATAGCTTTGGTTTGTTTACTCACTTGCAAATAGCCATATTTATTTTATCAGCTACCATACCCTCAGGGAACAGAAGAAATGATTGAAAACTCAGTAACATTTACTAAGCTTCACACCTAACTGTATCTCCTACATTCCTGATTCAGTATAGATCTGTAAATCTATATTTAGTGATACCTGTCTCTGATAGCTCTGTCAGAAATAGCACATCCAGCAAAAATATCACTTATTTTAAGTTAGGCAAAATCTGTATAGGTACTTGCCATCTACTAGACTGTGAGATAGCTGTCTGAAGAGTGTAAGTCCTTAATGGTATTAAACAAAAACAGAAACACAAAAATTTATACCTACTTGCCACAATACTATGGGAAATAAAAAAGGGAAAACATGCAAACATATGTTACTCATTAAAACAGAATCTGCTGATCTTTTAATACTTACTGATTTCTGTCAGCTCATGTCATCTTTAACAGATATTAAAAGTAAGTCCTACATCTTCTTGGCTGCTTCAGTGTCAGAACCGACATTACACAAAGCTGGAAAAGCTGGGAACCCTTCTGTTAGAATTTATATCTGAATAGACAGACAAAAATTAATGTCTAATTGCTGCCTGTAACAGTGTAAACTTCTTTCTGAAACAAGTTTTCTGGCTCACAGTGACTTCATTTGCCTCTTAGCACTATGAACAGGGTCTACAGAGGCAAACTGAAAAGTGCTACTGAACACTGCTCTGGTTCCTGTGTCCCCATACATTATATGTATGTGGCATCACTGTATTTAGTTTAGGAGTATTTAATTATTTAGGAGTATTTAATACTCCTAAACCATATTCATAGCCAAAATGCATGTATACTTCAGTTTCCTTAGATTAAAATAAAAAAGCACCCCTCAGAGAAAAGCCCAAACAAACAAACAAAAAACCCCAACCAAATGAAAGAGGGACAATTGTTCATCAGTTTCCATGGAGCAGAGGGACAAGGAAATACACAGACATAGGAAAAGTCATTGTTACTCTCTTCTTTGTTTTTCACCTCTACTGCAAGTCCTGAATTTCACATTGCATAGCTGCTGGAAATTGGAGAGTAACACACAGTGGATAGAGAAATAAATGCCACATCTCTGTGCATAGGCTGTATTGTTACCATGTACATAATGTAATCTGCAATTGCCTTTCAGATGGGATCTGTGAGAAAACAGTGTAAATACCCAATCAGGTGCCATTAGTGATTCTGCAAGATAAGGAAAACCATGCCAGAAAGAGGGAACAGATATGGGATGAGGCATGCACAGCATGTGTTGGTGTATCCAGAGAGGCTCTATTAACACATTGCTCCTATACTCAATCCCCTCTGGCAGAGACAGAGTAGATGCCTTCACAAGAATAGTGACAGAGCTCCTGAGCATATTGACTGGATGGAGCAAAGCATGGATAAAAACTGGCTCTGCCAATTCATGGGGGATGAGCACAAAGCTTTATTTTCTATAGCTGCAGAAATATTCTGGGCATAGGATACTCCCTCTCCTTTTTCAAGCTGAGACTTTTTAATCTCATTAATCTGCTAAGGAAATAATCAGAAGTACCTATTAGCACATGTTTGGTTAAAGAAAGTACAAACAAACCATGAGAGTCAGGGAGGGAGGGAGGGAGGGAGGAAGGAAGGAAGGAAGGAAGGAAGG
>NC_031773.1:55620592-55624908 GCF_001522545.3 Parus major | reverse complement strand
AGGTTAGTTTATATAACCTGTCTGATTTTTACAGAAAGCAGCAACTGGAGAAATGACTGAAGTATGAATGACATAAGAATATGGTTAGTTCCTGTGAAATAAAAGCATTTTCATTAATGTAGAAAACAACTTTTTCAGTGCTGTACTACAAAAAAGAATTTGTAGTGAGGCTATGGTCTTTCTTGAATCTGTTTCTGAACATATTTTTTATTTTTTTTTTTAAACAAAGAGTCTCAAAAAACAGGATATGTTCCAATTTGTGAATAAATCTACTTGTCAATGAAGTATCCTAACTCATTTTTCTTTTTCAATTCTTCTCCAAAGGGAAGTAATAACAACCATAACTGATTCCTTACACTTGTATATTCTGCATATCAGCATATGATTTCCAGGAAAAAAACACATCAATATTTGCAATATTTTTTACTGCTATAACATTCTTCATCTGAGATTCTCAAGGCTCACCACAATTGTAGAAAAGTATTGGATTATGGATAGGAAAATGAAGGCATAGAAAATGATAACTGGGACAACAAAGTCTCCCTGTGCCTCTGTGTGACTGTTTTTGCTTGTTTGTTAAATACCACAGGTGAGTAAGGAAAAACCCAAGAAAATAAGGAATTTGCTGTCCTTGCCCTTATAGTTATAAGGAGATACCTGGCTTATACACATATATATTCAAAATATTTCTCAAAGTAATAGACTACATAAATTAGTACATACATACTTAACTGAATGAAGGGGTTTGTGTGGTTTGGGGGAATTTTTAAAATATTTTAGTTGGTTGGTGAATTTTAGGATTGATTTGGTTTGGCTTTATTTGTCTTCTGATGCTTATAGGACAACCAGTATAGCTGTGACCCACCTACACAAAGCCAGGACCATACTGCTCTGAAAATGTACATGTCAGGGTGCAACCCCCAGTGGCCCCCATTTGATTATGATACTGAATAGACTATGAGCATAAATTTTTCATCACTATTTTCAAATGCTCAGAAATTCAAAAAATTCAAAAAATCCCCTGTGTATAATCTGTATGATTAATTTGGACATTCTGAACTTGAAAACTGTTGGTTTGATTAAAGCAGATTTTTTCCATATCTTGTAATAGAAACCTCTGTGTTTTCTAGAACAATGATAGCTTACAGTACACATGCACGCTATACACACAGTAGAGTTTCAGACAGTGCTGAATACACCTAAAATATGAAACTCTTTCAAAAATAGCAGGATTTGGAAGCCAGCAGTCAATGTTTCTCCCACTTGCATAATCTTGCCCCCGTGAAAAAAGGGGTTTCAGGAAATTCCCATAAAGGGTAAGAAAACCCTAACACATGATGAAGTACGTAGTCCATGAGTGGAAAATTGCAGATCTAGCACGCAAGAGATCCTGAGGCAGCTTCCTTAAAACTTTTTGATATTTTCTTGCTTGTTTGTCCTACTTCTGGTTTTACCCAACATTTCCAGTCCTTCTTTCACGCAACATATAAATTAGAAATATTTATGCTCGTTTTCCAAATGCAACTTTCACACAAACACCTTTTCTGAATTAGCCTAACACTACAAGTGTAAGTGTAATTTTTTTTTTCTAAATGGCTATTTCTAAATAGATATTCTATTTATTCAGCCATTTCTAAATGGCTATCATTTCCACAAAAGCCAGAACTTTGATATCCAATTCTTCCATAAAGAGCTGGGAATTTTCAGTTTTCTAAGTGATTGTAAAATTCTAGAAAGCCACAGTATTACTCTAGGCAGCTGAGAAAATGTAATACTAATACTCATACTAATACTAATACTAATACTAATACTAATACTAATACTAATACTAATACTAATACTAATAATTTATTTTCATTTAGCTAAAAAATCACATTGGTATCACTTTTAGTAGTCAGTTGTTTATTGCATTAACAATGAGTACTGTGAGGGAAATGATGTTGTTACATTTCCTCTTCGTTAGTATCAGCCCCTAATGCATCCAACTCTTATTTGCTTACTAGGAGAAGATTTCTCCTTTGTCAGCACTGCAAAGCCTGAGCTGCTGTGGGAAAAAAAAAAAAACAAAAAAACATTTCATATGATCTGCTCCTGAACAGAGAGATAAGGTTATAGAAATAAAAGGTAACTTGTCTTACGTCAAGTTTGCTTTAGTCATGAAGAACAGAATAATGTAACAGTGACATACATGCATACTCTTGTAAATAAAAGAAGGTATTTAGATGTGAAATAATCAATGAAAATTATAATAATGAAAGAAAGGAAACCTACAGCCAAAAGGAGATTTTTACTCTGTGTAAACAAGTCCAGCCTGCTTACGTAGTCAGCAGGTCAAACTTCCAAACCATTATTCACCTTCTGATTTGGCTGAGAGTATTTGTCAACACTGAATCATTCCTTGGCTCAGTTTTCAGAGCCAGACCCTTGTTTAGAAATTGCTAATTGTGTTTACTACATAGTGTCCAGGGAAAAGGCATTTCCACAGAATGACACCCTTCCTCAGCACCAAAAGCTGGCCCCCAGGTGACTTCCCGAGGTCCAGCCTCATGGGGATTCATGAGCAAGTACCAAAGAACTGGCAGTGTGCGTCTGACTTTGCTTCCCCTCCTGCTTCAAGTCCAACAATGAATGCAGTCAATAATTTTTGCATTTCCCTGTCTGCACACCTCCCTTGACCTTGGGAAAGAACTAAATAACTCTTCTTTCCTTTTCCTTTCCAATCTATCCTCCTTCAGTATAAATACAACAAACTCATAAACAGATAGAGAATCAATTGTCCAATTTTCACCTGTCACTCCCAGATCTCTTGTGAGTTCCATAACTTTTTCTAGACTGCTATATATCACCTTTATTATTTTCTCCTCAATAGACTGAGTCCTATATGATGGTACTTTATATTATTGCTTGGCTGCTGTCTGAACTAACAGCTGTTGTGTATGAATTGTTCAGGATTACACAAAGGGTATATAACAAGTAGGAGATCAAATTTGGGTTTTTAAATAAAACCTGCAACGGAACCAATATGTATTCAAGTCTCTTGGATTTTTATGTTGTATTTGTTCTTTTGGTTTTGTTGGTTTGCTTTTTGTAATAGATAGCTGAATTAATTAGATTATCTTTTATTCTAGACTGTTTGTGTACTGTATGATTTATACCTTATAGAATACCAACAGTGTGTAACTCACTGCAGCAATGAATTCCAATTTATTTATTGAAACAGATTGGGACACTTTAGCAATAATATAGGACTTCCAAACAGAATTTAGCCAGTAAGCAGAAAGTTGTATTTTATCCCAAAGGGAATAACTGGACTAGAAAAGGCACAGTTTGTTGACCTAGCAGTCTTCCTACACTTTAACTCATTATCATAGGATGATAGGTTCAGAGAACCATAGAATGCTTTGGGTTGGAAGGACCTTAAAGATGTACGTAGCTCCAAGCCCTGTGCCATGACCAGGGACAATTTACATTAGACCACATTGCTTCAAGCCCCGTCCAATTTGGTCTTGACACTTCTAGGGGTGGGGCATCTGTTAACTTCCTTAGGCAACCTGTTCCAGTGCCTCACGACCCCCACAGGAAGGAAATTCTTCCTAATCTGTGCATTTTCATACTGCCCCCAGTCACCTGGAGGTGTTCAAGACTGGATGAGGCACTCGGTGCCGTGATGTGGCAGGCATGGTGGCGCTGGGTCACAGGTCAGACTGGATGAGCTCAGATGATCCCAGATTTGGTTTTCCAACCAAATTATTCTGTGTTTCAGACTGGCTACAGTCACTGCAGAGCAGCTCCAGCTCCAAGGGTGTTTGGGATGCTGTTTGCCATGGGGGATTAGGAAGAGCGGCTGCCTGCTGGCAGACAAGCCTGAGTCACACAACAGGCTGCATGTTCCATACGCAAAACATGTGGCTTTGGGAAACAAATGCAACCGCTGAGTGCCAACATATTAATTAACCACCACGTCCTTTCTTTCATGTCTCCCCGCTGCTGCTTTGGAAGCATTATGATAATTATCCGCAGCTCTGAGCCTCGGGGTTTGCAGAACAGCTATTCAGACACGTGGTTCCTTCAACGGGAACAGACTCCTAGGCCGGACCCCGCGTCCCGGCCGTGTCCGGCTGAGGCCGGCACAGCTGGCTGGTGGTGGGTCCGCCATAGGCCGCATCTCCATGGCAACCGCGGGGCGCGGGCGGGGCGGCGGAGCTCAGTGCGCATGCGCAGCCCTCCCTTTCCCCCCGCGGTACCTGGGGAACGCGGGGACGCCGGAGGCGCGCGCATGCGCCTCGCGCCCCGTGTGCCGCCGTCCCGCGTGGGCG
>NC_031773.1:55447688-55620342 GCF_001522545.3 Parus major | reverse complement strand
CCCCTCGGCGCCTCGCCCGCCCGCGTTCCCCCGCCCGGCGGCCGCGATGTCCGACAAGGAGTTCATGTGGGCCCTGAAAAACGGAGACTTGGATGAGGTGAAGGACTACGTGGCCAAGGTAGGAGGAGGCGGCGGCGCGGGGCGGGCGAGGCGGCGCCGCGGGCGGAGGAGGGAGGGAGGGATGTGCGCGCAGCCCCCGGGATGGGGCCGGGGCGGCGGAGCCGCGGCCTGGGCGAGCACCGCCGCTCGCTGAGCTCCGTGCGGAGCTCAGGGCCCCCGCCCCCTCCTCGGGGCCTCTCGCTCCCTCGGCTTCCTCCTTCCCGCCTGCCCCCGGCCGCCCCTCCAGCGTGCCGCTGGAGTTATTCCGTGTCACTACGTGAAACTTAATGGACTGACAGCCAAGATCCCGGTCCTGCCTCGCTGATCTTGTGTGGATTTGTGGCTTCGGTCTGGTTATCCTTCCACTCTGTGCCTCAGGGCTCATCCTTAATAGGATGATGCTAAGCTACCGGGTGTGCTGAGGCTTACTTCATTAACCTTCTGGGAAGTGTGGTGATACCTGGTTAGGGCGAGTGCTGCGGGCACGGCAGACACCTGTGTGCAGGCTGAACAGTCCTCAGGTACATGGCAGGATTTGAAAGCTGCATTCTGTCCTCATTTGCCTTCTGTCGTCACTGAGGTTTGGTGGGAAAAGTACATAAGGGCAACATTCTGCTTCAGTGAATCCTTACTGTTGAGGAATATTGTCTGGGAACTGTTACATCAGAGCAGAGGTGTACACCTAATTTACCTGTAATTATTTAGATCTCCGAACAAGTTAATGATTGTCTTTGAGAGCTTGACACATGCTGACACAACTTGCCATAATGATTTAAGTTCGTTCCACTCCAGTTGTCAACTTTCAAACTTGTAGCGCTCCTGGCAAAAAGAAAAGTGTGCAAGTACTTCCAGCTGCTTTAGTACAAAGTCCAGCAGCTTAACCTGAATAGTCTTCTCTTGACTGTTCCAGCTAAGCTTCTGGACTTTGCATCAAAGTGGCTGTGCACTCACATGCTCTGCCTATAAAGTTCTAGAGGAAATAACTGGGAATAATGTAATTATCCCACTTCGGCTGTTTGCTCAAGGTCGTGTACCTGTGTCTATGTAATAAAGTTGAGTAATACATTGGTATGTCTAATATCTTCTCAGATTTAGGGACTTGCAGAGTGTGTCAGCAGCATGTTTGGATTTTCTCTACAGCTTTTGAAGGATTTCCATGTCTAGAAAATTCGCTACACACTAGTAATTAATGGTTCCTTGTGTATATTTAGCTGAGGCAAAAGCTTTAAAGCTTTGGCAGTAACTGTCTTGGTTCAGTTTATATCTACAAGTTCACCGCAGTACTAATTAGAAAGGTTTTTTTTTTGTATTCCCATTCTTCCCGAGTGGCACGGCAACTCGTGTAGCAAATGGATTTATGTGATCACTCGCCATCTACTTCAGTGCTGTGTCTGATACTTGGTTCCATCTGCTACTGAAAGAGGCTTGAGCCACCCTGGATGCTGCTGTAGTAAAGAGCTGAAGGCTATCATCTAACTGCACTAATGAGGCAGAAATCCTTAAAAGAGAGATCCTCACTGGGGTTAGATGATTAGTGTAAAAGGAGCCTGCAATCCTTAAGCACTCTTACATTGTAGAACTGCTTCTGATGTAGAAATTTAATAAACTCTGGGTGTTTTCTGTTGATTTGTGACCTAATCTTGTTCACACTTTTCTCCCACTTGCAAGTATGCATTGTGACTTCAGCTGTTAAACAACCTACAAGAAGTCAAATGCTTTCAGTCCTTTTTGTTTCCTTCACAGACTGTGGGCTAGTAAACTCTTAGGCTGTGTTCCTGTAGAAAAAAAAGCTTACATAAGCAAGTTTTGACTGATCCTTATCCTTCCTAATGGTTTGTAAATTTTTTTTGTCTTTTTTTGCTAAGTTTTACAGAGATGCAGGTAGGTGTGTTTGGGAAGGTAAACGAAGCAGAGGGGGTGCCTTCAGGGAAGAAAAGAGTACAAGAGTTTATGTTTTACTGTACAACAGGAAATATATGTTGAGGAAGGGCAAAAGAACTCCCATAAATCATCTGTGTGTAGGAGAAGCCTCAGCTGGAACTTCACATTCTCAGTTCTGAGATTAATGAAATATGCGAAGGCAAATCATGTTTTGGTAGTTAGAGTTCTCAGGAAAGTGTCTGTTCTGTGCTGTATGTTCTTTCTGGCTTTCTTCCTTATCAGTTATATGGCTTCTGCTCCCTGCTGCTTTCCTGCCCTAAGTATGATTTAATGCTCAGGAATTTTACTTACATAAACTTTGCAGTGGCAGAAATTTCCTCTCCCTGTAATGGGGGAGGTAGTCATATATCTTACAGTCTGCATCTTCATAAAATTCTTCCGTGTCCGTCTTCCTGAAACTTTTGTTTCCCAGCTTCTCATTTGTTTTGTTTCTTGTTCTAGTCTTATTTCCTCATTATTTGTTTGGAAACAATACAGCCTTTAACTATAATCTTGCAGTTTTGCCCCTAATTACCACATGAAGGATTTGACCTCTGATTTTGTTTCATAGCTGAATGGCAGTGCTTGAAATGCTAGCTAGGTAACCCTGGGTAATTTAAAAATAATAATAAATGGATGTTATCAGTAGGACTGTAGGAGTTGAACTCTCTTAATCAGACAGGACTTTTCTTCACTTGTGTGTAATAAGCTGTAGAGGTTGTGTCTTTGGAATCATAAGTATCTCTTTTTTATTTTTTTTATCTGAGGTTTGGCTAGTAAGTACCAAGAAGAAGGAGAATGTTTCAGCCCCTTCAACAGCTCCTGGACAAAGAAAGGATACAGAAACATAAGCAAGGGTCTCCATTTGCCTTGTGTGTTTTTCTGCATAGGGATCTTGCATTCTCCTGAAGGTACTTTCTTCAGGAAAAAACTCTTCATAGAAAGAGTAGTTCTGAGGGGTGGCAATGAAACAGGCAGTGCTAAGTGATACTGCTTTGTTGCTTAGCAAAAGACATCTCAACGTTGCCAGTCTGCATTTGGAAGATACTGGTGGCTTCTATTTCATGAAAATATGAAAGATTATTTTTCTAGTTTGAATAGTCTTTAAGACTTCTTTTTGTTTTTTTAAGAAACATCATATTAGCATCTACATTTCTCAACTTGCAACACTGTCAACTTTTTCTTTATAGTAAATGTAAATTTCTCATTAAATACTGTATCTAGTGTTATGCCAGCAGTTAAGTACAATGTCAGCTATTTTTATGATAACTAGATTAAAAAGTACTTTTTACTGTTTGCTTTCTTTGATGTTTTCCTTTTTAACATAGCCAGCATATGTTGGCTTCAGAGATGCCTACAGGAATCCAAGGGATTGATGGAATTCTGCACTCTTCCCACGTACATCCACTCAAATTTTTCAAATTCCTCAGGAAAGCAGAAACTTCCATGGGAACAGCTGAATCAAATGTGCAGTTTAATGGGTGAGGAGGACCCACGCAGCTGAAAGAAATTTATCTCCCTCAAGGTAGGGAGTGGGTTAAAAAGTACTAGTTAGAAGAAAAGCAAGTTATATTAAGCCTACAGATTTTCATAACATTATGGTGTATGCTCTTTTTCCTTTTCTTTAGCCTTCCTCCCCAGTGGAATTAGATAAACTGTGCTGTTGCTTAGAGAGGACTTCTCTATCAGCATGTGCACATAGCATTTCCAGTCAACAGTAGATTTCTGAGGCCAAGTACAATTTTTTTTATTCACTAGGCATAAAGTTATTTTGCAAGATAAACTTAGATTTGCAGGAGAGGCTTCAATAACTGTTTCTTCTGAAGTAGTTTCATCTTCCACAGCTTAACTGAGAATTCCCCACTTTCATGAGCTGCTTTAATCCCTTACATCGTTTCCTAAACCTACCACTGCTTACAGTTAAGTTTGGTAAATCAACTAACCTAATACCATAAGAAGATAGGACAGGCAACCAAACTGGAAGCAGCAGATTTTTACTGCTCAGAGGACTGGGAGGTTGAGGTGATGGTAGGCTGTGAAATGGAGGTTTCTAAAAACTTGCCTAGTAGGCATTTCTGGTGTGGTTGTTTTTTAAATAATGAAGCAAACAAAACCAAATTCCTGGAGGACCTCCAATAACTCATCTAGACAGCAGCGACCACCTGTGTGTTCTTGACAGAACTGTGGTGCTGCAGTCTTGCAGTTCTTTAGGATGTAGTGAAGTTTGAATACACATCTTGAGAAATGCATAAAACTTGACTGCTGCTAAACTTACTACAGAGGCTAAAATTAAAAAAAAAAAATGTTTAGAAGTACCTTTTTGAAATAGAAGCAGCAGTCAGGGGTATAGTTAAGTGTTGTGAAAAAGAGAAGAGGCGTATATATCTGCAATAAGAAAGATTAACATGGACTAATAAATAACTTTTAATTCTTGGGGGTAACCTCTGCTCTTTTCAGTGTCCATTCCAATGACTTCTACACTTTCAGTTACAAACTAAATGAACATTAGTACTTAAATGGTTGCTATATATGAGTGGATTACTTGATTTACAGGTAAAACATACCATGGATACATTGAAATTCCCCTTGTCTCATCATGCTGAAGTGCACATTATTATTGTGGCTGCATTGATACCTGAATTGCCTCTGGTCAGGTAACAGTTTTCCTGCTCTTGAGTGAGAGCCTGGGAGCCTGTCTGGATTACAGTGCAGGGCAGCTATACCTCACTGGTTTGTGCAGGAGCATATCAGAGCTAGCCCTGACCTGGAAGCTGCTGGACTGAGTTTATTCCCTGTGGGGCCTCTTGGATATCTCTGTATTGTAACTCCCTGGTGTTATGCCAGCACTTTTACTATATGGGTTTGTCTTTATCTGCAGATTCTAGGAGTTCTGTTGTTTTCCACTTGATTACTGTTGAGTCTGCTGAGGTGTGATTGATAAAAATAATTTTTGTTTTACTGCATGGTTCTAATTGAAGTTGATGTTCAATTTACATTTTGCAGATTTGAACATGATGACCTAAATCCTTCTTTTATGGAACAAGAGAATTGTTTGCCGCTATAACCTGCTGTTAGTAGGTTCCATATTCATGGTGGAGTTACTCTTAACCAGAATCCCAGGAATGTACTAGAGAAACTTTCAGAAAAACACAGCACAACTGCCACTTCTTAGTAGTGTGTACAATAAAAGCAATGAGGTTGTTGAAAACCATCTCTTCAGGATGGCTAATTAATTTCCCCAGTCTGATCCAAGGGAGTCTGAGGACATGTGGCAAAGAATTATTCAGAGATATTAATTAGTTTGTTCAGCAGTTCTTAAGTAGTTTATAGGAGCAGCATGAAGTAACGAACTTGCCTGAAAACCTGGTATTGCAGGGGAATCTGTGACTCACTGACTGAATGAACATCCCAGGATTCTCAAATCTCTCCTTTCTTCTTTGTGAAGCTACAGATAGAACTGATTCTTCAGCCATTTCAATTTGAAATGTAAATAGAGCTCATTCCAGCTGTGATCATTTGAATGATCATGAATCTGGAACTGCTAAATGTAATATTTGCTTTGAGATGTTGATGTCAGGCTGTAGTGATTTTGTTCATTGAGTTTGCTTCTCTGCTCTGAAAATCTTGGTGGCTTTAGCATATTGCCTAAGTGATTCATAATTGACCTTTGCTTAAAAAACCCAAGTTAAGTACTTCCTTGCTTGAGTCTGTCTGAGCTGTTCTTACTGTGCTGACTTGTCCTGTGCCTAATGGGTGTTTGCTGCAAAAAGGAGAGAGAGTTACTGAGACCAGATTGTAATAAAACATTTATTTTAATTTTTTCTTTTTTGCTGATATACTAATGTATTCCATTCCCTAAACTGAAAGCAAATTTTATCTCTTCAATGTATCCTGTTTTGTCCAAGTTTCTGGTATATAGCATATTCATTCCTAAGTATGACAGTCAAAGTTGGGAATAGATTATGAATAACAAGCAGAGAATTCAGTGGTGTGAGGAAAATATTTGCTTCTACTACTGTTCTTCTTTCTCCCATCACTTATTCTAACTGCAGTTTTCCCTCTTGTATCAGTTTTATCTTTAATAAATCCTTGTTTTTCAAGCCTAGCTCAGTTAATTTGACTTCAACAAGAAGACAAGAGATGAGCTAAGCTTTCTAAAACTCCAGGAGAACAGTTCTGCAGTGGTATGGATCTGTATCCATTTGGAATAATATGTGGAAAGTTGTGTTAGATGTGAAGATCATGCAGTGAATGTTGACTTGGGTATCATGGCATTGGTAACTCATGCAGGCCACATAAGTATAAAATACTGGATGAGTCGATCTTGTTGTCAAAATGCATAATAAATGTCAGTGTCAAAATGCATAAATAAGGATTCCTTTGAGTAGTTCTCAATAGAACAAACAACTTCTGTGCTTTTTCTGAAGGACCATAGCCATAGCTGGTAAGATACCAGGACTTGAAGGTCAAATATTCTACCTAATTTCATTGAGAGCACTGTGGACTCCGGGTTCTCATGTTCAAGACTTTATGTCTGATCAAAGGTCAGAAGAGAAAATTTAGGAAAGATGCAGAAAACCAGGAGATATATATGACTGTATTGCTGAAGTCATGGGGATACAGTTTTATGTGAAGCAGCAGTTGAGTTTAGCATGTTTTTTATGGCTTTATGTTTATGCTTGTTTAAACTTCTGAATGTGTCCACACAAAAGTTTAAGCAAAGTTGCTTCTTTCTACCTAATTTTCCCACTTCTGAAGCTGAAGGTCTGTGCTACATCATTCCTAATTTTTTGTTCCCATCATAGCAAAATGAATGTTGAATTTCCCAATACAATTCTGTAGAAAGAAGCAGTTTTTATTTCCATAGACAGATCTATTGCTAGGACAGAAGCATGAGCTGGAATTAATAAGTGCCAATAACTGACCAGTTGGTTATACAACAGTTGTTTTTCTTACAAATTGCAGTTTCAGCAGTTTTGAACAATTAGATGTTTTTCTGCTTTAGCTCATTATGAGGAGGGATAGGTACAAATCTGCCCAGTTAATATTAAAGTGAGTTTAAAACCTTTATTGAATGCTGGGCAGCAGATTAACTTCTTTTTACAGTATACTGGTGTTGATTGTGACCGGTGATGGCAAATTCTACAATTACAGGCCACAGATGGGAAGGATACTTTAAATTAAATGGTTAAGGTGCTGCTATTTTGACTTGGAATGCAGTCAGTACTAGTAAGTCCTATTGAACAAGCTATAATTCTTGTCCTAATTCTCTATTTGATTGGAATGTACTTGAGTGTGTTGTGTGGGTTTTTTTGTTGTGGTTTTTCATTTGTTGTTTTGGTTTTTTTATCTTTTTAATAAAGACTGGGGTAGCAAATAATCTGTTTTCCAAAAAGCAAATGAAATCCTGATGAGGGAGAAGAGGAAGGGAAAGAAAAATACGGTCCTGAAAACTCATAATGCACATGAATATGGCTTTGAAGTAGTTTGTGGGACTTGGGATTTGGTGCTTTTAGCACTTTGCCCATTTTTACAGTCTTAGTATTTCTTGTGCAGTGTAATTCTGTAGCTCAGTTCAGATACATTGGCTGCCAAGGGCACTGCATTTCTTCAAAGAAATAATTTTTGTGTCTTTCCTGCTGTACCAGTAGTTAGAAAATGGTCTGAAGTTTCCCTTTGCTTGCAGACATTGCTGCCTTCCTCAGTGGTTACGGGGTGGAAGGGAAATGGCGAAATCCTTTTCTCTGCCTTCAGCTATGCTTTGGAAATCCAAGAGAGTAATTGCTTGCAGTGGCTAATAAGCTGAGCAGACCAAAACATCACTAGATTGGTGTTCTAGAGACTGCCTGTCACACTTCCAGCCAAAGTTCAGAGAGTGTTCTGAGTCAGTTTATACAACAAAATTGTGCACTGAGTTCCTGATGAGCTAAGATCAAATTGTAATAATTATTGCTGAATGACTGGTCATTTATGAACTTGCTTTTTAACACACTTGTGACCTATAAATTAGTGATTAGCTTCAAGCAGGAAAGATGAGCTGTTAGGCCATTTGAGACAATACAGAGAGAGCTGTCCATAGAACAGCTACCATCAGCATCTCTCATTTAAACTGATTTGTTAATGACACTATGAAAGCAAATACCATAGGTAATAAATGTTTTAAACGTATTTTTCTGTTTGTTCAAAAATACTCCAGTGCTTGATTCAGGTAATGCAATTGAAAGCAGAAAATTTCAAGTCCTTAATTAAGGAAGAAGTTGGGAGAGTTCCTGTGAGGCGAGATCTGCGTTTCTCTGTATGCCCTGTGTTAAAAAAACCCAAACAAACTGACAGCAAAAACCACAGAATCCTTTCACTCAAGTGAGGTGTTTTTGAGAATCTTTATTTCTTGGATTGCTGACTCCTCAATAATTTCAGTAATGCTGTTAACTGTTTCTTGGCTAAAGTCATGTATATTTAGCATGGTTTAAAAAACTTGAATTTGGCTTGTGATAAAAACAGTAATTGTCTGATATTTAAATTTATCTTGGGCATAATGACCATAAATATAATTACTTTCAAAATAAGTTCCTCTAATTAAAGTGTAACATGAAATACAGTCTTTAGTTCCATTCCTGTAACATGTTAATAGACTGTATTTACTAAAGCATTTTCAACAGTAATTCCTGGAAATCTGGAGAAAATAGCTTAGCTTCTGTAGGTGGATTATATCAAACTTTAAAGTGCAATACCGGTAAGTTTTAATGAAAGTATTGCAGTGAAGGTGAATACTCCAAGTGTGTATAATTGGTTTGGGGAGCCATTCTGTAGATGTTTATGCATATGTTTTTAATGTGTTTAAGTATATAGTGCTTAGGAAGAGGCAGTTTTTATGGATGTAAAAATAGCTTTTCTGATTTAGTTTTTTTACTTCCACGTTTTGTTTTTGCATGATTCCAATCACCAACTGGTTCATCATGTCAACAAAACTCTGCATTAAGGCACAAAACTTCTAGAACTTATTGATGCTGCGTTTGACATTTCATATCTTTTTATGCATTGCTGTATGAAGAAAATGTAAATTCAGTGTTCACATGAAAATAATGCCTGTTAATCTTATAAGAAAACCTATTTAGAAGCTAAGCTTCATTGCATTGAATTTCACCGAACACTTGATTTTGCCTTGAACATATCTTTAGTTCATTTTCTGGAGAAGTAATTCCTGTTTATAGTGCTAAGCCCCAGTTAAAACACTTAAATTCTGGGGGTTTTTTAGCCATACCAATAATCTTGGGAGATACATTCACCTTCCTCTATTCTCTCATATCTACCTGATACAGTACAACCTGAGGTTTGAGAATTCACATTTATTATTGTTGTGGTGGTATTTTAATTACTGTGCCTTTAGATCATGCAGAGAATTCAAAATATCAAGCTGGCATCTGTTGAAACTGAAACCCAGTAGCTGGTGCTGTGTGTTTGTTTCGGAGGAAAACATCCACTTCCTGTTCTTTCCTTGGACAAACATGTACTGAGCAGTTTAATACAGAACTTGATGTGGGCTTCTTCCAGAAACTGAAAGTGTTTTAATTGGGAGTTAACAAAATACAGAATGAGTGGTAATGTCTGGGTTCCTTTGTTCTATTGCTTAACTTTTGGAGCAATTTCTGACATGCTAAGCTTGAGAAAAAAAATCCCTTTTTGCAGGAACAGGTGGTGTTTTGTAGATTTTTCTGTATTCATATTGTCATCTGTTGTCAGTTTGCTGATGGTCTAGTACTGAATTACTGAGGCAAAATTATTGCTCTGATTCCTGTTTTATGTATGGTTGATGGCTTTTGTTTAGCAATCATTTGGCACCCATGTGAGCTGGAATATCTTCTGGTTAGTATCTTAGTAATATTTTAGGAATATCTTCTGCTACCGTTAGAGTGGGTATAATCCAAATTACGTCATCCAAAATGCAGTGGGAAAACACGAAGTCTGGCCCAATCACTTCTGGAATAAAAAAATTCAACCCTTTCAGGCCAGCTCAGTGTTGCCTATGAAAATGGACACTGCACTATGTTCAATAGATGCAGTGCTTAACACATCTCTTTAGATAGGTTTATGTCAACTTAAGGTATAAAGTCATTAGGTTGATCTACAGTTCTTCAGAATTAATGGTTAAAGGCTTTTATTGATGTTTGTGCCCCCTGTATCAGGGCTGACAGGTGAGTCCTGATCCTGTAGCTGAAGCATTTTAACTTTAATTCCGAATTCTAGCAATCTTTCTAAGCAGAGACAGCTTGGAAAGTGTCTTACCATTGGCTGTTTCAGTTGATGGTCCAGAATATTTCATGCACTACTATTCATCAGGTAAAGAGGTAATCTGAACAGAGAGTAATGATCCCTTGGTCTGGAACAGTTTGCTCTGTCAGAACTAGTTGCTGCCATTACTCTGAGCTGTTGCCTGAGAAACAAACTTATAAATGGGAATTCATAGGAGCTGAGAGGAACTGCACAACTGGGCCTGTTTCATCACTTGCTAGTGCAGGTATTGAGCGGGTTACATTATTTCTCACTCAAGTCTTGCACAGATTAAGGATTTTGGGGAGGGGAGAACAGCTCTTTTCAATAACACATGTGTTTGGCACATCTTTGAAGCTGGGATTGTAGCAGGACCTTCTAGAAGCTGTAGCTGGGAAACAGTTGGTTCATTACTGTTCTACAGAACAACTCATGTATCAGGTTTGTTTGTCTCCCAAAATGCTGATACAACTGAAGCACAGATGGCTCAGTAGTTCAGTTTATTTAGCAGTTGTTTCTGGAATTGTATTCGTTTGACTGAGACAAAGGACTTCAGATTGCATTTGATTATGGTGGATAAGCTTGTTTACCACCAACAAAACCTGAGAAGTATGCTTGTTAAGCACCTTTTTGTCGGCTTAAGCCAGAATAAGTGTAGCAGTGCTTTAAAAGCTTTTCAGAGGACTTTAGATACCATATCAAGACAGGCAAAATTCATCATCAGGTTCATAATTCATTTTCTTAACTTTTATAGACCAAGGATTGGTTTTATTATTGGCAATTAAGGCATCTCCTAAAGGAGAGAATTGCAAAGTAGATACCCATTTTTTTACATGGACATCTACATCTGTCTGCTCTGGTTGTAGAAATTGCTGCAAAATGAGAGAGCTGGAGAGACACACACTATCCTCAGAACTGAAACTCCTTTTTGATAAACTGATGAGGGTCTTCAATGGGGAATGTTGTGCTGAATTATTTTGAGTAGCCTTTTTTTTCATATTTTTAAAAGCACATTCTGTGTTGGCTATTGCAGGCTAAACTAATAGCAAATACTAGAAATGAATCCAGAAGAAAAATGAAAATTTGATATTCATGTTTGCAGCCTCTTTCATAGGGGTTTAACTTTCTGTATTCAAGTTCCCTTCTCAACATCTGTTAACTTGGATTTGGATTTTGATCGTTATTTCTACAGGATTTCTTGTGGATGTTTTTTCTATTTCTGTTTGTTGCTGTAAGATGTGGTAAGGGGGAGGTGTAAAATCAGCTTGTCCCATATATTTCCTAAAGCATAGAGGGTAGAAGGAAGCCAACTGGGAGAAAATTCCTTTTTGCTTCAAGTTATAAAATTTAGAGGACAAGGAATAAAACACCCAGAAGAGTTGAAAAGATGTTATTGAATATATCTGAGAGTAAACACAGAAATAATCGTTAGGAAGGCTTAGCTAATTCTGTCACTCTGCTGTTAAACAAAAACCAACAAACTTCCAGGTAGTCTGAAATTCTCCAAGTGGACATTGGTTATCCCACAATAAATTTAGGTCATTTGCTTCAGGTCACTTGTCTGCAGACAACTGTAGTCCACTCAGGCTACGGTTGGAAAGCTTCTGGAATGGTTGGAATATGCTGAACCACTGAGCAGCAACAGCAGTTGTCTCTCTGCAGGCTGAATGAGGCTGGGTTAAACTGATTTTCTTGGGTTGACTGAAAGTAAGTAATTTTGGAAAATAAGGGGATTCACATGAAAATTTGGATCTGGCACAAAATTTTTGCAGTTGCCATTGGAAACTGCCTACTTGAGTTGATAACCTCGGCTCTGGCAGGATCTTACAGCAAGTTTGAAGAAATCAGCTTCAAAATCATAAATAATTCACAGCTTACAACATTAATCTTTTTACTTTCCTTTCTGCTCTTTGGGCTTAACCCAGACTTTGAGTTACTAGTTATTTTACCAGGTTCCACTCTTGCTCTTGGTTTGAGTATCAGTGACTATTAGTGAAACGTGGTCATTTTTCTTGTGAATCAGAAGAGACAAGAAAACTTGAGGTTCAATAAAGATGCTGAGCAGAAATGATAAAATACTATTGCTTCTTCTTAGACCTCCTGCACTGTTTCAATAGTTTTTTCAATGAAACAGGTTGAGTGGAAAAGTGAAATTTCTCTCTATGATGCCTCAGTGATAGCAGCCCCATGTCAAGTGTTTTTATCCATTTATACGGAAGAAGTATAGAAGCTTAAGTGATACCTTGCACTGACTTGTTTTGAGCTGGCCATTTGAATTGTTCTTGCACTTAATTAAAACAAATGGGAATGTGAAAACAGCACACTGGACTAGCATTATGATAAAATACACAAAAGCTGACAAAAATTATTTCCTTGTCTAAAGTATTGGACTGGTGGTTCAGTTACCTTCAGATTCGTATTAAGGAGGATAATGTGAGGGTCTGTCTGCTGGATCAATGTACAGCTGCTCCAGTTCCTGTCATAGATGCAAATATTTAAGCTCTCTACCCAGCAGAAACTGCTTCAGGCTGGTGCTTATTTCAGTTACCATAATGAAATATTTAAAGAAAATTTTATAACCAGCTTGGAAGAAGAAATTAATTTATTTTCTCTGCTAGTCAAAGGTGTTTAGAGTAGTGCTAATTTTACACTTGAAAACAATAAATATTTTTTTGGAAACACTATAAAATGGATTCAGTAATTCATACCTAATGTCTTTTCCTATTGGTAATCTCCAGGGACCTGTGAAAGTGGATTTTGGTTGGCTAAATCAGTTTGTCTTGGCAAGAATGAAAACTACTTCATCAAAGTCAGTGCTGCTTTTTGGACTCTGAGACTGTTCTGTGGGGTGGGGGCAAAAGTTGAACTCCAGCACTACTCAGAAGACCGGATGGAATGTTGTGGGATCACTGAAGGGCAGACCGGGTGACTGTTCTTGTGCAGCAGGCTGCCTTGCTTGACCTGTTATTCTACAATGCTGTCAGAGTTCTTCAACATATTTTATAAAAATACATCTCTTGGGTTCGTAGGTGTTTTTCATTCCAGGTTGCAGTTAAGGCTGGCAGTGTGTGAATCAGTGCTTTAGGTGAGAGCAAGGTTTACAGAATGGAATCCATACAGAACCGCTCCAGGGGCGGACTGAGGAGTAGGAACTCCAAAGGCACTCTTTCCAGTTCAGGTCATACGGGAAATCCAGTACTTGCACAGAAGCCCAAGGATTGTTTCAATAGTGATAAAATTCCAGTAGTAACAATACTGGGGTAGTACCAGTTGAATTTTCATTGGTAAAACTCAGCCTACTGTGTTAGCTTTTTGTGTTTGAACTCACAATATTCAGTTTTAATTCTTTTGAGGCCTTCAAAGTTAATTGAAAAACAGAGCATTTGAGGTTCCAGTTCTGTGCTTGAACAGCTGATTTGTGGAAGATTTCAGAAGAGGAAAACTATGTAAAGTTCTGTTTCTATGATGAAAGGTCAGAATGCCCTTTTTTGTGTTATTTCATAGAATCATAGAATGGTTTGGGTTGGAAAGAGCTTAAAATGAGCAGGGAGCTTCAACCTCCCTGCTGTGGACACAGACACCTTCCACTAGACCAGGTTGCTCAGAACTCTATCCTCCTTGGCCCTGAAGACTTCCAGGGATCTGGGCAACCTGTTCTGGTGCCTCACCACCCTCTCAGTAAAGAATTTCTTCCTAATAGCTCAACTAAATGTTTCCCAGAGCTGAACACAGCACTCCAGGTGAGTGAAGAGGGGTAGAATTGACCTGCTGGCCCCATGGCTTTGGGTCCAGTCCATGGCACATTTGGCTCTCAGGGCTGCAAGCACCCTTTGCTGAGACGTGTCAAAGCTGCTCATCCACCAACACCCCCAAGTCCTCCTCTCCAGGGCAGCTCTCAATCCATTCTCTGCCCAGACTGTACCTCTGCTTAGCTGTACTTGTGCTGTTTGAGTACAAAACTGCAGGCTTTCTAAAGTGAAGAAGCTCAAGATCCTTCAGGGGCCTTTCCCTAATATGAGAGCATGTTAACATGTTAACTCTCTAACATGAGAAATGGTAAGTGTTTTTCAGTGCTGCAGCTTGTATCCCTGGTCACATGTTTTGAGGAATCTGTAACAAATACTCAGAGTCACTGAGGTAAGTTAAGAAGGGAGAAAGCAAAATGGTCCACTGGAAGGAATCTAGAAACATAGAAATATGCAGAGACAGAGGAGGTATGACAGCTGAAAGTGAGTAGAAATTAGTTAGGAATCTAGAAGGCATAGGAAGATCTGGACCAATTGCTTTATGGAGCAAAGGACTTGTTGAAAAAAATATGAAAGCCTTTCTACCTCTGTTTTTATTGGTAGGTGAAGGATGTACAAGTTGATGCTGTCAGAATTGTAGTAGCTTGTTTTTTTGAGTTTTGTTGTTAATTTTTTGGGTTCTTTTCCTTTTAGGAAGATAAAGGGAAGATTTTATATTTAGCTTTCTGTACAAAGGGCAAGATACAGAGAAGTTTACTTAGCTGTACACAGTGAAAGTGTAAGAGACAGCAGTTCCAGTTCAAATGCAAGAAGTTCTGATTAGATGTTAGAGAAAAAATGCTTCCTTATGAGGATAATCAAACCCTGGGAAGGGCTTATGCCTGGAGAACTTTTGTAATCTTCAATTCTTGGAGATCTGTAGAACTCAGCTGAGCAGCCTGATCTGATTGGACCTGATTTGAGCAAATGTTGGACTGTATAACCTCCAGAGTTCCCTCTCAGCCTTAAATAGTCTGTAATGGCATGAGTCACTAGACTGACAAGCTTGTAGAATTAAACTCTCCTTATATTTTTAGATTATTAGTCAGATTTCAGGAAGTGTGGTATTTGACTTTTCTCTCATTACCACCAGTGTTTATGACCCATGGATTAGCTATATAAAAAACATCATCTTGTTTCTACTGTTTGAGTAAGGACTGAAGTTTGTGCTTGGCTTACAATATTTTTAAGCTCATAGTTACTTTAGAAATTGTAGAATGATTGTGTATAGAAAATGGGTGTTTTTTTTCAGTTGTTTCTGCTGCAGTTTTTAGGGATTCTCCATCAAGGTGTTTACATCTTCAGTTGCTAGAGAGGTAACTTTTGGTTAGATGATCCCCAGAGCTGACGTGTGGCAGCAGGAGACACTTGAAAACTCTGAACCTATAACTGAAACAAACACAGGTTAAGAAGTAAAGTAGTTTGGCTCAAGTACTTAAAATACAACCATTTTGAGAATTTAAGTAGAGTGGTAAAAATAATGTATTTTAATCTTCAGAGTACTTACCTGGTGTTTGTGGGTTTTGGATGGTTTGGGGAAGTGGGCTTGTGGTTTTTTATAAAGTCTTTCCAGTGATGAATGAATCTGGAGAAAGTTGTAGTGGAGAATTCTTGAGGGGGTGTGAGCAGACTCAAACTCTGAGAAAATGAAATAGTGTGTTTGAGGAAGATTAAGACATAACCAGTTCATCCATGCCCCCCACATACCCACTGTGGAAGTCCAAGATTTATTTTCTAAACTGTTTGAGTATATACCTAATAATTTTTTTCTACAGGTGTGATTTATCCAAGCACTTGCTCTTCCTTCAGAAGACTGAGGAATATATTTTTCTTAAGTGATTTCAAAGCTCACTTTATGTATGTTCTACTTCAAATAATACAACTTAACATTTCAGGCACTTAGTTTGATTCAAAAACTAAAACTTGCTTACATTGGAGGGAAAGATTTAATTTAGTGGATAGCAGCATAATTTCTGTTATGGCAAAACATTTCTTGAGATTGTATCCAATGCCATGAATTACAGTTTACTTCTGCCATCTTACTTAATTTCTTTGAATTTTTAAAAACAAATAATACAACCAGCATAAACAAAGGCTGTGGGGAAAATAGTAAATATGAAGTTTTTGGAAGTAGTATTTTCAGTATGCAGCAAAACAGTCAAAATATCTCATCCATAGGACTTAAACTTTTCTTTATAGTAAGAGGGTTTTTTACTCTTCCTCTTTTCCACTGAGATAGCAGTGATTAAGTTGTTGCTATATTTAATATGTCAAAGTTACCTAATACACTGTAGGGGTGGCCATCCCTTGTATGCAAAGAGATGGAAGTAATGCAACAGACTGTACAGTGAGTTATTTTCTTTCCTGGAATAATGAAGACAAGAATTACACAGTAGCTCCTGCAAGATGCTTCCCTGCACTCTAAGGACATCTGGCTGCATGGAATCTGTTTTCCTTCATTAAAACTGAAATGAAAGGAATGCATAAAAAGGGGAGATGCAGATATTTTTGCATGACAAGATAAGTACAGATGGGGATATGGAGTTGTTTCTAAATCTGAAAGAGCATTTTAATGCCACAACTATTGCAGGCACTGCTCTACTAATACAGTTAACCTATGCAATAGGATTTAATGAGGCTGCAATTGTCAGTTTCTATTCCTGTGGTAGAACTGCAGTGTAAATCCCAGCTACTAATTGCTGGTGTGTTCAGGTGCCAAGTCATGGAACAGATGAAGGAAATGATCAAATAAATTCTCACACTGATTAATTTCCTCACTGGATTCATCATTCAGTGACTAATTCTGGTGCAGGGGTGGGAAGGGTCAAACTTTGGCTGGAAGCAGCAGAGCTGTTCCTGCCACGCAGGAGAAAAGTTGGTGCTAAAGTGAAGCTGTGACATTTGTAGCCTGGCATAATGTTCTAGAACAACACTACTGACAAACCACAGTGCTCACGTGAACACCTGGCTCAGGTTTGGTTTCAGTTCCTGTGCCACTGCAAAATAAGCCTGTGCTTGAGGCACCTGGAGTGTGCTGTAGGAGTGCTAGAATGGTGCTAGATGAGGTTAAACTTGAGTTTAGCTCATTTGGCTTTAGGTGTTGATGCTTCTGAAACTGGCAGGTGCTGGGAAAAGAGGGAGTTAGCAGATAAAGGGAGCCCAAGGCAGGCATAGGATACAGCCTTGTGTAATACAGGCTACAGAAAGGCAGGGGCTATTGAAGGATGGAGTCAGTTTGGTATGGTTAAATAATCTCCCTGGAAAATAATGAGCTTTAGAAGTTGTACTTTATGACTAAACTTGTTCATCCAACATTTACATGGAGCTGATGTCATAACATGCATTAAGGACAAAGTCAGCAAAGTCTGGTTCATTCTTTTAACAAGGGCTGCAAAAGAAAAAGGAATTAAATCTGGCACAGCTTATTGAGGGCAGCTGTTGAGGTGCAGATCCTTCCAGATTACTCTGGGACATCCATCAGGTGTACAGGAAGGCAGCTTGGTTGTCAGGATATCCACTCTAAGCTCAGGAAGAAAGAGGGGCAGCATAAAAATTGGAATTGGGGGTTGAGTACCCAAGAAGAACACAGGCACTTTCCAAGGGCATGCAGGGATGGAACTAAAAAAGCCAAAGCCTTGACTAGAGCTAAACTGGAAAAGGACATGAGATACAACAAGGGATTTTGTGTAGGTATATTGCTAAAAGAAGGTAAAGCAAGGAGAATGTGTGAGAGAGAGGGTAATGAAAGAATTAAGTTCAAGAGTAACTACTTTTGACAGTATTCACTTAAGAAATTAGTCAGAACAGATCTTTTTATGGATTAAATTGCTCCATTACAGAAAGTGGGTGATAGTTGCATTCATAAGACGATATAACGAATCCTACTCTTAGTTACTTAAAAAGCAAAGTTCTCAAAGGTATTTTGAAGTGAGTTTCCAGTTTTTATTTTCCTGTCCTTCAGTAAAAAGTTGATAGCCACATCTCAGCTGGCATTGATACTTAAAGACTTTCTAATTGAATGTTCTGTTAGCTATCCTATGTGACTTTTTGAAATAGGCTATGTAAGTTTTCTTTTATGTCATCTTGTTTAGTAATTGGAGATTCACAGAGGCTTTTCTTTACCCATAATCAGATTTTAATAGAGGGGATTAAAACAGATACCTGGGAACTGCTGTTTCTGATGTTTCATGGGTTGAACAGGTTTTTAATGTTACTGCATAGCTGGCTGGTGCCCTGGGTCTTTGATCTGAAAAGAAAAATGTTACTAATGGGATTATGCCAGACTTAGCCTTAAATGGGTGACTGACTAAACTCAATGTATTCTGGAATGTTATTAAAGAGGTGATCATGTCCTTTTCTTTTGCATGGGCAAGTTTTTGAAGCTGTGCACAAATACTTGCACCACTGTTGATGAATTTGTGTGTCTGCTCTAGAAATTGAACATAAATCTTCTTTCAGGAGAAGCATGACCTTTGACTGAAGCTATGTTTTATTTTGGGTTATAGGATTCCTTGATCCTGGAGTAACTGTATCTCTTCCAAATACACGGGTTAACCTCCTTGCTGATCTGTTAGACTCTAGAAGATGGCAGAAGGGAAAAACCTTTCTGTCACTTTTGGTCTAGTGCACAGAAGATTTTACTCCTGTGGGTATAAATGAAAAATTATGCTCCATTTTGTCAGTTCATGTGGATTCTGACCATGTGCCTCTACAAGGGATGGTGATCATTAGTGTAAACCTTCAGCAGCTTAGTTTCAGCCCACCATTACTTTGCCATCTCAGAGTTCTGTATTGAGAATGGTCACTGCATGAAACTGCTGATACCCAAATTCATAGCATTCATTATGGCATGTTTGGCCAGTATTACCCAAAACCACAGTAAATCTGGAAAACTTTATGTAGAGATAACATTTTTTTTTGTATCTTTACTTGTGTGCTGTTTGCTGTACCAACCTATGGCAGGGCTTGAGAGACCACTTTGTCTCATTGTGTTGGCATCAGTAACCACACCTTCACCAGAGCTGTTCCATTTATGAGGCAGGGGCTCAAGTCTTCATCTTATCCTTAAAGATTTAGTTCCAACCCTCCTGCATGGACAGGGACACCTTCCACTAGACCCCATCCAGCCTGGCTCAGAGCAGGGGGGGTTGGGACTTGATATTTAAGGCAACTTCAATATGTACTCCTGTACTGTGTAATGTGCACATTATAAAATATATCCCAAAAATGGAAATTAAAGATTGAAGTTCAGATGAAATAGACACTATTTTTACGTTTTATTAATGGTGTAATATAGATTTTCCTTTCACACCCCAGTGGATTGTCTTGCACACCTCTCTGAGTTTTCACACCTCACTTTGGAAATCACTGCTTGTCCTACAGAGAGGTACCCTTGGCAATATAAATAGATCTAAAGCCCAGAGAAAAATTATCTCTGAAGAGTCCTGCAAGTATATATGTTAATGATTGCATTTGAAATAAGTGGTTTTGCCAGAGTTTGAGCCCTGTGTATTAAATATATTGGCTTACCTTCCCTTCCTATTTCTATATATCTTGGACTGGCAGTAGGAAAGGCCAGGTAAAGCTTTATAACATTCAGTGGTCTGTTTTACCATGGCTTTTCACACCTATGAAACAGCTGGATATTTGGCTTGGTTTATTGCAGAATATAAGAGTACTTTTTTTTCTTTTTAATTTTTGTAATTTACATGATGTCTTTGTTCTATTAATTCAGACTAAAATGTTCTGATGTTTAACTTTGAATGTTATTGATATGTGTTCTCAGTGCCAGTATTCAATACTATGTTATCTGTATTTGGGACAGCTTTATTTGCAGATCTTTTACTAGATACTCCCCTATAAATAAGTTTTCATCATCTTTATGGGGTTCTTAAAAGAGTAGGAGATCTGGTGGGGTTTTTCTTCCTTCTGAAAGCATTGTCCAGCAGGAATTTATTCCACAGCTAGCTTAGGAGAGAACAGAGGACCTTTGTTTTATTCTTCAAAAACAAAGAAAAATTAGTATAGTATAAGCCAGTGAGCCAAATAATGTAAGTTTAAGGAAGTGAGATCTTTGCTGGACTGTCCTAATCTTGAGAAGTGGTGACTCTTTCCTTTTGACTATGAGCTTTGTGGCTTGACTGTGTGCTGTCCCAGGACTTAGCGTGCCTGCCCTTCTCCCATTACCATGTCTTGGCATGTGCCAGACTTTACAAGGGTTGTTGTAGACTGTTTTGGGTTGGTTATTATGTGGCTTTCATGTGGTTGGCTTCTCAAACTTGTGCACCCAATCCCTAATGTATCAGCAAACATGAGAGGTTATGTAAATGCCAGTTGTTTTTAAATTGATGGCAAGAGTCTGTGTGCAAATAAAAGTATGGGTAGAGTTTAATAATGTTCAGCATAAGTATATGCTGTTTCTTTATATGCTTTCCCAGACTGTTTATGTGCTATTAGCCTACTTTGATCTGGGTGATTTTTTTTTTTTTTTGATTTTTTTTTTTGGAACTTGTCAATGAAATTCAGCAAATGAGAAGCTACATCACAATACTATCTTCTACAAGGGTATATGATGAATAATTGAATATCCTATTGAGAAGAGAGGAGAATAACAAGGTCATCTTGTTATTTGACTAGTAGTGTAAAACTCTGATTATATAGAACATCAAAAGCAGAGTAAGATTTCCTTCTGGCAATCTTCTCTTCCATTCTTAGAAGGGAAGTAATGTCTGGAAGATAAATGTCAATCCCTCTATTCTGTGTACTTGCTAGAAATTTGGGACAGGAGTGAGGGAACCGCAGGGGCTCTATAGAGAAGTATGAATTGGTGCTGCAGCCGAAATTCTTCTGATTGTTTTTCTGTGGAGATACAGGGCTTGGAGTATGATGTTAAATGTAGCCACTTCCTGAAATACTAAGATCCTTTGCACATGGGAACAAGAAGTCACTTACCACACAGCTTGTCTCTAGTTGGTTTCTAGTAACTTCTTGTCACTAATGAAGGGCAGTAAATCAGTTTATCCTTAGTTGCACAACCCAAGGTGAAGAAACAAAGCTGATTAGGTACTCAGTAAATTAAATTTTGTTTACGCCTTAAGAGGTGTCTCAATCCACTCATAGAGGAGGAATTAGAGTACAACTTCCTGTGGCCTGATCTGGTTGACTCTTCAGGCTTGTTTATATCATGTAGAATTGGCAAGTACTATTTATAAAGCAGTGTGGACAGTTTCATAATTGGGTTGTAAATTATGGATAGCCTGGACTCACTTGCTGGTAGTTAGGATGCTGACTTGCTGCTATGCAGCTGGTTTGTCATTATGCAAAACTTCTGTATTCATAGAAGCAGATAAAGGAACTTAGCCAGATAACTATGATCCTAGCTATGGGGCAAGAGAAGCAAAATTAGCCAAGGGGTGCATTTCATACAATTTCTAATGATTTTTTTATTGATTTGGTTTGTGTTTTTTTTTTAAATCATGAGTAAAACCTTTTAAATCATAAGTTTAAACCTAGTGCACTTGGTACTTGTTACACCTGAGATGCAATATGGAAAAAGAGATCGAGGTTGTCTTACAGTCATAAAAGCAGATGTGAGGGAATAAAAATTGAGTAACTTATTTTTCATTTTTCTTGGGCAGTGACTAAATATTTGGGTAGAACATTCTTCAGCATGTTCAAAGGTGTTGGATTTCTTTCAAGCTCTCCCTCGTGTGTTAGCTCAAAAATTTTGCTCATTAGATTATATTTATATTGAAGGGTGAAGATGTCAACCGGACACTTGAAGGTGGGAGGAAGCCTCTTCACTATGCAGCAGACTGTGGACAGCTTGAGATCCTGGAATTTCTGCTCTTGAAAGGAGCTGATATTAATGTATGTATTAATGTATTTGCAAACAGGTCTTAAAGTCTTCCCACACACACCAAAGGGATTGATGTAAGTGCCTAAATAGTCACTGAAATATATAAATCAAATAAACAATTGGATGCATTTAAGAATATTTGAGAGGCGGGATTCTTGAGGTTAGAATCTTACAAATTATGTTCATTAAATGTTTTAATTCTCTTGGGACACACTGGAAAAAGTTGCTTGTAGCTATAAAAAGTTAAAATTTAATTTGACCGCAATTAGAAAAAATATTCCAGTAATCACATCATAAGGTTTGCAATTCATATTTACATTTATTGGAAGGGGTTTAAGAAGACATCCTCAGCCAGGGCAGGATCAGCTGTTTAAATTTTCTTCTTTTCATTCTTTCTGGTTTAAGTCATTTTGCTGTAGCTTGACAGGCATGGCTTCTTGTTCTGCAAAGACTTGACTGAGCTATATCAGCTCTCCAGAAGTTAAGCTCCTAAATACTTTAACCATACACCCCAAATCTTGTTCCTTAGTGCTTGTCCAAAAGTTAACATGTAAGACATCTTAGCTTTAGTTCCTAAAAAAAATGCTTAGATTTTTCTCCTGGATGTCTGGAAACATTATCTCTTCCTTGGGAATTTTCCTAGCTGGGGAAGAGTTAAAAATAGCATTTCAGTTGCTCCCTTTCTTATTCTTTCCATGGCTGTAGTTTAGAGAGAAGACAGCCAAGACAATGTTTCATCCAGAATTGTTTGATAAAGTAATGTTGGCTGTGAACTGAAGAATTAGGAGTAGCATTTTTAAATTGGGCAGAATTTGTCACCTGAAACTGCACAATTTTCATTACTGGCCTAAAATTATGGACAATTTATCTAGCTTTGGGATACCTAGAAGTCTTGTGGAAGAAATATCTTGCTACTACCTATTTTTTAAATGAAAACTTTTAAAAAAGAGTGAGAAAAAATCCAGTAGAATGTATTTCTGGCTAATATTCTTAAATTTTTGCTTCCTCTGCCGTTGATTAAAGATAATTAAAAGGTTTGTGTGAAATTGTCCTTCAAGTAATTGTGTCTCAACTTACAGGCTCCAGACAAACACAATATCACACCACTCCTATCAGCAGTCTACGAGGGCCACGTTTCCTGTGTGAAATTGCTTCTGTCAAAGGTAAGATAGGAGTGTTTTGAGCAAGCCATCCATTAGCAAAGTATATTACTGTGATTTTTTTTTTTCTCAGTAAGATTGTGATGCTCTAGATCATATATTCAGAGCATCAAATAAATGCTATTTATGTTACTAAAACAGAGGGGGTACTCTGATCGTGGTGCAAGACAGCTGAAAGACAAAGTTGCAGGACTTCTGTGCTGTAGCAAAAGTAACAGTGGCCATAAGACTATTGTGGGTTCTAGCTAGAGTGCAGAATTGCTAATCAGTAAGGGAAAAAAAAATGCATTCCTTCAGTGGATTTGGCTTTGGCAGCTGTTTAAGTGTTTCATGTGATGGAATCTCTGCTGTGAAGTTGCTCAGAGGTGTGGTTTCCCTCAGCTTTTGCCAGATGACTGAGAACCCATCTGGGTTGGCAGAGGGAGAGGAAATAAAAGTAGGAAGCCAAGCTTTCCCTGTCCTATAGCTTTGTAAATTTTGTCCTGGGGAGAATAAACTTAATCTGACTGTGTTTGCACTTTGATTTATATTACAAAAGTGATCAATTTTACAAATCCAGTAGTTAATTCAAGCTATCTTTTGTCTCCATTGATATGCACTTCTACTTGATTACATTTACATCATTTGTCCAAAGGATTTTTTGCTGTGTAATACTTTCATATGCCACTTCCAGGGTAAAGTTTTCCTTAACTGCTTTAATGCTGCATGAATTTCACTTAACTTCTTTGATCTTGTCTGATATTACTTATGCATTTTTGCAAACAAATGCAGTGACTTTTAGTTTAGAATTCAAATGATGTATATTTGCTTAAGTTTATTGTGAGGATTGATCCTTCATTTAGGATCATCAAAAAATGAGGCATCCTTTATCCCATGTTGATTTATTTCTATTTCTGGTTTGGATTTTTTTCCATCTTAGGTAAGTTATGTAATAAATATAAAATAATACATTATGTATATGTAATACCTATATATATAATAAATATATAGGTAGGTCAAATAATAAATTACTTTTGTATTTCTTCATGAAGAGTTAAAAGCTGTTTGTTTCCATTTACATGGGCTAGCTGATGAAATGTTTATAAACTGGAAGTTGGCTTATCAGCTCTGTTTGAGGCAGGGCTTACATGCAGTGGTTGTTCTGTCTTCTAACACATTTATTTTATGGCCCTTGTTTAAACATTAGTTTAAACATGTCACACCGTGTTTGTGCCATAGTCATATGTTCTTTGGTAGCAGATAGCTGGGAATCCACATTCAGCCCTTACTGAAATATCTAAAAATTCCTGACTGTTCAGTGTTCTTCCCAGTTACTAAGCAAACATTCTCCATTGCTTTTTACGCATCTCCCCTGCTGTGGGGATGTTTGTAAACCTTTTATGTGAGACTCGAGAGAGGGAAGAGAAGGGGGAATATTTAAAGAAATGTTTCAAACATTGATCCATGTTTTTCTTTAATAATCTGGTGTTTGGTTTGTAATGTAAAAAGTTGTGGTTTTTTAGTTTCAGAGAAACCAAGGTGTTAAAATAGACAATTAGCAGTTTGAAAGCTTCAAATGGAGGGCAAGAGTTGTTGCATAGGATGCAACAAACTTCATCCATTTGTTCAACTTCCAAAACAGTTCTGCTTTTGTGTTACAAGAAATACCCTGTTAAGCTGGGCACCTTTTTTCTTCTGAGTGTGGCAAAAAGAAGAGCTGTGAGTATGACATCTGTTCACTCTCATTCTTGGTTGCTGTACTGGGGATTTCAGAGGTGTGCACGTCTGTCCCCCGTTCAGAAGCGCTGGCAGATCCGTTGCCCATGAATTCATCCATGTACTTTTTGAACAAGAAGACATCTGCCTCTGTTATGTCACCTGGCAACTCTTTTTGAGCAGTTTGCTGCTTGCTGTGTAAAGCAATCTTGTCCCAGCTTCGTTAAGTGCCCCCAGTTCTGGTTTTGCAGTTTGATGGGGGCTCAGCTCCCATCATGGGTTCTGGGTTTGTTGCTTTGGGTTTTTTCCAGAAGTGCAGCTGGAGCAAAGTAGTTCCTGTGTGGCTCTCAGAGCTTGTTTAACATTTGTGCTTTGCCTGATGGCTTAAGTGGGCAAACATTCTTGTTTGTTATTACCCTGCAAAGGGGAGAGAGGGTTTATATTTGTGTATGTGTATTTTCAGAGTAGAGCATAATACAAATATTAGTAACTTTTTACTTTAGGGAAGTAGAGAATACTGTGGAATCGTTGTACTTTCATGAGTTTTTTTATTAAAGTTGCTTCCAGGCAGTGTTGTACTTCTGCAAATTAAAGTCCTCTTGATCTGACCTTTATTGTTTCCTTCTCTTTTTATTGAATGTAGGCAGGAATCTTTTTGTCTAGCTAATGGGCCATTTTCTAAATTTATTGGTACTGAGTTTAATAAATGGTGTCCTTCTTAGGTAGTTATGACCCTCTTATCCTACATTCAGTAAAGCTGTTTTAGAAACCCAGGTCTTGCATGTCAATAGCTTTACTGAAGTATTTTTCTGAGGGGGGAGAGCAGTCCTGTGTTAAAATTAAAACCTCTCTTTATACTTCAAAGGTAGCTCAGTTAACTGTTATCTTTGCTACCCTAAATGCTGGTACATTGGCGAACAGCTTTGTGAATTGAAGTTCTTTCTAAATTGTCAGATCACT
Organism: Parus major; assembly: GCF_001522545.3. Taxonomy (NCBI): domain Eukaryota; kingdom Metazoa; phylum Chordata; class Aves; order Passeriformes; family Paridae; genus Parus; species Parus major. The sequence continues at coordinate 55,594,597 of NC_031773.1, read as the reverse complement.
TACTGCATAGTTCCATTTTTCTTCAAGATTTTCTGAGCTTAATATCAAGGAACAGCTTTGAAGCCTTCTTGATTTCAACATAGACTAATCTGAGTGCTACCCAAGCAGTAAAAATAATCAACATCTGCAGAAGGAGCTATTTGTACTCCTAGTTGCCTTTCTTTTCCCTGGACAACTAAGACTGTAAATGTTGAATACCTGCTAAATCTCTCGGGGGTATTTTTAGGGGGGAGATAAATGTTCTACAAGCCATGTTCCCATGCTTTGAGCACAAGTGTGTGTTTTCAGTGACCAAATTGTCACTTGTTGGAACAGGCTAATTCAGCTCATGTTCATATCCCAAAGAACTGCAACATCCTTGGGCCAAGGAAAGAAAGAGAGAGAAAATACTACAGTTGCTCCTGTCATTGGAGTGAACTCAATGCATCTCTTGCACTGAGAGTCTCTAGGGGCCACAAGGAAGGTGAGCAGCTCCAAGAGGATCAGTTTGGCCAGTGGACCTCAAAACTGGCAGTGCTGTGTTAAAAAAACCACTGCAAACCATTTTTGAGTGACAGGTTGATTGAGCACATGCAAGTAAAGAGTGTACAAGTTTCAGAGGGAAATATCCTGCATTATGAAAAGTAGTATTGGTGGCACATGGCAGTGGTATCAGATCCAGTTTATTAGAAAAGTTTAAGGAAGTGAGAGTTGTCTCAGGAGCAGACATGGTATTACGTTTGGAAGTTCAGTGAGGCTTTGTGTGTTTAATCAGTAAAGAAGCTATGGAAATTCCAGGTCCATTATGTTCTTAAACTATTCAGTCTCCTTAATAGTAACTCACAATCTTCCTTGTAATTGAGAAGGGATTTGTACTTATTCTATGGAGAGCTTATGCATAAACCGAAGACAACCTTCTGCTGTGCACGCTTTTGACAAAATATGTTTGGACCCAAAGTGTTTTTCCTCTCATTTGATACAGCAAACACACATATTTTCAATCAAGATTTTCCTATCATCTTGCAGAGTTGTTCTGAAATAAGTCCTGTGATCTTTAATAGCTTTTGTCCCCTTATTTAGCTGCCCTATTTACAGTTTAGTCTGTGTTTTCCCTTTCATGAATGATTACACAGTGCTCAAAGCAAACATGACTTGTTAATCACTGTTTCCCTTCTTTTGTTCTCTTCCTATAAATCTGGCACTGTGCTTGTGCTTACTTGAAGCAGTTTATTCTAATTCTTTGATTTATCCAGTTGGTGCATTATCCTCCAATTTATCCAGTAGGTGCATTATCCTTCATTTATCTGTTGCCTCCCTTGTTCTCTTTTGTTGCCTTTTAGGTGTGCTCATAACTTTCAAAACCAAGCTGAGCAGTTTTGGACTTGGAATGATTCTGTGGTGCTTTTCTGATATATCAATAGGGACTTTTTTTTCAGAATGGAAAAGAAGCACAGTCCTTATTGAGTGCTGCCATTTTATGATACAGAATGGATATAGTATGATTTGTTAGTAAATCAGCTCTTCCAGGTATTATCCGTCTAATTTAGCACGTGAGAGCTTCTTGCACCATAGAATTTGTAGAAGTGTGTAACATTGAATTTTTGCTTCTGTAAGAGTAGTAGTTGCTGGAAGCAAAAAATCCATCTGTTTCTAAGATTAACACTGGTAATTTGTTGGACTTTTGCAACTTGCTGTGTAACAAAAATACGTGGCTTTTTTCCTTATTTTTAAATGACGAAGCTGGAAACTCAGATTAGCGGCATGCTGAAAAGTTCTGTACATAAATCTTGTCTGGTTGGTTTCTGAATGAAAGCAAGGCGCTGCACTAAAAAGCTGTATGTAATCAATATAATTATGCAAGGTATGTAAATTTTGATGCACTTTGTACTGATGCAGCCTGGCTTTATGAATTGACAGTCCTTCTCATTGTCTTTCCAGGGTGCTGACAAGACTGTGAAAGGCCCAGACGGACTAACTGCCTTTGAAGCCACTGACAACCAGGCAATCAAGACTCTTCTTCAGTGACGGATGGACTGATACCTTAAATGTCTCTCCTGTGGCCTCACACTGCTGCCTGTCTGTCACTCTTTGCATCTTCCAGCTTCTTCAGCTAAATACTTTGGGGGGAGGGAAATTCTTTGAGTCAGACTAGTTAGGGGCTTGTGTCGAAGATAATCTGGTTGGAGAGGGTTGAAAACCATTATGAGCAGTGTCCCTCTAGGACTTCTTTCCAGTGCACAATCTCTTCCCATTTCTAGTGAAAATGGAAGGAGGAAGACAGACCATGCTGAATTTTTGGCTTGTAAGCCTCCTAGATTAGTACTAAGATTTTTTAGATAGATGGAAGTACTTCCTTTAGATGGAAGTACTGTGCTATGTACCTGAAATTAATTGTGAAGGAGACAGTAGTCCCATGCTTTAGTGTCTGCCATAATCTGAAGTGTAGTAATGTAGGCGGCTGGGTTGCTCTTCTCTCTTCTCTCTCCTCTCTCTGTGGGTAGCTTTATTCTTCTTCTGCCTGAAGCTTCTGTTGCAGTTTTGAGGACTTTTGATACTAGTTATTGGAGCTGTTCTTTATATTGACTAATTGGATGTCACACTAATGTTTTCTGACTCTTGAGCAAACCGAGAAAGACCGGTTGAGGCATGGTGGTGTCACACTCCATAATATCTGCCAAGGTACTTCTGGGTGCTTGAATTTGAAGTCTTTCTATCCCATATTTGTTCTGGTCCAGGACAGGCATTTTAAGTAACTGGTTTTGAGAGAGAGGTCAAAATTTCACTGTAGTTTTTTTCCAAAAGGAATGTAAGATGAAATTTCTTTACTCACAACATCAGCATAAAATTCCTAGACATGTGTGAAAGCTCCAGGCTGTTTAGTACACAAGGATAATCAAGGCAAATGTGGAAAATGAACAGTAGTTATTTAGACATTCATATCAGGTGAACACTGTTGCTAAACTTTCCTGCTAAACATGGAACCTTTTTAAGTTCAGATGTAGAAGCAGGAAGATGTACAAGCAGAAGTCTTAACTTGCTCGAACTACTACAGAATTTTTTAATTGTGCATATCTTCAAATCAGTGTTTCATTGTCAAATGGATGAACCTCTTAAATTCCATTAAGGCATGGGGCTTGTTCTGGAAGTTGCCAGTGTGACCATACCCCATTAACCATTGACTTTTAGATAAGATTTACAATCCCAGTAAGTATGACAGTCTTGATCATTCATGGGACGCTGTTTAATGATGTTCTAGGCACTCCCGTCACATCCTGTGGTCCTCAGGAATGTCTGAGCTTCTGACTTTCATCCTGAAAATTTTCATTAGACTCTTGGTTCACCTAAAACTGAATAACAGGTTCTATACCACAAACTATACATCTTCCTCTCTTTTGGAATACCGATTTCAAACTTTCTGGTGACAAACGCAATACAGCAAAACAAATGTATATAACGTCTCATGCTGAATTCTTAAACAAAAGTAGCTGATATTATTTTGATATCACTGTTGAAATTGAGAGGATATATAGAAGTAGACTGGTGACTACCACTTGTATTTAATGGAGACTTAGTTTTACTTGAATAATGTTGCATATTAGGATTGAATGTCTCAGCTATGAAAAGCATTGCATTTAGACTGTAAAATGAGAGCAGGAACCAATTTACATCTTCACCTACCATAAGAAAAGCAATGGAGAAAACAATCAACTCTGGCCATAAACTGTACAGAGCAATTACTCCTTTTCCTGGAGATGGGTGGCAAGGAATAGCAGAAGGGTTGGAAATCAGTGATAAATCAATTGGTGAACTGCTGATAAAAGAACAAGAATATTTGGTGAAGAGTGCTTTTAATAACTATTTATAAGAGGACTCTTTAATCTTATCTCTGATCAGTGCTGGATTGTCATGTCATTGTAATAGTGTGAACACAGACTGTAGGTTTAACTCTTCATTCAGCTATGAAAGTAACAATCTTTGGCATCAATTTGCCTCCATATTATGCTATTAAATACTTAGCTATTCAGATACTAGTCTAGAAAACTGCAAAAACTGTTTTTACGTGGAGAACTTGATTATTCAAGTTTTTTGTGTTGACTAGTGTCAAGTTGTCTGGCCAATAGCGGTTTTGTATTTTTGTTGGGTTTTTTTTTCTTCTGTATTCTTTCCTGCCCTTCCCTTTAACTCTCATTTAAGTGAGCAAAGAAACATCATCTTTGTACTAACTCTTCTGGAGATTCACTGAGGCAATTTTGCCTCCCTTTTTCTACAATTATGGGGACACCTTATTTTTTCTTACTTCACCCTGTTGGGGGAAAAAAGAAGCAAACAGACTTCAGTGAGTCAAGTGTTAATTTGGCTGTAATATATACCCAAGCTGCCTTTTGAGATAGTTAAAAAAGATGGCATTTAAAGTTTGGCTTATAAAGAAGAAATACTTTTCTGCTTTTTGCACTACATAACAGATGTTTAATCATTTTACCCAGGATTTAAAAGAAAAAAAATAAAAAAGGTAAAAATAAAAGCTTATGCATTTGTAATTGCCTAAAGACTGGGCTTGTTCATTTGTTTCTTTCTTGTTAGCTATTTTGTGCAAAAAATAATGGGTGGCTTCCTCTATCTTTGAGTAGGTCCTAACTAGATAAGAATACCAAACTGTAAATTATTTTTCATTCTATAAACAGAATTTAAATACTTTGTCAGACTGGAATTGCATATACTTGGAAATCCACTCTGTTCTTAAACCTTTTCCTTTGAAATTTGTGCTGAATAAGTTATAAACTTAAGTATGTTTTGGGTTTTGTACCCTCTGCTCCCTTTTTCTTACAGGGAGCAAATGAGAAAAGGAGTACAATAGCTAAATGGAACTGAACATAACATTGATTATTTGTAGAAGAGGCTGGCAAGAATAGAGTGTCCTAGGTCAAGCAATTGCAGTGTTGCATGCAAAATTTCAAAATGAACTTGTCTTAATTATATTTTGTAAATGGATAAACAATCATCTTTCTACGCAGTGACAGAAGAAAAATTAGTGCTCTGTGCATTTTGATATTTGACTTTCTCTTTTCACCATTGTTAACTGTTTTGACACAGTTGGGTTCATCATTATCATGGTTCATAGGCATCAGAATGCTAAATGATACTGTATTTTTAAGTTTGTGTTGCAAGAATGAATGGAATAAACTTGAATTGTGCTATATGAGAATTTGGAGTTTCATTTCCCTTTCTTGCTGCCATGTTTTATTAACCTCAGGCTACAACTTTTTATTTGCCTGGAAGGCAACTGAGTTCCAGCTCACATGTACAGTGATTAAACTGTTTAGCTGCTTATAAGACTCAAACGTGGAAGGGAAGCTGCTTTGAAAACTAAATATATAATGTTCTTTGTGGTTGTTTTAGGGGGTTTTAAAATACATCCATTTAAAGGGGGTTTTGATTGTTTTTGTGGTCTTGTAGTCTGCTCTTCCTGCTTTAATGGTAATTCATGAAGATCTTCTATTCAGGTTATATTCTAAGAGACAATCTGTAGAGAGAGGAATGTTTCACCTATTACCTCTGAAGACTGAAGCAATTTGCTTTCTCCTTTACTTCATCAAAGACACTGAAAACAGTTATTAACAAAAATTGCAGCTGAAGTATAAATAAAATTATATAGAAATGTTTATTCATTATTCTTGTGACATCTTTACAGTGACTTTGTCAGAACTTCCTTTTATAACTTTGCTTGTCAGTAGAGATTTGAATCTAATTGCCTGAAGTGTTTGATATGATTTATTTTAAAATAGACCCTTGAAAAGTACAGGAAGATGTGTCAAAGTAGAAGAACTATAAATATCTAAAAAAAAAAAAAAAAGATTCAAAATAAATTAAATTTTCCTGCTTTTCTCTTCTAAACTTTGAAAAGTTTACAGAACTTCTCTTGCTGTATGCACAACCTTTTAGTCAAATACTGGAGAGAGCAGGTGTGTGTTCATTATAAATGCCAAAGCAGTTCCAATGGTGTAATGGCCAGTGGCAACTGATGGATGTGGGCTTCAGTTCCTGTGTTCATAGTACTGATTCTTTGTTTTGTGTTTTTGGTGTGATTTTGGTTTTTTTTTTTTTTAATGGGCAGTTTTTCTATGGGAGAAAGTATTCTCAGTTCAAAACACAGATTTTTTTTCACTCACATTCCTGAGTGACTGGCAAACCAAATTCATCTATGCAGGTAAGGAGTCTCTGATATTTATGTATCTTTTGAAAGAGAGTGGTTTGCCAGGTCCATTCCAAAAGGATGTTGGCCCAAGAAAATAAATTTTTCAATTGCACCTCTTGATTGCTTTGGAGAAAACTATACTCTCAGAGTTCTCCTCAAAATATTTGTGTTTTACTCATGATATCTGAGAACAACTTTCAACTCTAAGCTATGCCAAACTTCTTAGATGAGTGTTTGAAAAGCACTTGTTTTCATGCAGTGCCTTCAGAGTCTTCAAACCCATGCAGTTTTTGTCTGCTTGGGAAGTGAATGAACATTTTTTTCTCAGGATCAGGGCTCTTCTCTCCCCTCCTTAGCCGTCAAAACAGCGTTTTTGAATTTTAAACTTGGATGTGTTGCATTTAAATACCATTGCTTGCTATTGTGATCTAATGTTGTTTCGGAGAGCACATCTTTTAAATTAATTAATTAAATTAATAATTAAATTAAATTACTAATTAAATTATTTAAATTATTTTAAATAGAAATCCCTGGAGTCTCTTGAGTCTTCACTCCTGAAGTGGTGTTTGGAGAGCACCTGGGTGCACCTCTATTGTCCCACATCCTGAATGTCTCTGGGTTGGGTGCACTGCAGGCTGCCACAGAACACAGGATTCTTCTGTGCTTTTCGGTCAGTTCTTGTTCACTGCATCATTTTGGAACATTTCAAAATGAAGAATAGAGGCTTTCATGCACTGAGGTTCATCTCATGGCCATTCAAGTTAAGAGGCAGGACAGTGTGCCAAAACCACAACAGACTGAATGTCTCAGTCCATTTATCAAAATTCATTCAAGGAAAATTGTCTCAAGCTGAACATAGATTTGAAGGGTCCAAAACTCAGTCTCAAAAATAGTTTTTGGCAAATGAGCTAAATTTTGGTGCTTATATTAAGTAATTTACTTCTGAAACCTTTCTATGTGTTTCTTATTATTTTTCCTCTAGATTAAAGTAAGTCCTCATTTGGAAGAACATTCAGTTGGTTCAAATTAAGCTTTTGTCTCCAAATAAGATCTAGTTTGGATTCATGTTTTAACTCTGTGTTGTCTGAAAAGTGTTTGGAGGTGGGAAGTCTTGCAGAATATGTAACTCTTCACAGAAGTTAAATTACGCTTCCTCTCGCCTTTTGAAATACACTTTTAATTAAGATGTGTAGCCTTTTATTTGAATAGCAGTATCTTGTGACCATGTCCAGCCACCTTTTTTTTTTTTTTCTTTTATTACTCTTTTTATTTATTACTGTATTTTTCACAGTGGAAAGCCAACAGATCTGTTTGATTGCCACACAATATCTTGGTTGGTTGGTTATTGGCAACATTTCAGTGCAGCCACCAAACCAGATCTATGGCAAATAAATTTCGATTTTACGTTCCAGAAGTCTTTCCCAAACTTTATTCTTGTTACTTATAAATACTTTGGTGGGCTTTGTCCTGCAACACTACTTTCGAAGGGTTTTTTTCATCTTTCTTTTGCATAAAGCAATAACTTTACCTTTTATAATAGAAATTTATTTTCTTCAATATTTTGGCAAAAAGAAAAAAAAGTTTAGCATGTATTTGTGTGTGTCTGTTCTATAAGAGCATTGTGCTGAAGGACACCTCACATCTACACTTTTGACAAATTACTGTGGAATGCCAGTGGAGCACCTCATACCAATATCTACATGCAGGTAATTCTGGAACAGTTTTTGAGATACTGGTGAGATGCCACTAGAACTGGGATCAGTACAACAGCAGCAGACTTTTATTTTTTCTTCGTTGTGACTATGCATAAACTTCTCTGTACTTCACTTACCAACTTCTTCTCTTTTGTCCACTAAAGATGCAAGCTGATGGAGGATTATCTCTCAGGTCTTGATGCACCTTAGGGAATTTATTAGTACAGTTTGCAGTCGATGTTCTCAGAAGCACAGAGGAGCACATCTAGAGAGAGAGATGAGACACACAAATGAGAGAGGAAGCACACACAAATTTCTAGTGTCAGAGACTTCAAACATAAGAAGACCTAAAATTATAAATTGAGGAAATTGCTGAAGATAGCTATACATTCAAATATTTGCAAAGCCATATTAAACAGTAACTTGAAAGAAAATAGATCCAGCCTACAGTAACGAGGCTGCATAACCTGTACATCTAATAAGGAGGTGCTTCTGAGGCTGTCCACTCACTATGAAAAGTATATAAAAGTGTATATTCTTTCTTTAGGCTTTAAGAAAAAAATAACTGGCAGTTATTTAACAGATAGTTGCTTTGGGGAAAAAAGAATTCCCTTGTTCATAATTTACAGAGCTCAGAGGCTGAGATTGTACATCTCTCTCAACCTCACTTCTACCAGTAACACAATTTCAGAGAGTGAAGTGTGCTATAAATTACCACCCAAACATCCCTGAATGGTTTCAAAGCACCATGTTCTGTCAAAAGCAATTGTTCTCCATGTGCCAGAGCTGGCCTGTGACACCTTTTACCTGCCCCTCCTGAATGCACAGCTTCCAAAAGCTGTGCTTTACCCCTGCCACTGTTTTCCCTTTTTATCAGGTACCTTGAGAGTAGGTGGAGAGCTTTTAGTAGATGTTTTTAGAAAAGAATTCCATATTAGGCTATCTGTCATCTATAACAGGAAAGAATGAAAACCACAGGAGGAAGGACTAGGAGAAATTAAGTAAATTAAAGGTTTTCTCCATCTTACCTCCTTTCTACTACAGGCATATTCTTTAAATCTTATAGTAGTTTGTACCTTTTTTTAAAGGATCAGATGCTTTATTTCCTTACTGCTTTTTTTGTTTGTTTGTTTGTTTTTTTTCACATTTTGGGGCTCAGTAATTGCAGGTTTGGAATATCATAATTTACTTTCTCCTTGTTTGTTTCTTTGGGAGGGTTTGGTTTTGTTTTGGGTCTTTTTTCCTGAAAGCTTCTAGGAGATAAAGTGGTTGCAAAATATGTAATGTCAGTGGTGCCACGGAGATCCTTGGTGCTACCCTGAAGTAACGTGGATGTGACAGAAGTGGTTTAACTTGCCTGTTGTTTGAGTTCCTGAGGCCCTTTTGACTGCCTCTCTCCTAATTCCTAGTGAAAGGTGTCCCTGCCCATGGCAGGGGGTTGGAAGGTCTTGAAGGTCCCTTCCTTCCATGTTGTTCTATGGCAATGCAACAGGTTGCTAAGAATAATGTAAATTACTGTATCTTGTTTCAACCTTTGCAGCAAGATAATTGTCTGAAACCTGCAAGGTACTGAATTTCTCATACTGAGCTGCTGGTGGTTCATACATCATACTGCTGGCTGAAATAGAAGTCATCCCATGTTGCTATCCTGCAAGTCTTCATGCTGTAGTTGGCCTTGTGATTCCTAATGTCCATGTTAGTTGTGATAACAGCATAATTCAGAATACATCTGGGCAAGTGCACACCTCAAAGATTAGGCGTTTTTGGTAGAAGGATGACTCGGAAACAGACATTTTTGATTAAAGATCAGGATTTATAAGACCATCTGCAGTGCAGAAGAATAAAAAGGCAAACATAGGAGCCCAAGAGGAGCTGGAATTGGACTTTGCAGGATTTTAAAATACTGCACCAATGAACAAGGCAGGCAAGTGAAGGATAAAAAATAAGATCCCATAGTGACTGAGTAGTTTTTCACAGAGCAGTTTCTATTTCAGGCTGATTTCTTCACAGTTTCTATTGGAGACTGAATGCTTCTCAGTAACAATTATAAGCCAAGTTTATAAAAATCTGAGCTGTGGACTAGGGGGTTGGAGGGCAGTACATGTTGAGGTAAGGCAAAGAAAGGTGTGTTGCATTCAGGTTTTGTGCTCTATAAACTCCACTTCCCTGAACACCTGGTAATTTAATGAAAAAGATATTTTTTGTGCGTCTGTGGGATAAAATCTAATTAATTAAAATTGTTAGGTTTTGTTACAAATGTTTGGAGTTTAAGTGTTTGTTAATACTTGTGTGTGTTCATGCTGAACGTGTGTTTTATTGCCTTCCTGCTTCAAAATGATAGATGAAACATGTTCTCTGTGAATTGGGTTTTATTACTTTTAGCGTTTTAAATTTTTTTTTTAGGAAGATCTTGGGTGTCCCTAGCTCCTCAGCCATTTGGACTGGAAAATGCTGTTTTTATTGCGCTGGAGTTTTGCTGTGAAGCAGAGGCCCGTGTCAGTGCAGAGCTGCCTGCTGCACACACGAGCCCTTTTCACTCTGGAGAGCTGTGACACATTGTGGACCTCCAAATGCACTGATGACTGGGAAAACCCATCAATAATTTTATGGCCATGTAGGCAGAAAGCTGTTACCCTTTAAAAAAAAGGTTTTAACCAGATTGTTGTTCTTTTTATCTAGTGATAGCGTACCAAAGTGAGGCAACACTGATTTGAAAGAGCTTCCATGAGTTTGACCTGTCTGGTGAAAACTTCCTGCAGATAAAAAATGTATCCTGCTGGAATGTCTCCCAAATAAATATTCAGACGTTTGCCAGGTAGTAGGTACATGTGCTAGGATGTACCTATGGATGGGTCACACCTCAGTGATTTTCTGAGGATTTGGAATGTTTGTTCACAGGTTCTGTGTCCCACTGTTAAAAAGCCTTTGGCCAAAACCCCCAGTGTAAAGCTCTGTCACTCTAGCCAGCAGTCCCATTAAGAAATCACTGTGGATGCACACTGAGAGTTTCTTTCTAAATTTTATTTAATGTAAGTGCAGCAGTGATAAAGGCAAATACCTAGTCAGGGATTCAACTTCATAAAGTATTTGACTAAGAGGAAATACAGAACTTGTCTTTCACAGGCTTTGAAATTATACTGTATCTATTTCTTGACAGGTTAATGGTACAAAATGACATTTTTTTAGTGTTTTATCAGCAGTTGGGATTATTTTTCAAGGTTTCTTTTGTCATAATGAGGAATTCAGTCAGGTTTTTCCCTTGTATTCCAAAATTCATCTACCTGTAATGTTAGATGAGTTCATTATTCTGTGTCTTCCAGCTCTTTCAAAGCTGGGAGTTATGTTGTGTATGTTCTTTGATTAAAATAATCCCTTGTTGCCTGAGGAAAACTTCTGTATGTGTAAACAGGCAGAGTAACATCTAGCACCGAAGTAGATTTTTTTTTTCCTTTTAATTACTGTTCTTTCATTTTAGGAAGAAAGAAGGGAGGGTAATTCATCTTACTCATGGACCATCAATCACCAGGTAGTAAGAGGCAGGAATTTCCCTGGTTCCTGGACTTTGATAAAATTTTGTGGTTAAAAATTGATACTTTATGTCTTTGGCAGGGTCAGTATAAGAATAAGAACTGATGGAGTTTTTGTAACAGCTGAATGCTACATTGACAGATCACATCAGACATCATTGTTATCACAATTGGTACCTACCATATGAGAATTTCCTCTTGAGAATCAAAGAATTTAGGGCTATTTAATCCAAACACTTTCTTTGTAATGAGGAATTAAATGGTTGTTCTTGGGTTTGAGAGGCAGCTGGTAAGAAATATGAAAAGCTGGTATGAAAATAACCTTGGTATTCTGCCACTTCCTTTCCAAATGCAAAACAAACAAACAACCTCCTACCCTTCCCTCTCAAAAAAAAACCTAACTACAAAAAAAAGGCAAAAAGGAAAAAAGAAAAGCAAGCAACCAACAGAAACAACAGAAAAAATGACTTTGTGTTTCTGCCTGAGAAATTGCCACATACTCGAGTTCTTACTGGTGTTTTGATACATATGCCAGTACTGGTAGCATCTTATAACTGGTTTGCCCAAGGTTGTGTGATTGCACCAGAGAAACATGAGATACTGAGCCTCAAAGGTTCGTGTATTAGCAATCTGCTGTATTTTCCACCATGTCAGGAGGCAAATGTTTCTGTGTGGTGGTGTTTTCATTGATATCCAGGCCAAGTGTCTACAGGAGGCCAGCTCTTCTCAAAAACATTGATCTTTTCTACTTCTGTGAGATGTAGTGCTTCCCTCACTTGAGAAATAGTAGGGGGAAATATTAGGGAGGGTGTTAAATAGTTTCACTGTTTTAATCTGCAGCTTTCAGCTCTTGCAAAGATAAAGCTGAACTTTGAGTGTTGTTCCTGCAACAAGTTATTTTTGCAGCCAAGGAATTCAGACTCATACAAGAAGTATGTAGAGAGAGGAAAAAAGAGAATTTTGTTTATTTCTGGTTCTCCAACATATAAATAAACTCAGGCCCCAGAAAATCTGTGCCTCCCTCAGTTTCACAGTAATTTAGCAAGTCTGTCCTTGAAAAGATTTGGTTTGACCTTGCCAGTTACTATTTCCCTCTGGAAAGATGTGATCAAAAGGAGGAAATACTCGTGAGTTCAAGCACCATTAACCTGTGCAGTGCAGCTGCCCCGGGTATTACTGCCAATTTGAACAACTCTGAATTTTTCCTGCTTGCATGTCAAGAAATAATACTTGTCTGGAAAATAAAATGGTTAAAATAAGGTTTGGTTTATATAAAGTGGTTAAAAAGTGGAGCCAGTGGTGGGAGGACTTTTTGATAAACACAAAACAAGAAGTGTGCAGGTTCATGTGCAATTCATGTGGCTGTGCTGTCAAAGCAGCTGGGTCCAAACCTTTGCTCTCTTTTGGATTATGAATTGATGAGTTTTGGAGGAAATTGCACTGGAAGGTGATGCTACAGAAAACATTTCTAGAGGTAATACTTAAGAGGGGTTAATGTTATTAGGCAAACTGGGAAATGATCAGGTAACATAGTAAAGAGGAAAATAATGCAGAGAATGAATTGCAAAAATTTGGTCAAAAAATACAAATGGCAAAATTATTCTTGCAGCCAAAGCTGTCTTTGTGGCTGGGACGAGAGAAAGTGTTTTAACCCTACAGGAAAGGAAAGCAATGAGTGAGTGTCTGTTGCAATGCATTCACTAATAAATTTCATGTTTACACAGTCCAATAGTTTCTGCTGCAGAGGGCTTTGACTCAATATAGTGAGAAAAAAATTGATGAAGTTCAGGGGACTTTTTGTGCTGCAGTCTGGGAGAGAGCAAAATAAATAAGCCCAAACTTGAGATATTAATTATAATATTTTCAAATTAATTAATTGTGCTTTTTCATTTAGCTTTTTTCTTCTATTGTACTCACAGTTTTAAATACATGGAAGTTTAATTAGTGAATGTTTCAGCTTTGAAATTCTTTGGCTCAATATTTGCTTCTTAAATGGTAAATATATATTAAATAATATATTTAATCTTGAACCATAAAAGCACTATATTCTGCTGAGTTGAAAGAGCATTGTGAAATATGGTATTGCAAAATGCACAGGAAAGCAGTTGTAATGTTTCTTCCTGAAACAGGCAAGCACAGCAGCCCTTCTAAAAAGCAAAAGCGTATTTAAAATTGGCAGAGTATATGAGCGAACAATAATTACCGAGTGCTACTTTCCACAGGCTTTCCACACATTCAGACTGCCTTCTTTTTGAGAATGACCACGTTCTATTAATTTATATACAGCTGGCTTGAAGTTGTGAAACTTCCCTCTGGTCTGATTATACAGAAAAGTTTGAGAACCACTCATCCAAGACAGTAATCCTTAATACAGAAATAACAAAGATAAATGCGTATTTCAGCGAAATGAACAAGCACTAAACCCTTTCCATTCTGGAGTAAGCAATCCCGCTGGAGGTTGGGATGTACAAATCTATCTGGCTGAAGGTGAGCTAATCCACTGTGACAAAGCTGGGGGTTCTTGAGGCTGCTCCCTGCTCACACCTCGCAGTGGCAGGAGTGCCTGTGTGGGGTGGCTGCAAATGACTTCATTTTTCACAGCTGTCACCTCTAGGGTCGCTTTAAGCTCTGCTAAACACCGATTTTAGTCTCTGGTCTTGCAGGCCTTGGTTGAGAAGCTTTGATGAGCCACACTGAAGGGAGAGGAAAATCCATTTAAAGGGTAACATATCGGGGTCTGGTGTGAAGGATCCTTGTGCAGAAGGTGTGAGATACAGCGGCATGAGCCGTCCTGGCTTCTACAAATGTGTTGCTGTCATTGCAGCAGTGGTGGGAGAATTACAGATCTCCACAGAAGGACACGGTGGACAGAAAGACACCGTGGGCAGCCAGGAGGATATTGCTGTTCAGTGCTTTCCCCTGCTGAGAAGAATGATGTTCCAAATGATTAAGTGGCCGTCTCTGGATTCAGGAGAGCCGATATCCTTGTTATTTTGTTTGATCTTCAGGCAAAGCATTTGTGCTGCAGTTTGATGAAACAGTTAAAGTAAAATGTGCTGCTGAAAAAGCAGAATTGCCTCCCCCACCATCGTGATTTGAGACCCAACCTCTTTTCCTGCATTAGCACTACTTCTCACCTGGTCCTAAAGAGAGCTGAAACAGCAGAAAATGCAGCCTAACAGCAACAGCAAAACTATGATAGCCCTGAGACAATATTTCAACTGCTGTTAGGGAGAAGAAGCAAATTTTCCTTTCTTAATTTATCATAGTGGCAAAAATTGTAGCTGTCTGTGGATTCATTACATCTGTCACATTCCCCAGGTCTTTGCTCTGTCTTTCCAAAGTTTCTTGTAATCCTTAGTGGCCACAAGAATCTAGAATAATCAAGGGGACATAGTCACCTTGCTGTTCACCTTGCCTTTCAATTCATTAATTTGTGGGTTGAATGTCCTCAGTCCAGTATGGAGGCTGGTCCCTAGGTCACTCCAGTATTAACCTCTGTCAACAGTGAGAAATGGCTGCTGACATCCAATCCTTTCTGTCTCCAGTTTCAAACTGTGCCACAACTTTTATCCGTGCTGACTGCCAGATTTCTTCAATAGCTTCTTGTGAAGGGAGATGTTTTTGTCAAAAGTCTTTGGAAAACTTAAACATTTCCTGTCTAGAAATTTCTCTGTTTAAAATCCATTGGCTACCAGAGGTGAGGGGCAACAGAGAAGAAGCGATACGAACAATTATTTTACAAAGTGTATTTCCTTAGCAATCATTAATTATGCTGTAACTTCACAGTCCCTGGGCGCTCTGGCCTCTTGGCGTCAATGGGAGCAAGAGAATGTGAGCATCCCAAACATGTAAATGGTCAGGCAATTAAAAGTTCTCCTTTTCCCCAAAGTCCTTGCGAAGCATCCTGCTCTGTAAACTGCTCTTTACAAGGGTAAACATGTGCTTAGGGGAGCAATCGATTCCTTTCCTGAATGAATCAATTGATTCCCTGCCCCTGACTCTTGTAGCCAACAACAAATTACCAGCGGCTGTTAAGGCAATTTCAGTGCACGACTTCATCTCCATCTAAACTAAGGTTGGACAGATCATTAATTTTGCAGGTCCTGGAATGGAGTGAACTTGTATCTCTGCAGTATATTCCAGAAATGCTTTGCAACTGAAAATCCAAGGTTTCCAGCAGGCTGAAACTTCAAGCAAGCCATCAGACTGTCTTGTGTTTCAATTACTTATCATCAGCCTGTGAATGCAGGATACAGTCCTTTGGAATTTGAAGGAATACTTTGAATGGAAATGTATGAACTTTGCTAGAGTTGCTCACTACAATGATAGTGTGGGCAAACGGCTGAAAAATAAAATTAGTAATGCCTGGTTCTTACGCACCATTTGCATGTGGGAGGTTTGACAGAGGAAGCAGATACTTGGAGATAAAAGCACCATGGTCAAGGACAGAAATAGAAGGAAAATTCACAGTCTCCAAATTCTCAGTCAAGTTCCTCTGGGACTTGCTGCTACTAAATCTATTTAGGGCCTTACAGTGGTGTCCAGAAGTCCTGGCCAAATACTGGTGTCTCCGTTCTGCGACACAACGCACACAGGTAAACAGCTTATAGCAAGCTAATGTTTGACATCAGCTGCCACTTCAAATAGTTCTGAGAGATCAAAAGTCCTCAGTTTCAGTAGGATAAACTCTGAGTGCTCTTCACGCAGAGGAAAGCAGCAAGAATGATCAAAGGTCCTAAAAACAGGCAATAACAGACCTTCTGATATGTAAAATACTTTTGCAAAGAGGAAGGGAAGCTGTCTTTCTTGAGGACTGTGGCAGATGAGATAAAAGTGAGTATAAACGACAGTGAGGAAACTGGTATCAAGAAATAGTGAATTTCTGAAACATTTCTGAGAAAATCTATGGAGTCTCCATCACAAAATGTTTTTAATAACAGATATGAGGGATTTTCTTTTTTATTTTTTAAGGAGTTGCTCGTGTAAACCTTTGCAACAATGTGCTTTTTCCAAACTCCTCCCAGGCCAGAAATTTTGCGAAGTTTCATCTTGAGGGGTCAATATATTTTTAATGCAGCTAAATATACTTTTTAAAAAAGCATTGAAATAGATGCCAGACCAAAAAAAAGCATACATGGGATGCATACTTATGCAATTTATATGGATTATGATATCTTTAAATCATATTGAGAATGATAAGGTCAGCTGCCTTTCTGGGCTTTTTAAAGGTTGCCTTTGGATTCAGTATCCTCTGAAACTGAGTAATTCAGTGTATTTTATAGATACATTCAGATGTTTTCAGATATTGTGCTTGTTAAAGGCAACCTCTGTGTAGGCCTTATGGAAAAAGAAAAGTGAAAAAGCCTTGGAATTCTAAAAAGAAAATTATAAATCTTGAAGATGGGGTTGGTTTTTCTTCTTCTTTCTTCCAAGGATACATCCCCCTACAGCTGTTTGTATTGATTGTAAAACTGTCTACTCTGCAGAATCCTACTGAGTCACTGTGACAGCTCAGTCTATGGAAAACAGATTGCAAACCACCTGAAAAATATTTCAAAAATGGCCCTGAGAGCCATGTTGGATGTTGAACAGTGTTAAAAACACAAAGGTGTTCAATTGATCAAAGTTCAGTTCTGATGCCTTACATAGGCACAGGCTGTATGTGGTGTAATTAATTAATTTCATAATGAAATACTTTATATGTGTGTGTGTGTGTATTCACACTGGCTGTATTAGTTCTCTAGTGTGAAAACAGCTTCTAGCAGTAAAGTTTATTTCCATTCCCACTCAGATAGGATGTCTGCCATCACTGGTCTCTCTTCATTCATGACATATTTAGCTGGATCCCCATTGCTAAGGTCGTGCTTCCCTTGTTGCACAGATCTACATGTCTAGTCAGGATAGTTTTTGTTTGTTTTTTATTAGGTTTTAGTTTCCTTCATGAAACAGCATTTGCTGATTAATGGATCTTTATTTACAGGAAAATGTGATTTATGAAAAACAAACCATTTGCCAACTTGCTTTGGAGATTTCTCCCATTCATTTTAGTTAATGGAAATTATAAAAATTCTGCTGCTTCTCCAGCAGAGATTTCTCTGCAGAGTACCACTTCTGGCCATGCTTCACAGCTCTATATAACTTCAGCAGATACAAATAAGATATATCAAGAAATGTGTGTGTTAAAAGGCCCTATTAATTTGAAATAACATGGCCTGGAGTATTGTTTTACCCCTTAATAAACATATTGAGGGTTATAAAAGCCTTCTTCTTTTCTGCTATGAGGCAACTATCCTCTGAGTTTTGAAAAATATTTCAGGATCATTTATCTTCTATTATTCATTTGTGCTTAAGGTACAAATCTGATGTTATTATTGCCTTTTTATTAGTAACAAATAAAGGAAGGCACCGTGGTCTGCACACAAACTTTGAGCTTTTCAAGTGTGTGACCAGATGATCATTTTAGCTGCAGGCCATTACCAGGACCACTAGTGTGCTATGCTAGAAAAATGCTTTTTTTGTGGAGTGAACACAGCAGCAGTAGGAAAACCATACTTCCCATCAGTCCAGACATCACCCTGAGCAAAAAGACAACAAACACACAAAACCAGCAAAAGGTCTGGCATGGAAAGATCTGCTTCATCTGCTTCAGTGGCCAAATATGTCCACAGATATCACATCATTCCTGGATACAAAACTCCATCTGCATGGGTTGTAGTTTAAACTTTCTCGTGGAGGTTGGACTAGATCTCCCAAGGCTCCTTAGAACCATGCCATAATTCAGATTATATGTTGCATTTTGCATGAGTGTTAATATTTCATTCAGTTATAGTTTGAATTAGTACACACAGAAAAGAAGTATTTCCTAAGATTTTTCCTCAGTATCCTTCTCTTTCTTCTGAAACTGTAGGATGGTATACTTTCAGGTTTTCAAGTGAAGTGCTGGCTAAAATCAGATATTTAAAGAACAATCTTGCTAGAGCTGAGAAGCAATCCTTTGCAAACCCCTGCACCATTGCAAGTCTCAGTGAGTCAGTCAGACATACGCTTCCAGGTTTGATCCAGGTTGTCCATTTTACAGGTGAAACAACCCTAACATAGAGTTTAAAAAGCACTTTGCAACTGCCCATGGGCAGTTTTTATCAGGTGTAGCCTGTTTTTATAGCTCAGCCATTGAATGGGGCTTTGACACAACCACAGGGGCCTGACTGGCAGCAGCCCCCTGCCTGGTCCTGCAGAGTGAGCAGAGGTTTGTCTGAGGGCTTGTACAGTTTCTTCCCAAAGGTCTCGTTGCAGCTCAGCACCTGGGACAGGCATGGCAGTGTTGTGGTGGGGGTCTGTGCAGCCTCTCCCACCAGGCAGAAGTGGGTGAGGCCTTCATCAGGCAGCTGGGAGACACCTTGTGATGGAAATCCTGGTCCTCACAGCAGACTTCGACAGCCCCAGGGTCTACAGAAAACACATCTGAGGCAATATAAAAACCTGAAAAGCAGCCCTTCTTACAAATAAACACCATAACCTCAAAGGACCCCAAGACACAAAAGCATGTCAGCCACAAAAGTGGCTTCCTTGGGCCAGTCCTACATTATTAGGGAGAAAACAAGGAGCTGTAAATAATCAGAAAGGTGATTTCAACTGTACTTGCAATGAAATATCAGTTAATTCTAAATTTTCCATGCTATTTTTAAAAGCATTCCATGCTTTTTCTTCTCTACTTACTAGGTTTTAATTAAGTTACATGAGACAAATAATTACAGCTCTAAGAATATCTGGAAGTGAGATATAAAGCTTTGACTCTGCTGGGCTTTTAACTGTACCTAAATTTGAGGATCTTCTCACCTTGCTTGTCAGCTGATAACACATGGAACACTTGTTTCAACACCTAACAGCATCACTGCTATAACATATTCCTTCCTAGAAAAATGATCTGCTGCACTCTACTCACCTGTGACAACTGCAATCTCTTGATGTGATAAAATGCAGGATTTTCGTGTACACGTTCCATGCCACACATGGTTTGATCTGAATCATCAGTGAACAATCTCAATCATCCAGCTCTCAGTGTCATTTTTAGTACAGAATTTGTCATTCTGAGGCTGACAAAGGAGATGAAGATCGATCATCACAGAAAGGAAAAGGAATGAAAAAGAGAAAAATGGGAAAGCCATTTCCCACAACCTGGGAAAAATGGTTATGAGGCTCTAGATGTCCACATAGAGCCTTCAGTGAGCTAAGAGCATTTTGGTCTTCAACAGCAAATGTGTGACTCTGTGGTTGGTCTGGGTAAGAGAATGTTTATTTCCAGTTCTCTTGGTTTGGCTTCTCAATAACTTATTTCATCATTTATTGAACCTATCCATCATGGCCTCATAATGAATAGTTAATGCTAAGATATTAAATGTCTTCAGGCTCTGAAGCTCTGTTTCAGCTATTGTGAGATTTTCTCTTTTCATTTTTAGAGAGCTCTCTTAAAAATACACAGAGAAAGGTTCAAAGGTACAGCAGGCACCTTTTTTATCCCAGGTTTTTTGCTTCCTGTTGACTTGGACACTTTTAATTTGCCTTTGCAGAAGGCCTCTGTGGGGGCACTAGAAGACATCAGATACACTGAAACTGAAGAAGGGACCTCCTATACCTCAAGGATAAAAAGTTCACTTGGTTAATCGGCTTTAGGGAAAGGTGAACTTTCCTGCCTGCTAAAATGGCCATTTTTGATATAGCTAAGATAAAAAGAAAGAAGTGGGGAGGAGGAGAAGCCTTGAGGAAACGTTAGAAAACCTTATGGATTTAGGATTTCTTGCACCTTAGAAAGATGCAATATTGGAAAAAAATTTTGGTTTTGTTATTTATTTCCCTAACTATGAGGGAATTAATTTATTTTTTAAAAAAATTCTGTAGATTACAGAAATGGTTCTTGGCTACTTCCCAAAATGTCTGAGTGTTCTCATACCCAACATTAGCAAAGTAAGGAAAACAAAAGCTGGCTTCAAGATCTTACTTTATTTCTACAGGTCTGTTACATCACAGACTTGTGGAACAAAACCTGTGGGGTCTGTTAATTACCTTCAGAATTAATCACAGAATGCTCTGAGCTGGCAGGGACACATTCATGGGGCAGCCACAAGAATCACCCCATGTGGTTTCACATTTAAAACTACTCATGTGTTGATCTGCAGAGGATTTTGTAATTTTTGCAGCACCATGTATTCTTTATTATTCTTTATGCATTTCTTTATTATTCATTATTCCACTCAAGGTGAATCCTGGGTTATCTTTTCCAAAAGTTTCATCACTGCCATGTTTGGAGTAGCATACCTGAAAATGAGCAAACCTTATAAAGTTTAGAAATTTCATTTGGGAACTACCAAGAGTTCCCAAAAGCTGAATCTGACTTTAATCTTCAACTAAACTTAGTGAGAAGAGTGTTGCATGCTAAGCTTTGGTTTCCAAGTATTTTTGGTGTGGCTAGAAATAGTGTAGCTTATTTTGTATATATTTCAGCACTCCTTATTTCAGCCAATTCTATCAATAAGCACCCGTGGAGCAAACACTTATGGCAAAAAATAATTAAAAAGTAACCAGTTTCATTTTGCTGTCTCCTCACTTTGCATCTCAGATTAGTGGATCAAATTCCCTTGCAGGTCATTGTCATTTGTCATTGTCATCAGCTGCAATATTTGAGAATGACTTAAAAGCCAGTTTCAAACCATTCTGGGTAACCTGGCTGTCCTTATCTGTGAGTCACACCTAGGAGCTTTGGGATACATCACCAAAGACTGAAATGGAAAGAGACAAGATTTTGATGATGAAACCTCAAAATAGTCTTCTTTAGAGCCCCAATAATTCTGCTTCTTCTCCTGCCCCAGGCTGACTGGTCCTACTCCCTTCTTTGGTGCTTGTATGACAGATTGAGGAGAAGACTGTAAAGCTGCTGAGAGTCTGAGCCTGTGAAGACTTCTGATTTTAGAGGACGATGCCAAGCAGCTCTGCTGGCTCCTGATGGCCAGCACCAGGGCTGTTGCAAAGGAGTGGCTTGTGCTGTGTGACTCTGGGTGACACCTCCAAAGCAGATCATGTAAAGCCTCTGTGCAAGTGCACAATGAATTATTCAAGTGCTGCTACTGAAGTGGTGGCAAGCTAAGCATGGGTTAGAAACAGCACTTGGATTCAGTAAAAAGGCATCACATTTAGATATTCAATCAGAGATCCTAAAGGAACATTGTCAACTGGTTCAAAAATTAGGAAAGAGAAAGTCCAACTTGGATTAAGCTTCCTATTGCATTAATTTGAAGTGTTGCCTGAATTCTGCATCTGGAGCATTAAAAGAGCTAACATCTCTCTAACACAAAGTCCTACATTAGGTCCTACAACCACAGACACATGATCTAGTTCAGGGTTGTGGGGTTTTGACCCTTGTTTTTTAACTCATTTTATTTTGCAACAAACTTGTTTGCAAACAAGACAGGCCTCATGGTAGGAAAGGCTTTCCCTTGGGCAGTACCTTTGAGCAGCACCATTTATTTCTCTAGGGGAGGCTTTGGGTGAACAAAGCACTTTTGAAAGACACAGAGCCTCAGGCAGCAGCTCCTTTTGGCCACACTCCAGTGTCACACTTTCCATGGCTCTGTGGGTGACAGGAGGTGTGAAACCCCAGGTGAATATATGATGATAAGGGACAGAGGGTGCTCTGCTGTGCATTCTGTGTTTGATGTCTGGGGCTAACACACTGCCTGCTGGAGAATTCCAGTCACTCCACTGTGACTCAGAGGCCAGAGAAGTGGATCTCGTTATAGACCTAACCTGCAGATGAATACAAACCTTATCTTCCATTATAAATGACATCTGTGAAATGCAGCTTGGCTTCCTAAGAGAAGGAACACTCCAGCTCAATACTAATTCAGCAGTTCCATCCTTTCTGGTGACACAGTGATCAAGTGCTTGTTCTTCTTCTGCTGTGGATGTAGCACATCTCCCTCGAGCAGGGAAGCACTTTAGTCTAATGTGTGGCTTTAATTTTCCCATCATTCTTCCTGCTCTCTAGAATATGTGTCTGAGCTATGGGAAAGAAATGTAAATTTTTCCAGGAGGCTGTGGCTGGGAGCAGTGATTGAGAAGCAGAGAGCTGTAAAGAGCTCTCTGTAGCAGTAATTGCTTCATGTCCTGCTCAAGCTATTCTTTATGATCTTCTGTGACATGTAATAATTATTTCCGTGTTATGAAGTCAGGGGCTGCATGCAACATGCAAACCCCTCTTTCTCCTGATTCAGAATCTGCCTTTGGTGGTGCTGGAAGATTTTATGCACTGTCTGGAATTAGTGGGATCAACCTATGACTACCCCTTTTCCTGCAGGATAGGTGGTTTCTCCCTGATATAGATTTGGAAGGTTATGAGTCACATTCGTTTGTTATTTTCTTCAGAAAATTTTAATTTTTTATTCTTCTTTTAGAGAATGCCAAGCAAGAATTTCTATTCCATGTAAATAAAAACAAACAAACGTGATCTTGCTAGATATGACCATTTATAGGAAAATATATATCAGTAAAAAAGCATAGAAAAGCACAGTTCTGCAGGTTCTTTTATAAAGAGCAGGGAGAGCTGCTTCTAAACTTGCTTCACTATTACTCACTAGAGTTTGCAGAGGCTTGCAGAGGGCAGCCTGACTTTCTGAAAGCCTGTCAAAATTGCCTTACATAGAGGAGTGGTGCCCTTTAAGAGGAAAAAAAACCCCGTGTCCTCAGCCTTAGAATTGAAGCGTGCAGGTGGGGTTTCCTTTGTGGCCACATATCTCGTTTTCTTGATCTAAAAATAACAAGCGACAGCGGATTTTGTTGTAGTTGCCAGCTTATTCTCGAGTTCAGGTAATTTGCTTCTGCTTCACAAGTGATGGGACACCTTGAACTGGATCACCTGGCATCTGTCTTGCAAACACATTTTCCCTCGGGGCTGGAAAGCTAAGCAGAAAGGGAAAACAAGGGTTAATTAGAAAAGAAAGGATAATTATCTGGTTGGTGGAGGTTTTTGTTGTTGTTGTTTATTTTTTTATTTTTTTATGTTGCAACCTTCACTGACCTATAGCTACTGCTAGTTCATTTCCCATTCTGCACTGGTACCTCTGTGCATTTGAAATGCCTTTTCCCACTGCGTCTCTGCTTAAATAAAACCCTGGGGATTCTTCAGCCTTTAATGAAAATTACAAAAGCCTTTGCATATCGTGCAATTACCTCTCCCTTTGTTTTCCTACGAAATGGATTCAGCAGTTCCCCGTGGGACACCAGAATTAGAAGTCAATATCACGACATCTCTCTGCAGAGTCATGTTGGGATTGCAGCATTCTGATTCAAGGTTATGTTTTCAGGTGCAAACCACTTGGAAATGAGCAGTTCGCACCGGCACCCTCAGGGCATGTGAACACTGAGTAAATTGTTCATTCCTGTCCTGCCTGCAGGGCCTGCCACAGGCCTCAAAACAATTTGGGTTTAGGGTGAGAGGTTTTAGAGGAGCTTGCCCTTCCAAAGCCATGCCCACTACTGCTGCTTCCCAGAGTCCTGTCACATAAGACTCCCTCTACTGCTCCAGTAGCTTCACATGGAAACAAATTTTATTTCTCTTGCTGCTCAGCTTTAAGCACTGGAGCCCTAGCAGTGACATCCTGATTTTCAACACATTTCAGCATATGCATCTTCACTAAGCTTTTCTTGACATACATACAGTGTATAGATAGTGAACCTCTTCTAAGAAAAAAGAAAGTACATATAGACATGCATATATATATATATATATGTATATATATATACATATATTCAAAAACACAGGGCATTGTGAAAAATTTCCTAGGTCAACGATATGACATTGATATAATGGTGTTTTGAAGGTTAAATGTTCCAGTTAAAGTCTGTCTCCAGTTCTGAATCATCTGACTTGTGCTAGAAGTCAGAAACATGTCTGTGTTGTTGTTCAGCTTGCCTACCAGAAAAAAAAATTAAAAATGCTGTATTTGAAGGCTCTGATCCTGTTTATGCAATCTGCCAGAGTAAATTGTGCTCTTCTGATAAAAGGCTGGTGAAACCAAACAACCAGGACCAGAGAACAGCAACACCCAGGATCTGGTGAGAGAACAGTTTGCACAAAGCAGTGCTTCATCATTCAGATCTCCATCCCTAAGCCACAACTCTGCAGGGAGATCAGAACAAGCTTGGGAATTGCCACATCTATAGCGTTGCTTCAGAATAAAACCACAGACTAACTGAAAAAAACCTCACCTCCCATTTCTCTTTGAAATTGTTACACTAAATATCATAACAAGACTTTCTCTTAGCAGGGTTGTACTCCACCCTCTTCTTAGGAGGATTGTGCTCCACCCCTTCTCAGCTCATATGGAAACATTAGTTCTGTCTCTGATCTGAAATTTGTATGTGGCAGATCTTATTTTCTTTTTTCCTTCCTTGGTGCACTCTGTTGTTTTTGGAGAACATTTTACCCATCCCTTCAAACCATAACTTTCGGAAAAGCTTGGCAGTAAGTGTTGACATTGCAGGGTTTGCTGCTGATGAGCCAAGTAAATAGCTTTGGGTTGTGTGTACTCCTGGATGGCATGATGCTCTCTTGTCTTTGCAACAGATAATAAAAGGAGCTTGAGCAAGCTTGTAGCTGGATCAGGCTGCCTATTTGGCTCACCCACCTCTCCTCCTTCTGCCTCAGCTTCCTCATCTGTGAATTGGGAGTAAGGATGCTGACCTCATTACAGTGCCTTAAAGAAAAGAATTACAGAGAGCTTCTGAGCTCACCAAGGCCTGTGCAAGAAGTGTGGGCTCCTGCTTCAGAGGGCTGCTCTGGGAGCATCAAAAAGCTGATTATTTTGTACTCCAGTTTTCTGGGCCTAGATCTGCATGTCCTCAGTAGATCTCAGTTGCTTTTTATCTACTTGTCTATTCTTCTTCCTCCCTTCCCTGCTAAGAGCTCATGAAGATGAAAGTTCTCTTGTTCCTAAGCATGTTTTTTCCCCTGCTTTGGTATTAACAGCTTCAGAGGATCCTCAGCCTCAGCAACATCCCAGTGGATGCTGCTGGACCAGCTGCAGCTTAAGGGCACCAGAACATTCAGTTCAACACGTGCACTGATGTGTTACAGCAGCTCCTGGAGGCTCATCTGGAGGCACAGGGACTGTGGCTGTGGCCAGACATGGTGCATCAGCACCTCCAAGTTTACAGCCTAATCAGGCAAACAAGACCCATGATAAAAGAACAGCCAGCAGACATCCCCAGCTAGCAGATGACACACAGTAAAATAAAGTGATTTGTAAAGGACAGGGCTGGGCCTTATCTTGCTGCACCTCTCAGGTGAGAGCTGGGTATGTACAGACAGAAGGCAATGTACCCTTTTTCTGGGTGAACAGACACTTTGGATTTTAAAGTAGTTTTATTCATTCTCCCACCCCTCCCTTTTGGTCTGTTTGCCCCCTTCATTCTTTCCTTTTTCTTTTTTTCTTTTTCTTTTTTTTTCAGGCCTGATCCACACTGTCCCTGGCACTCTCTGTCCCTCTCTCCATCCTGGCCCCCAGGTGAAGTCTGTCATCAGCCAGCCCTCGCTTCCCTCACAGAAGTGCTTGCAGGTAGCTGGTGCCAGTTCCTCTTTTCTCCAGTAATAATGGATTCCCTGGGACACTCTCTGCCTTAGCTGTCATTTTGGCCTTGAACAGAATAACTTGACCATGCGAGCAGCTGGAAACAACAGCTACTTGCTCAGGTCTTTCTGCCTCCTCCCTGTGCCTGTTTACAATTCCACCTGCTCTCCCCTGCCTTGCCTGCAGTAATCTGATCGTTCCTGCAGCTTCCCAGCCCTGGGTCCCAGGGGCTGGGCAATTATGGAGAGAGAAACAGCCCTAGACTAGGGAGATACAGCCTGGGGGTTTGGACAGTGCTATTGAGTAATCCATCAAGAGCGGCATCCCTGTGGAAAACAAGGGATCGTCAGCAATATGGGAGGTGTGACCTTCCCCTCTGAGCTCCAGAGCAGCCTAGGGCCCAGCTCTGAATGCTAATGGCTTTGGGTAGGGCTCCTTGTCCTCCATCTGTGCTCTGCAGTGCAAGAAGAAATCTGCTTCCATGGGAAAACACTTCCAGCAAGGTCCATAGGGGTGTTTGCACTGAGTGTCTGTGTAACTCCTTGTGCAGTTTAGAGCTACAGAAGGTTTCCACCAGAAGCTGTGTACCCTGGAAAGCTCTCGTGTGCACAGAGCAGCAGCTGCTGCGGTCTCGTGGTGCTGTGCAGTGTCACTGCCTGCTCCTGCTGTGGCCAGACGCTCTTGGGCACCGCAGCGCTCGTGGTGGTGAGCCACGTCTCCGAGGCAGCTTCTGAACCACAGCTGCCCAGGTTTCTGTTTTAGTCACAAAAGAAAGAGAGAATTTTGTTAAAACATTTTGTTTGCTCCTGCAAAGGCTGTGGGGGGAAGAACTTGGTCTCCAGTGCTTTTTCTAGAAGTGCATTTCTGCAGGATACCGCTGCTGCTAAACTCCCATGACTGTTCTCTTACCCCAGGCATCTCCTCTCCCACAAATCCCATACTTTTGTGGCAGCCCCCTAGTCCAATGCAACATAAGGTGTGTGTGGCACAGATGTCCAGTGACCCTTCCTGTAGCATCTGAGTCCTGGGCTTTAAAGGATACATTGGCTTTCCATTCCATACCACTCAAAAGTATCCCAGTAGATTCCCCAAACCTTAACTCAACTGGGTTTTTGCTCTTAATAGATTTGCCCTGCTTCAATGACCCAAAACAGCCTTGTTAGCTAGAAGAAAGAACTTCTTTTTTTCCTTCAACTTTCAAAGAGTTATGTGGGCCTGCAAGTCTTCAAAGCCTATGGTCTGTGGTCCAAGAACTAAAAACAGACACACATTTCACCACCAGATGGATGAAAACTTAAGGCTCATCTTGCTCCTCTTTTTCCTTCAGCAGTACAAAAAAAGAGTCACTTTTAAAAGGGTTTATCAGTTGGAATTTTTCTCTGCCTGTAACTGGGAAGAAGCTAAGAAACCATGGCAAGATCACAGATTTAGACTAGCTACAGGATTCGCAGTCCTGAGGAGTGCTCGCATGACTGAGTGACGTATCGCTCAAATATGTAAATAAGTTTCCCATGGGGAGCTCTCAGACTCTGCCTCAGAGGAAGAGTTTTGCTTAAATAAGCACAGAGCAGCTTTGTTGTTGCAACTTTGTGGAGCCTATCCCTTTGGGCTGCTAGTCCCAAAAGCTGTGCAAGTCCTGGCCAGGCTCACTGAAGAGCAAGCAGATGTGTTCAGCTACAGGCACTGCCTTCTCCAGTCCTGCCAGGGCTCCTCTCCCAGCCCTGCTGCTGCCCTTTACTAATAATAGACCACTTGTATTTTTTTTCAGGGAAGGAACATAGTAGATGTGGGTTGTGCACAGTAAAGGGTGATTCTGAAATGCATTTTTTGTGGAAATAAATTAACATGATTCAGCTTTTGGCTTGCTTTGAAATTAGTGCAGTCATGCTATGACAGTTGTGGATCCTTTTCTTACCAAAAATACAATGTGAGTTGTCCCTTAAAATGATGGCAATTCCTGCTTCTCTGGAGCAGCCTCCTTCCTGACACAGAGCACTAGAATTGTTTTGCCATTATTTTGGACAACTCTTCCACTTAACCCCATGTTTTTAAAGCAGGGATTTGGAGATCTTCTGTGACACCATGAAGAACTAATTTAAAGCACAGAACACAACATTTCGGATAAATTATTCTCAGAATAAATTATTTTCAGAATCTTTTAGAAGAAGACATAGTTCAAGAGATCCAGGGAAAATAGTCACGAAATGGAATGAAAAGGAGGAGGAGGTGTGGGCATAAGAACAGCAGAAAAGGCACAACCAGGAGAGAGGGAACAGAAACTGGATTAAATCAGGATATAAAAGCTTATAAATCTCTTTATTTTAAGGTACAAAAAATACCAAGTCCTAAAATATGATCTTTTCCTGGCAATGACCACACTGTTAAGAAGTTTGTCTTTTGGAGCAAAAAGGGTGGGTGTGCTCAGGGATATTTTTCCAGCCTTGTGCTTGAGACCTCTTTTCTTCTGTGTCTGTTTCAAGCAAGTCCTATTGCAAGCCACTCCTGGGCACAGAAATCACTGAAGAAAATAGAAGTAGACTTTACTTGAGACAGCAAAAACAGAGCAAGTTTTGCATGCAGATGGCCTTGTCTGGAATCTGACTGGCTTTCAACACATCAGCATGGCTGTGCATTTCTCTGAGTCACTGTGACAGGGGCTGAGAATGGATGGCTGGCTGTTTTACTGCAGCTTTTGGAAGCAGTTGTCAGAGATTAGGACTATGTTGGAAATCCAGGTTTTAGAGTCTCCTTTCAGAAGGTGCTTGACATTGGCAAGTGGCTTTTGCTACTCTGATGTTTCCTTCAAATATGGCAGAGGTTAAAGAAAATTCAGTCATAAAGGAGAACTGGGTTTGGTTTCTTGTCGCATTGTCCTTGTCTAGGGAAGTGTTTTTCAGTGATTTGTCAGACCCAGTTTCATAGCATGCATTCCAACAGTGGGAAAGGGCAAACAGGCAAATTAATTTAGATTGTGTTTTTACTAATTATTTACTTTTTTACTTTTTATTTTCCTTCAGATTTTTTTGTTCCCCTTGCTGGCTTTCTAGTGTCCTGGGTTTACTTTCTGATCTCAGTTGTCAGGCTCCCTGCCCCAGTGGGAAATCATTCAGCTAGCATGGTAAATGTTGTGTGGCTGCTGTCATAGAAGAATTTAAATGACTGCTGCTAGTATTAATCACTGTATTCCTGAATCAGTTTTGTAGTGTCTGGAGAAGTGAGAAGAATCATATTTGTATGACAAACTGCCAGTACTCTACTGACACCCAAAAAGTTACTTTGCTTAGCACTGACTGGGGCCTCTCATTTCATTTAAGAATGCATTTACCTCTAAAATACATGTCTGCTTTATACTAAGTGTAACTATTCTTTCTGTCTAACTTGGCTCACTGAATCCAGTAATAGATGAGGGACCAAAACTCTAAAAGATGTGTCCCTTAAACATTTTCATTGCAAAGTGAAAATTTGATGTGTCCATCAGTGGTTATTCTCTTTCCCTTGTTCTATTCAGTCTTGGTACAAGAACTTTCCCAGACCTCATTTTTTTTACAATTTAATTGTGCTGTAACTTGTTATAGCAGAAAAGTATAGAACAATATTTTCAGAAAAGCAAGATCTCTAGGGAGAGACAACAAACATTTTTTACTAGCCTTGCTGATATATTTGGAAAAATCAGATATGCTGTCAGGTTCTGAGACTCTGCAGGTGACTCAGTGCTTTGAAAATGTTTTATATCTGCTCTGATAAATGATGTTAGCTCTGTTCCACGCTTCACTTTCTCTGGCCACCAAAGCTACAATGCTACTGTCAAAAACCACGCAGAAGATCATTCTTTCAACCCTGCCTTCCACAGGCCATTAAAAAAAGTTATTATTGTATGTCCCTTAAGATGCTGGGAGTGAAGAGGAAATGGGTTTTATATCAATGGGCAACACTTTCTCTGCAGCTCTTGTCTGGTGTTGGCCTTTGATCACTGCTGCTTCACATCAGCTGTGATTATCTCAGTGCTGAAGCCAGGCTGAATCCTCCTACTCACTTCTGGATATTCCCCCTGCTCCCCACACAACCTACCATCAGACCAACAGCTTCTACTCTGTTTAGAAACACATTTCATAACTGTCAGCTTCTGGCATCAGCTTTTATAGACATGCAAAGTAGCTTTCCTTCCCCCAGCACCCATATGCTGAACTACCAGATTACAAAGATGCCCTTTTTTAAAGTTCGAATTTGTGAAGTCTCATTAAATTGAGAATTAACTACAAAGTGAGATTTCAAACAGCTGCCTCTCTTAAGCAGTGCTACATGACTAGGAAACCTGTTTTCTCTGGCAAGACTTTTTAAAGCTGGGTTTACCCTTGCTAGTGTATGGTTGTGAATCTCAGACCTAAAATTTACTTTTTAGTTACATTTAGTTCAATTCCCAAATGGACTTTCAGGGGAATCTTTCAGCCAAAGTTCTGCACCTTGGGTCATACGCCTCCTGACATACTGAAGGGAAACAGAAATGAGGGGAGGAGACAGAAGCTGGAGAGAGGCAGCAGTTTGTCCAGGGTCAAAGGGAAGGTGGGAGCCAGAGCAGAGCTGCACCATCTCAGCTCTAGGATGTGCACCAGGTGCTGTTCCTGAGCTCCCTCCCTCCTGTTTTGTGGCAGCAATTTGTCATGGCTTCACAAGCTGCCTGCCTGGGCTCCCACAGGCTATTTGAAAAGCAGAATACAGGATCATGTGTTTTTCTCACTATAAACTAGATGAATAAAACTTGTGCTTGGGTTTGTATTTATTCATGACCATTCTTCCAGGTTGAGATAATATATTAAATACAAATGTTTATATTAATGTACTCCCATAGTTCTCTTAGGCTGGGAAGGTGAAGCATGTTTAACCAATCTGTTAGCTGCCTGTGGCTATTTTCCTAAGGGTTACCACAGTGGATTGTAATTCTCATTTAAATTCCAGCATCTTCCCATCTAGGACAGGCTGGAGTCCTGGCTTCAGTGGCCTCCTGTTCTCACAAAAAAATCAAGCAGTGCATATAGGCCTGGCTATATATTTAACCTGGAAACAGACCTGCTGCTGGAAGAGAGGTGTGGCACAACTTAAAATGGTTTGGACCGGTTCTGTGCCAGGCTATTCCAGCAAGAATACAGATAAAACTTCTAGGTGTTTTGATCAGTACAGTTATAGTGATTCCAGAGGGAAAAAAAGGGTACAAAAGAAAAATCCCACACAAGAACAACTGTAAGAAAAGCCATATTTGTATTGTGGGCCAAACTGGATTGTCTTTAAAATGTTGATTAGCAGCAGATGAACAGCACACCTGCTAAATGTTTCATTTCTATTTGGGGAACAGGCACTCAAAAGTCACGGTGTTGGATATGTTCACATTTCTTGTGCTTCTTTAGCCATACACATAGACCCCCTGACTTCACTGATTATCAGAGCAGCGCAGGACACCTTATTCTTAGAAAAATGAACAGAGACTCTTTATTTCTTGGGCTTTCTTCAATTTAAACATTCCAGTTTATGCAGTTTTTTTGCTGCATTTGTGTATCTTGAAGGAAGAGCAGGTAACATCTGTGAATGACATATGCTGACCTGGTCTTCATCCCAAGCTGAGGATCTTTTTGAGTGATTGGCTCCCATTTTTCCAAATTTGGATTTGGTACATCAAGGCAGAGACATAAAGGCTGTCTCCAGGTAGAGCCATCTCAGGCTGTAAGATTTCAGAACCTAAAATGGTTTCATCTCTGAGTGCTCCTTGGATGCCATTTTGTGGTAGCTTTATTAAAGTGTGACTCAGAGCCTGTAATTAATCCCTAAAGCATTTCATTCTTTGACAAGTTTTGCAACACATGGGACTTCACAATAATGATGAAATCACTTCCAAAATGCCTGTATGAGTTCAGCTATCATGTCTGCTGGGAATATAGCAACATGTTTATTTCTGTGCTCAGAAAAAGAAAAATCCAATAAGGACGGATGTGTTCCACCTAAAACCAAGGAACAAATTGTGAGAGTCAAAAATACCTGTGCATATATATAAAAAGTTTATAATAGCCTTCTGTAGTTAAATTTCCTCATGATTTGTTAAACAGGGAGAAGTGCTGGGAGAACTTAATGATGACTTAATGGGAGAAGGCTATCGAATTTCTGGGTCATTGTTCACAGAATTATCTACACTGTTTGAAGGTAACTATCCATATTGCTTTCCAAGACTGATTCATTGAGTGTAATTATTTCAGTGCAGGATTAGAATAAAGATTAATTTAGGTAATTTGCTGTCCAGGGCCAGGAGCAGATGCTTAGAAATGAGCACCAGCTTATGATTTCATAATACAGCTTAAGCCAAGATAAAAGCTCGCTGCTGCCAAGAGGGAAAGGTCCTGCCCTTCTTTTCAGCTTCTGCACCCCCAGCTCCTGGCTCCATCAAGCCCAGCTCGCCTGTGCGTTGCTGGTGCTCCTCCAGACACACAGTAAGCCAATTCACTGCAGTGGCAGAAAGGTCACTTAAATAATAACAAAAAGAAGTGCTTTTGTCTGTGGTGAGCTGCGCTGGCTTGCCTCCTGATCCGTCAGGTCGCAGCGCCAGACGGAGGGGTCACGCACTTGGGATCAGTGGATGTGGGAGGAAAAAGCAGGGAAGGCTGGGTAGGAATGAAGGAAAGAACTAACAAGGAGGAGCTCAAGGGGAGTAAGGCTTCCAAGTTGTGTCAGCAGTGAGACATTTATTTGGCTAAACCTTCTATTTTTGCCTGCTTGACACCTACTGGAAAATCTAGCTGGTCTTCCCAGAGCAGCATGTACTGTGGGTGGAAGAGCTCTGTCCTGAATGAAAAGATCTCATTTACAATTTATGAAAAAGTCTGTATGGAGGTTGTGGGGGGCTGCTTTAGTTTTTCCACGTGTGTGTTACTTTACAGTCATTGTTCTTGAGTTTTATTTACCATTTCATTGCTTGGTCTGTTCTGCAGCAGTTCACGGTAGCCAGAGCTGAAGGCCACACATGATCTCAGTATCCAGAAATTGTTGTTTCATCTGGAAACTCCATTATGTGACTTTTTAGCCTGTTTCATGTAAGTTATTGATATGTTAAAGAATAAAGATCCCAGCTGAACTGAACCTGGGGCATCATAACTGCCTTTCCAATGTGTTTAATTAGTTCTCTTTCCTACTTCTTAAGCCATTATCAGTCCTTGAGGAAATCCTTCCTTCCAAACTGACAGGGCTGAAGAGCTTTCAATAAGGAGCCCTGTTGCCACCTTTTTTGGAAGATGGCAAACTCATCTCTTGAGCATTGATTGTGTCCATGTGATGGATGACATGGATGTCTTCGCTGGACAAAATGAATGGGGATACATAGATCATATAGATAATATTTATTATTTGTTCTCTTCTCTGGTGGGGAACTTTTTCCTGTGATTTCCACCAGTGGAAGGGAGCCCTTGTTTAAGATTGGTGCCCTACTGCCACCTTTCATTCTGCTAGCACTTTGTCTGTGCTAAGCTACAGATCACATATCATGGCAGCTCCACAGCTGAAGTGCTTTAATCTTCTGAATAAAAACCATCTCATCTGGGTAGTTTTTCACTGGTTCAGTTTCTCAATTTGCTCCAAGTCATCCAGTATTGATTTATTAAACTGAGGCAGTTCTTCCTGGTGAAGGATGTCTCCATTGTAGGAAATTCATGGATACTTTTAGGGCCATTAGATGCTCCTGAAAATCTCTGAGGTTCTTTTGTAGCTTAGCAATATGTCCTGTCACAAACATTAAATACACAGTCATTCTGGGGTGTTTGCTGTGTCCCACCCCTGACAGGCACAAGGCAGGGCCCTGTGTCTTTTATTTTATTTTTTTTCACGTATTCTATAAAAATAAATTGAAGCTTTATTTTGT
This sequence comes from Parus major, assembly GCF_001522545.3. Taxonomy (NCBI): domain Eukaryota; kingdom Metazoa; phylum Chordata; class Aves; order Passeriformes; family Paridae; genus Parus; species Parus major. The sequence goes on along the minus strand of NC_031773.1, from coordinate 55,560,692 downwards.
CCTCTAATGTTCTGAGGGTTGATATACACTTTGACTGTGTTTTCAACTGTTGTTTTTCATAGAATCATCATAGAATCACAGAATGGTGTAGGCTGGAAGGCATCTTAAAGATCATCTAGTTCCAACCTCTCACCATGTTTTTTTGTTCTTTTTTTTTTCCCCTGAACTGCAAAATCTAACATAATATAGACAGAAGTTTAATATAATGTCCTTTTTTTTAAAAAAAAAAAAAGATTTCCCTTTATGGAATGGTTATGAGACAGCTCACGATATGACCATTAGATTACCTACTTAGCAATATATTGATTTTTTTAAGTTCTTCTGAAATTTGGACCCCAAATGCTTATGTAGATTTACAAGGCTGCATGACTTGAAAAGTGATGAAAATATACCAACTTCTATTGCCTTTCAGCCTTTCTACTGTAGCTCAAAGCCATTTTCTTGTACTTTAACAGACAGGTGCTCTTTTGTTTTACCCATTTCTGAAAGCAGGAACTATTTCATTACTCCCTCTAGCCTAGGCCAGGTGCTGTGAGTGGTCAGCTATCCACATATTCAGCATGCCAAGGAAAGTAGGGCTTTTTCCTTGGACAGCCAACTTCAGGGCAAGGAGACTTGTGCCCTTTGGCTTTGAGCTGCTGTTCCTGAGGCTGGTAGGCACCTTCCTTCTTAGATTGATGCTGGGTACCCAGAGTCACAGGCAGCCTCTCAGCATCAGTTCTTTTGTTCTGATAAAGCTAAACTGCAATGTCACTTTGATTTGTTAGTTAATCATCAGCATTTCTCTCTTTTTTTATTTTTTTTTGGAACTTCTTTGAGCTTTGGCTCATACTGACTTGTAGAAACTGCTTACTCACTCGTTTGTCTCTTAGATTTCTTCCAGTCAGGAGCATAATGAATATCAGCCAGCGCCATTGTGACAGTATTGCAAATATCTCCAAAGATTGCCAAACTGCCATAGGTTAGGAATTCATGGTGGAAACCAGAATTTGATGAGAATAGCACTCTAACTGTGGGAATGGCTGGTCATTGGAATGATTTATCTGTTGATTGGAGTGGATACCTTGTAAGCCAGAAATATTAAAATCAAAGGCACAGAGATTTTTGTAAGGGTATTTGAAGCTTGTTTCAGCTTCAACAAGAACTGTTACAGAGGAGAGAGATGGTAGGAATCAGATTATATATAATATATTTATTTATGTATTTATTTTTTCTTAAAACTATATAAATTCTACCTCTTAGACTAGAAGCGTTTTTCTGAATTATTTACCAGTTTACATTTGTATCATCTTTTTTTACTTCTTCACTATAATAATAATAATAGAATAAATAAAGAAAAGTTTTGGGCTTTTGTTTCTGGAGGGCAGAAAAAATCCACACTTCAAGACACAGTCAGCATCCCCTCTTTTTTCTTCTCCTTTTGGTCACCACAGAGGACAGACATATACCTCTGCCTCTCCCTAGGCATGTGCTGAGCCTGGAAATTCCACATCTCATAGCTGTCTCTAGAGGGAAATGTCATATTCCAAAGTCTGCAATTGAAAGGACTAGATTTTTACTGTGTTGGGTATTTTTAATATCTAGCTGGATTGGTAGAAAGGGCAGCAAAGCAAACAAGATTAGTATGAACCTCGAGGTGGAAATAACTCATCCAGCAGACCGAACATCTTTGCTGTTGGAGTTTTCTTCCTCTTCAGGCCTGTTTCTGTTGAAGCCAAAGATGCTCAAATCCAAATGCTCAGACAATTTTACAAATGAATCTGTGGCTCATTCTGTGATGCACTGAAGGAAATGCTAGTTCCAGTTCAATTCCTAGGAAAAAGTACACACTGCCTCACATTGCCTGCCGTCACAATTGGTTGTCACCCTTACCTTTGATCTCTCCCAACCCACTCAACTCTTGCTGTTCCGTGGAAAGCTCTGCTTTCATACTGAAAAGTGATCTGTGTAAGTGTTTACTTGAACAAGATGCTGCTGTTGTACTTGTTCTGTGTCCCTCATACTGTTATAAATAAGTCCTTTTCCATTAATTCTATGATTCCAGACATCAGCTCTTTGCCTTCCAGAGCAAGGCAGCTCCTGGAAGGCAGCACACAGCATGGCAAACACCACCTTGGTGAATTGGCTTGATTGTAGCTCAAAGTTCTTACCTGGCTTCCATAAAGAATTGTGGTTTTCACTGGTTACCATCACTTGATTGCTCTAATTGAGATTATAGCCCTAAAACTTTACTGTTTCAACCAAGTTTTCCTGCTCAGAAATCAAGATATAATCACCATGTTCAGCGCTAAAGAACATGTTGACTTCCTTACCCTTTTAGGCCAGGAGACTAATCACAGGATGAGTCAGCTGAAAGTTCCAGTGGCAAGGAATGTTTTTTTCACATGAATAAAAAATGAGGAAGTGTGTGTGTTCATGCACGTTTTCAAGCAGGTGGTTTCCAGCAGCCTCGGTCTCTAACCAGCTGTTTTCTCTGTTCCCTTCTCGCGGCTTCGGCAGCAAACATGTTATTCGGAAGATTAAGATTTTGATGAGGGAAAATGGAAAGTCCCCAAACCATTATTTTCCTGCAGCCTGCATGGCTGGCTGGGAACCATAAGATGTGCCTACTCGACAGCTTAGTGGGAAGAGGTAGAGCCAGCCAATTTATTTTCCTCTGACAGCTGAAAACCTCCAGTTTCTCTCCCTTTCCTGAGTTCTTTGTCTCTACTTCTGATTGCACAGGTCACTGCAAACTAGTTCCAACAAGTTGCAAACAGCTGTGCTGTTAATTATTGGCCATAAATGATCCCAACAGGTAACGTTTTTTGCTTGATTTTCCATCTCCTCATGTCCCTCCTTACCTCTGCAGTGGGAATCATCAACTTTCCCAATGCAAGAGGTGGACACTTAAAATAATAATGGATGTCATTGCAAAGGAATACTTGAAGGGAAACCAAGTGCACTGTTGTCAGGCATGCTTTGGTACTTCTTTTTGAATTACAGCTTGCAGGAAGGCATTGCTTCATCTGTTGCCTCTGCAAAGCACCACAGTCACAGGGTGGGATCACTCTCCCCCTTGGAATTGTCTGGTTTGTGTTGATTGTTTTCTTCTGTCCCCTTTTATAAAGCCACATTTTATAGGATTTTAAAGTTATAAAATCAAATATTATAGGTTTTTTATAGGGAGAAATTAATGAATTATAGAAGATATATATGATATAAAAGCAGGCACAAACCAAGATTATTACTCTAAGGCATTCATTCATTTGAATGGTTCTCATAAAGTACAGTAATGTCAGAGATTGCACTAAAAACACCTTCATTTCATGGTTAACCCAAACACCACCTTAATTTTCTCCCCAGTTCTAGTATTTAGGTAAAAAATCTTGTATTATTGAACAAATACATCCTTACCAGTAAGGGTGGCTACCCTTTGGACTCCAGGTGGAAGATATACAGAAAACAACAAGGACTTAATTCTCCAATATTGTTCTTATGAATCCCCTACATTTATCAGTAAATAACTGAGACTATTGACGTAGAGTGGCAGCCTAATTTTTATGGTACTTTTTAAGGAAAATATCTTTCCAAACAAGAAAAAAAGGACCACTGAGGAACTCATCAGAACCTTCTAGTATCTCCATGCCCTGCTGAAACAGAGTTAAAATTTTCCAGAAGTGATAAAAGGGAAATGAAATTATGTTTCCTGACAATGAGTGGGGGTTCTTAAAAAGACTGTTTAAATTTAACTTTGATTGCACTGAGAAAGATGATGATAAAGCTTCCAGCATAATTCATTGGTAATAATTGCAGATAAAAGTAAAACATAAGAATAAATTGTCTGGTTGCTGTGGTCTGCCTGTTACTGATGGCTTTTAATAATACATTAGAGCTAGATAAACATCTGTCATTTTTGGGGCAGTCCAGTAGATCCTGCCTTAGGGCAGATGAATAAACTGGTTATTAGACTGAGGTCCCTCACAGCCCTAATTTTCTGTGATTGCTCACCATCCCAAAGAAGAGGTTTCTGCTCTTGTCACCCAGGCCATGAATGATCAAAGTCCTTGGTGCTGTCCTGGATGTCTGGAGCCTTGTTATGTGCCCAGACAAGGAGTGGGACAGTGGGCAGGTGAATATTCCTTCTGCCTTGCTGGTTGTACTGGCTGACAGTTTTACCCCAACAAAACCTCCCCAGTCCTGCCCACAGCAGTGCTGTGAGCCTGGGCTGTGGTGTGGAGAGAGCTGGAATGGCAGGAATTCTGTGGGACACCTGTAGAAGCAGTTTCACAATGTTTGTTCTGTGGAAGACAGCCACAAACTTGGGAGAATACAACTACAAGTGTTGCATCCTGCTGCAGTGCTTATTTATCTGGCTGGCAACACTGAAGTGTTCAGAGGTTCAAGTTATGTTTTGAATTCATTTTCAGGGAGAAAGCCAGAAAGCCCAAGAAAATCTGTTCCTTTCCTGTTTAAAAAACTCCATAGTCTGTGGAATATAAAACCACTGGAAAGGGAAAAAAAAATCCTTTAAGCAAGTTATGTTTTCATAGGATGTTATTTTTAATTCTATTTTAAATGTACTGATTTTTTTTTATTTATATATGCTGGATAGGCCTACCAAAAGCTTCTTAAGCACATGAAATGTTTTACCTAATTTCTGAAATGAAAATGGATAAATGGCGTTAGCTGCTGATAAAGAACATCTCACTTAAGGTTAATTTATATTGTTTGTGTCATCCTAATAAAATGCTTGGCACATGCTTTAAAGCTTGTACTGGAAGTCAAACTAGGTGTAAGTGTAGCAGTGATGGAAAATGATGTTTTACTGTTACCTAAAACTTTGCATGACAAAGAGTCTGCAGCTGGATGGACTCAAACTAGACACTTTCTCATGAGATTCTTTTAAATGGAACTTATTTGTGAAAGATGTGGAATCAAATGAAAATTCATCTTAAAAGTAGTAGTGACTTTCTTTAGTCTTTAAAATAAAATTGTGAAGTCCAGGATGATTTGCCACACAAATAAACTAGATTAGCAAATATTGTATTGATTCCTTATATTTACATTTACATTTACATGGGGCTATTCATCTGGAAAAACAGCATCCTGTACTGATTTACATCTTATTCTCTTTGCATATGTACCAAATTCCTAAAATAAGTAGCAGACCAAATGCTTCTTACCACTGCAGAAAAGGATTAGAAAAGCAAAGAACTGCCAGGAAAAAAGTCATAGATACATGGATTTATCAATGGAAATGTTTCCTTAGGACTAACTGAGACCAGACAAAACAGGTTTTGGGGAGCTGAAAGTTACTAAAATGGCCTCTGTCCTGACCAGCTCCCAGGTAAATAAAACTTGTCTTAAAACTTGTCTAGGAGTGATCACCTAAGGGTTATGAAAACCACAGGTACAGCTTCCAGTCCCAGTGGGCCTATTTTCAAGAACAGGAAGACTTCAGAGACAAAACATTCCTCAGCATTGGTTTTGGGTTTACTGTAAAACAATGCTATCAGACTGTCAGGGAAAGGATATTAAGGTATGTTTGCTGATGTGTATTTCCTGCTGCTGCGGGTGAACCAACCACAACCACAACCTTCTGTTTCTTTTTCTGCCTTACAGATGCAGTCTCTGAAACCAGACATTTCTAGACTAGAAAAACGAGGAAATGGTTGATGTTTGAAGTCTCTCTCTGCTCTGCTTCCCTTTCACTTTGCCATGCTGGTAACTGCACACTTTGGAGAGACCGTGTGACGTGCCAAAGAAAGCAGGGGATTATCTGGTATCAGTGCTGAGATAGCATCTCTAGGGGCACGAGGAGTGGAATCAACAAAAAATCGGGATGGAGTGGATAACCTTTCTCTCTTTAAACCTCATTTTACTACCTGCTTTAGCAAACACTGAAATTAAATACGAAATAACTCCTTGAAACCTTTGGCAGCAGAGCTGTCTAGGTAAGAAAGCTTTCCAGAGAGTGCAAATGAGATTCCAGGTGCAGTAAAACACAGGAGCTGGCAGCCTCTGGCCCTCAGAGGAGAATGACTTAAAATCAGTGCATGAGTCATGGAGACAGGCAGATACAAATACTCTTGTTAGCTCTCAGAGAGATCAGCATTCCCATCAGGCCACCACCCTGCTACGTCTTGTACACGTTCTCAGCTCAAAGCAGATAAAGATGTCATTGGGGAAAAATGAACCTGAAGAATTACAAAACTTCAGTATAGGAAACTCAGTGTACACTGTTAATTTACTGATTTACTTTCAAAGATACTGCTCCAAAGTTTGGCTTTAGCTTTAAATATGCTGTGTCTTTTTAAAAGCAGGAATTCTAAAGGTAATGTAATTGCAATCTTGTGAAGGGTTGCACATCCTTTCCCAGACAGCTGAGTGTAGAAAGCCATTCAGGACAAGAATTGCTTGTTCTTTTTCTGTTGTTCTCTGAAAGGATGTCTTTTGACTTCTCAGAGTGAAGCCAAATGTTCCTGCCAAAGTAGAGAGCAGAGAGAAGGAATGGTGGAAGCCTGATGGGAGTATTCTTCTGTGAATTTGTTTCATTGTTTCTGCAATCTGCATGTACCTTTGACTTTGTGAGCTTCCAAAAGTAGAAATTTCTACAATGCAGTATGAAATTCTTCTTTTTTTGTGTTGCCAAGAGAAAGAAATTCCTTTTAGGCCTTATAGTAATGTTCATGCAGCTCTCCTGTTCACAGCTGTTGTTTAATAACAGATGGAATCAGCCATTTGCACATGGCCAGTGGTGAATAGTGACTCATTCTACCTGGTTACCTGAGTTATGTGTCTGAACAGCTGAATTATACACTCAGGGAAGACAAACTGATGTAAAGTGAAACAGTACAGCCCCAGGCAGGGGAAGAGAGTAAAGAAATTGCTAAAACAGAAGGAATTATTTCTCCAGAGTTTTAGTTCCCAGATTCTTTTGTCTGATTCTGGTTTCCAAACTTCTCAGAAGTTGTTCTGTTATTCCTGCTTGTGTCACATCACTTGTGCCTAGAGCTGGTCAAACAGGCTTTGACTGTCATCAGAAGTAGCCAGATGTTCCCACCTTTGCTCTGTTTGCAGTTTCCAAGGAGCACAGGGAAATGCTCCAGGCTAAAATCATAACCTTAACAGCAGTCCTGGCACATACCTTCCAGATTTATGGGAACCAGCACTTCATGAATGTGAGTAGCACTCAATATCTTTCCTTCCTTCACCACTTAGGACACACGACTACTTTTTCCTGTCTAATGGAAGGGAATCACACCAGCAGCTCCTCTGTGAGAGGTGTGGTGGCTACATTAGAGTAGCCACCATGGTGTCACCAGGGCTATAGACTTACCTGGAAGAAGTGACGCTCTCAGGTCACTGAAATATCTATTTGCCATTTAACATTCAATACATGGTATTCACTCTCACATGTATGGCTTGTGAGATATTGCAGCCCTGCTACATCAGATTAAGGATTCCATAAGGAATACTTTGGAGTTTATCCTCTGGGACTTGTTCTCAGCACTTTACAATTGCTTAGGTAAAACTGTACAAATAAATAACGAGTTACACATGGAACTTGAACTACGATCTTGTCTTGCTCTCTCCAATTTTCTCTTTTCCTTTTGTTGTTCACATTTCTAGAACCTACAGACAGAAAATGAGATCTCTTTCAAGAAAAGCAGAATGCTGCCTCTCTTTTCCAGTTTCTCTGTTCTTCAAGGGAAATGAACTGACACTGCAGTCAGTCAATACCTAACAAAAGTAAGGTACAGTAACATGACAGCAGCGGTTTCCTGTGCTGTGCAATTTGCTAATAAGTCCATTGAGTAGCAGGCAGATTATCTTAGATAGGCTGGCTTCCATGCCCACTCTTCCTGTATATCATATTTGCCCTGAAAATATTGTGCCGAGATTTACTCTTATACAGCTGATCATGAGAAATGAGCTGGACTTTTGCAGGCTCAGTATTGCTGATATTCCCCACTCCTCATCCTCCTTTATAAACTTTATTTCTTTAAGGGATCTAGTTCACTTTTCACACTCCTCAAAAAAAGTGTGTCTATTTCCTGAATGAAATAACCAGGGCTTACCTCCCTGGTAATGGCAAAATTAAATTAAACAAAAAGAAGCCTGACTTCTAGCTATTGTTAAAGAAGGCTTTCTCTGTACCACTGAATATGCTATTCATGAGAGGTAGTAGAGAAGTGGCAGTCAAAATCCACAGCATCCTTAAGAATCCTTGACTGCAGTTAAACTCCAGGAAAAGTTTCTCGTTGACTTCCTCTGAACCAATAATCTTCCAGTCTCATCAATGTTCATTTGTCTTTGCTGAACTATCTGTAAAGAGAGGTGAATTTTCCAGACTTACCTCAGCCTGAGCCATGTAGAAGTTACTGTCTCTTTGAAATATGTTCTGACAGACATGAATTCTAATCAGGCAGAGATGATTTTTCATTCATTGAAGACTTGAACCAAAAAGCAAGAGGTGACAAAACTCAATCCTGCTAATCTTCTTTCCTCACTTTGCTAAACTTAATCAGCAATTGCTGGCACTGACCTTTCTTTCCTTGACATCAAGAAAAGGATGCTCCTACTGAATTAATCACTTCCAACCTGATGAGGAGGCCTACACTTCGAGTCAAGTGTAGGATGCAGATAAGGACATGCATTCCCTCTAATGATCAAACACAGGTGACCTCCTTGACACCATTTGTGAGGTGGACAAAACCCAGCAACCAAAATGTTGAAGTAGAAATAAAGTGATTGTTACACTTGTGCAGATCTTTCCCTTCACCTCAAGGAAAGGGGAAAAATCTTTGCAGATAGAAACAGAATGAAATTACATTCTGGATTATGTGACTTCATTTTGTCAGGCACTTTTTCAAGCCTAAATGGCATGTGGGCTTTTTTGCAAATTAGCTAATACAGGACTTGTCCCTGTTGTGCTTGATGTGATGAATCCAGAAGAGCAGTGTACACTAACATGTCACACATTGGCCACACAAAGCCTTGCTGATGTGCAACGAGGAACTGCTGGTGATGGAAAAAAAACTCTTGTGATACAGAGTTTAAAGACATTATATTATAAGCTTATAATCAGAATTAGTATTACTTTCTGAAAAAGATATTTAGAACAACCTATAAAACCTGGAATTCTGATATCCTCCTTTATTCATGAGATTCATTCTGAAGTAAGCATGATGATATCTCATTGCTCCTGCCCTGTATGACCACAAGACTTTGTGATTAGGGAAGTAATAAGGGCAGAAAAGAGAGCTGAAACATCTCTGAAATATGTGTGCCATCAAAAGGGAACAAAATGTCCCTTTAAAGATGGAAATGAAGACACTGGGATGAATAGTATCTCTTTTAGGTGGCAACCTGGAGAAATAATATTTTTTGCATGAAGTTTTACATGAGTTCAGCACAGATGCTCTCTCCATATTCACCCTCCACAAAAGATATAAAACCAAGCTGAATCAGGAGGTTTAACTGTATTGACTGTTAGTGGGTTTGTTTTTCTCCTTAAAATGTGTCTTCAATTCTGTAAACAAAACGTTGGCATTCTGACTTCATTGTGACAGGAGATCTAAATAAAGACTTGTTGCAGGAAAAAAACCAAACTGAGAAGACAGCAAGTCAAGACACATTATTATTAGCATTAGTATTAGTATTATTAGCATTATTCTAGTAGTTAGAAAGCATGGCCCATTAAACTCCCATTTTTTTTTCTTTGGTAGGTATTATTGCCATGATCCAGGAAAAGTCTTCCTGAAAAGTACTTTTTGTAATCATTTCACCTGGGGAGACAAGGCTGCCACTAACTGCAGGAATGATGTTTATGGATGCATCACAGTTCTGTCAGGTCCAGACATCTTCTGTGGGATCTCATTTAAGTTGTTTACAGCATAGACACTTATGTCTGGATTCTTTATCTAACCACACAGAGAGGTCAAGGGAGGGAAAAAGACACTGACTAATTCATTTAAACTCAAGGGGACACTTAAGGAGATCAAGACTATCTGCTCACTAAAAATGTCAGATTTTGTCCATGGAAAGAGTCCAGGGGGAATACCTGGCAGGCATTTAGACTTAAGCAAAATTAATCTCACCCCTCCCTTCAGCAGGTGTTGCATAACTTAATAGATCACAGACACAGGAAAAACCAGATCATGTCCCCCATATGCTTCCAAAAATGCTTTTGTGACAAAACAGTGAAAATACTATTCCATCATTCCAGTAGCTCTGCACTTACACCAAGAAGGCCCCATCTGCTGATGCAGCCATGAAACAGCTGCAGAGGGGAGATCAACATTGCTGGGTGTTTGCTGGCTGCTGTGTTCTCTGTTTGTGGCAACAAACCAAACGGAGCACAGAAGCCCAACACACTTTTTTGGCTTGCAGTCAAACTGTGAAATGGTCCCATCAACTGGGCTGTAGCCAACACTGCTTCTCGTGTCAGGTATCCAGGGAAGAAATCAGTCAAGCCTGCAATTTCTGTCTTACCTATTCCCACCCTCTCAGACTGAGCCTGGCATTTTAAATTCATCACTCTCCTTAACCACCTTTCCTGCTCTGCTTGTGTTTCACCCCCCACCCCCATATAAATGTGTATATATACATATGTTCTTTGTCAAGCATAGCAATCTGAGTGTCATTACCATAGAAATTATATCAAGAACTATATAAAAAAGACATTTCCTTTACCCTCTCCTTGCAATTATGGTCCAGCTGCTTCAACAGACAAAAGAATATCATTCCTTGCACACATCATTACTATTGGAAAGATTAAAACAGTCTGGCTATCATAAAGAAAGAAAAATAGCCACACACACACAGAGAATGTAATAACCATCCAACCCAAATTCCAGGACATGGCCCCTCCTTGTTAAGAAATGTCTCAGAATGCTGCTTTCCTCCCTCTGCCCAGGCAGCCCTGGAGGTGCTGAAGAAAGAGGAAGGAAAGGCAAAAAGATGTAATTAAAAACCAGACAAGCAAAAGCAGCAGGGAAAGCTCTCTGCCTGCAACCTGCTTGTAACCCAGGAAAATCATTCAACCAATCTATCAATCAATCAATCAGTCTCTAAATTGATTTTCAAACCAAGGGAAGAGTCTGGGAAGGGCCAATACTTCAATGTCTGAGCCATTCTTCAGTCCAGCTGTGCCTGTGTTATTGCACATAAGAATATATTATGATTTGCACTGAGAAGTGCTAATTTATTATGCCAAAAAATGCGTTGGACAGCTTCATCATGCAGACAAGAGTTTTATGCCTACTTTTTGTGAGGCAAGTTTTAAGAGAAGCCTATTACTTTCTGTACTTTGGATGAAAACACATTTAGGCTGTTTTCTCCTAACTTGGGTCTTATTTGATAGGTTCTATTTCCTAATTGTAGCATTTCACTGCCCATAAAATTGTACTCAGGGAAGAGCTGTTACAAACATTGCATGGCAACAATCCCTGGATTGTTCAGCGCTCGGTACAGCGTGGTCGCTTTCCTGATTGAGGTCTCAGTGCTCTATTACCACACAAATTGTGTTAGAATGAGAATAGGAAACGGGAAAAGTGTTTCTCATTGATTATGAAGTTGAAGCTGTTTTATAAGCAATGTGGGATAGTTTACATTGTGACTCATGCAGCTATACAATTCAATAACACCTATCTTATCCATAATGCTACAGTCGAGGCATGCCGAGGCTGCCGCATCTTTGTGTGCATCCACATTGCAGTGGAAGCACTCATTTGCTAAAATAACCCTAGGTGTGTCATCCAGAGCTATGTCCTTGGCAATCTCGTGTTACTGCTGAAAGCTCCGAGTCCCTTCTGGCCGTCTTTGATTTCGCGCTGTGTCCCTCGATTCCAGGGAGGCTGCTGGCAAACCAGCTCCGGCTGCATTGCCCTGACACCCCAGGCTGCACAGGGGGCTCTCCAGGACTTCATACCTCACCTTTCCTGACCCAGGTGGAAACCACACAGGTCCCACTTGCTGGGAATTCTGTGGTGCCCCTTCTTCTCTTCTCTGCTTCTTCAAAGCAGTGAGACGGTAGAGATGGAAATTTTCTTCTGACCTCATTTGGATATCAAGGGCAGCCCTCGTATCCTCAGGGAATAGACAAGTATGTGGGCTGAGCACGCTGCTTGACACAATTTGTCTTAACAAAAACACTTGGCTTGTAAAAGTAAACACTTGAGAGAAACTGTGCCACCTGTAATTCCATCACTCCGCTGGCCCTATTAAACACTTTATTAATAAAAAATTGTCTCCCATTACCACATCTACACAAAAAACTACCTCATTTTTATAACTTATGCTACTGTCCCAGTGTAGTCACAAAAGCTGCTGTATCAGGAAACCCAGCTCTCACTGTCTTGGGATAGGCCAGGCCAAGCTGGGCTGGGCTGGAAGGGAAGTCACCAGGACACTTGATTGAGTTTGTAATTTCTTTTGACTTGGAGCTTCGGGGGCTTCTATTTTCAGCATGTTGGTAACTTGACACCTTTTTCTGTATTTAGAATGGTTTTGGGGAATGAAGATGAGACACAAAGCTGAAGTTGGAGGCTTGGTTCCTCTGACTAACCATCAGATTTGCTTATTCACTTGTGATTGCAGTCTCTTATTGTGGGTGAGGTTTTTTATGTCAGAAAGGATGTGATTTAAATTTTATATCCCAGGGTAAATAGCAATTACTTCAGAGACAATAACCTCACAAAGCTGTGTTTTCATCACTCTGCAAGTGTAATTATACCAGACTGATATGAGAAACAGGCACAAGAACTGGATCATTCAGAATTTAAGGTGATTGTTCCTCACCAAAATGGTGAAAAACAACACTGATTATGATAAAAGATGTTCAATATTCGTGCTTCCAGAGTAGGGAAAAATATTTTCCAAGGAGCTGTTTCTGGGACAATGGAAATAATTTTTCCATCAATAACGCTTTGAATAATACTTCTCTACAGTTCTTTGTGTTAAAGTTGTTTAAACATCTTAACTTATATTTCTATATGAAAATTTCTTAGCTTTTAAAATACAGCTTGCACACTAAATCTCCTGGGTCTAAGGAGAATGACAACAATAATACAGTGATTTATTTCTCAGCTCGGGTACCAGCCCACACATTCAGTTCTAAATGAAATGTTTTTCCTTTATTTTTTTTAATATAAAATGGTCATATTTGAGCAGCCAGAAAAACTCCATTAGGTAAGACTACACTGTGTAAAGGAGGTCAAAAGAGCCCATATACCAGAGAACTCTTTGCTTTAAAAGCTCCACTGCTCCTACTGCAGTTCTACCTTATGCAACCAAATACCAGTTACATGAAAAATTGTGATAACGTTGCAAAAGCCGCCAGAGCTCTGAGATGAGCTTTTGTACCAGTAACAATGAACAACACTGACAATGAGCAACACTTTTTTCCTGTTAGAGAAAAAAAAGAGCAACTCAGCACAGCTAACTTTGGAGAGAACAAGCTGCCACTGTGCTCATCTTGTAGCAATTTAAAGGTGCTTATGAGTTCACTCTGCCCTGCTCTAGGAACACACAGGAAAGAAGTTTCTGATCCTTGTTTCTTAGGGTCTCCCTGATTTTGTTCCACCTAGAAGACAGAGGGCAGAGGTGGTCTGAAAGGTCACCAACAGCAGAGTAATGACCTGTAGAGGGATGGTGAAGTTTTGTTACGAAGAAATCTCAGCATATCAGCAAGTGGTTCACTGCTAAATTGAGGTAGTCTTACCTTCAGCCTCTGCAAGAGCTGAGAGCAGGGCAGGTTGTCATCAGCATGCCTAACTCCTGGAATGGGTGCTTGTCACCTGGAATCTTTTTTCTGTTTAAATTTATGGACTTTGAGTCAAGGACTTTCAAGTTACTCCCCAGACTCTCCCTCCAGGTTTCCCTCCACCAATGTCCATATGAAAGGTTTTCCCTGCCTTTCTTTTTCCCTTTCCTTTGCTGCTGTCCCACTGCTCTGACGTGCATTTGGTTGGACCCTGAGCCCCACTACAAACTTGAGGTGATAATTAAAAATATAAATGAAAGAAGCTTTACAATAACAGAGCTTTGAACTCCTTTTAAAAACTGTTTGACATTCAGAGGCCTCCCATTGTGTATCTAACTCACAGGATAAATTCTGCAGAAATCCAGAGGCTTCATCCCAGGAGAACCACCCAGAGCATTACAGCACAGCCTAGCACAGAGCCTCACTGCATGCACACAGCTCTCTGGATTTTTCTGCAGCAGACTCTGGCTTTGTGTACTGCAGAGCAGGATGGACAAATTGCTGGACTGAAATGTGTGACAGAGATATGAATTAACATCTCCTGACTACTTGACTGCAAGGAGCAGATATTGCAGCTAGCGGTAAAATACCACTTTGGTCTTCATGGTCTTCACCCTCAGTACTAGAGGGAGCTTACTTAACCCTTGGCAATGGAAATGGCAATTGCAATAAAGCAGTTCTCTTTCACCTCCCAAAAGTAAGAAAAAGAGAAAGAAAGGGTTGTGTTTGTGTATCTTTCCCTTCTAACTTAAGCCAAATTTCTGAAATTACCATAATGCCTTGGATATGCTGGGCTGCATCTAATTGTTCTGAATTCTACTGTCTTTAAGTAACTGTGCCTTGGTCTGTGGCTCATCTGTTGTACCTTTTTTAGGAGCCTTACTGAAATCTGTGGCACAATTCATACCTACATCAGCCTATTCACAATTTTCTCTGTTTCTCAGTACTGCTAGTTTCATCTTTTGTTATATTGATACAGTAATGATTGCTGTGGTTCAAAGTCCTGTGGAATCTTTCTTTTCTGTCAGTCAGTCAATTTTTTAGGTTGGACAGTAGAAGAGATTAAAATCAAATTATTTTTAAAGCTCACTGACAGAGCCAGGCTCTATTCTATCTCCTTTTAGAAGCAGAAGCATAAAGGTTATACAACAGAATACTCCAGAAACACACAGAAAATGTCTTCCTTTGCTTTTTAGTCCTTTTGTGTGATTTCTTCTCTCTTTTCAGAAGATTAATAACCTAAGTAGACACCCAAAAAATCTCAGCTCCATGACATGGGATGCTCTTCATCTACAGAAACGGAGACCTCAGTGAATCTATTCATTCTCACTTGTGGCTTTGTAGAGAGGCATCACTCTCAGAATCAGAAATCCTTGTTTCTGTGAACAGCAGCATGTCAGGTAACTCACATTTGATCTTCCCACTGTTACTTTGCTGCAGGCCCTCAGCCCAGCTTGCTGCTACTCCCTTGGCAGGTCACAGGTTTGGCTCCATCAGCACAGAGCTGCACCTTACTGTCGGGCCAAGATGGTCTGCTCTGAGGAATCACTTCACAGCACTCTTATGCAATTTCCAGTCATTGAAAGGATGAAAAATAACTTCAAACCACGACAGACTTTTTTTTTTTGGTTTTCCAAAAGTAGACCACCTAGGAAATTTTCCTGTAGGAGTGTTTCTAGTCTCAACAGAGGCTGCCTCCAGCACCCGAGAGCATCGAGAGCACCCGCCTGTTCTCAATGCCTGGGTTTGCAAAAAGCTTTCTGGGAAGCAGGTCAGAAACTGCCAAAATAACCCATGCCTTCCAAAATCATACAGCAAGCTGTACATGCTAGAGAGAAATCAGGTCACTGGCTGGTGGCAGATGGGCTCCCAAATTACTGAACCCACAGTGGCTGCTGTTTTATATGGTGCTCCCAGGCACTGTGCTTGCTTCCTGCTCTCTTCCCTCACATTTCCTTCCCTGGAGGCTGCTGCTGACTCCAAAGGAGCAAATGTCTTGTGTGCAGAAACAACAGGCTTGTTTCCTGGAAACTGTGTCCATGCTGAAAATAAGACTCCACTTAATGCTTTTGCCAGATCCTGAGTGTCTTCAAGATTGTTATTGTCCTTGTATAATCCATATCTTTGCTGATTAAATCAAGGATATATTGCATTTAGAATAGAAATTAAAATCTCTGATTTGGCACAAGGAAAGGTGGGAGCTGAACAAGCATATAATAAGCAATGAGGAGTCAGGAATTTCCCTTGGGACTGAGTGCTCAGTTCTAAGAATATCCTTGAAAATTCAGACTTTCAGTTCCAGGTTATACATCTCCAAGAACGTGCAAGTGCTGCCTGTCAACAGTACAGAGCCAGGAGAAATCCTACTTTCCCTCCTATCCTATTACTTGGGACAGGGTTAGTCATAACTGCCCAAAATAAATGTAACTTTATAACATAAGGCCTTCACTATGCCTTGCCATCCATCTCTCTGGATTATTTAATTATTTCCTTTTCTACCTTACTTGCCCTTCTTTCAGCTTATTGATTTTAAAGGAGTGTCTAGGGCTACAGGTTCATGTAAATTAAAAGAAAATAAAAACATTTCAGGCTCTTCTCTTATGCTTTCAAGTGGATTAGGAAATGCACAATTATCAAATTTAAAACAATTTTCAGAAGCAAAAATCCTTACCAAGACAAGAAAACCCCAGCTAAACTCAAACACTGCATATTATCTCTTGTTAACATCACCATGAATAATCTTTAACCATATTGGCAGAGGAAAGTAAATGATAAAAGCCCTCATCAAAGGACCAGGAGACAAAAAACAAAGTCCTGGAGGTTAAACCTTGACTTTTCAAGAAGGATGTCATAGGCAAACTGCAGTAGCTGGTCTCTTTGCTCTTTTGAGTGCTCTGCAAGGAAGCACAATACCTGACTTTAATTCCATTTCAAAACAAACAAACAAAAAAAATTGTTATTTCTCTGGAATTGAAATGGCATTTCCTTTACCACAGGAAATACAAGAATATATTTATTTTTATATGCAGTTTTTATGCTCAAAATTACCATGACAAAGAAATATGTATTTTTAAATCTTTGTTAGCAATGAAACTTAAAGGTGTTATTGGACACAGAACTGACATGAGTTTCACAAATGAGAAATTTGCACACAGGACATTGATAGATTTTCCTGTCCCACCTTACAGCAGCAGAGATAAATTGCTGCACTGTGTTGGATATTTCTAATATTAAAAAACAGAAAGAGCAATAATTTCAAAGCCCAGAGCAACTTTGCCTTTTTCAGCACATGAGATATTCTCCCTTTCATAAGATTTTCACCACAGTTTCTGTAATATTGCTCAAGTTTCCCCACTGGGACAGTACACACCTGGATTATCACTGAGGCTGAAGTCTAAATTATTACATTAGGGATGTGTCAATGCAAAGGATTTGCTGCTACACCAACCCCTTTTTTATATTCTTTTTTTTTTAATAATTTGGTTCTTGAAAGTTAACTTGAAAAAAACTTGACCAAACAAAAAACCAACAGCTGGAGTATATTCTCAAATATGTAAATTTAATTTAGTTCCACCACAATCATAGAGCAGCTCTGAGAGTGAGCATCTGATGGGAACAATAAGAATCTGTATGTTAATGCATATTCCTCAGTCTATAGAGGGACAGAGAAATCAGAAATGTGTACTCTTTAAAGGTAAAACCCACAGAGAGAAGCATTACCATTTACATTACTGAGGCGCCCTTTAGTTGATATCCAAATTTGTCTTCCTGAATTGCAATCTTTAGGCAATCTATTCTCTCTGTGGGTAGGAAAGTGCTGTTCTGTATGCCCAATATAATGTTGTTTAGCTATTGATATTCACAACAATCTCAAAAAGGGATGGCACTGTTATTATTACACACAGTTTTGGTCTTCGGCCTCTCAAAGTTGGAGTCACACTGGAAAAATTGAGATTGCACCTGGGTGATTTGTTTTACTCAGTATCCAAATGCCAAATAATAAACTTCACATGGTATCAGCTTTCGGCAGCTCAGTGGAGCCCAACTGGCTTTTGCAAAAGGCTATTGAAGCTTCTTATCAACACATTTTCCTTCCAGATAAACATAATAATAACTAGCAACTATCAGTGATAGAACACAGTGCTCTCAACCTGGATCGATATTGCAGTGCTGCAGCGACTTTGGGGTTGGCTCTGAGGTGGCAGTGTGGAACCAGAGCTCTTCACAGGGTTTCTGTGCTGTCTCATGGCCACCCATCCACTACATCCACTCATCTTTTGCCACAGCACTGCCCAAGTGAGCCTACATGTAATTTGTCTGAGCGAATGGTGCCTGCTCTTGAAAAATCAGATAAAATGAGGTTATCCAGTCAGGTCTTCTCAGATGTAAAATGAAGTCATTAATTTAGTCACCACATTAAATGATGTTTTGCAGTCTCTGAAATCAAGTTTCTTACCATTTTCTGTCTCAAATATATTTAATTTAGTGTGCTGTATGCTCTACCAAGTTCACAATGCCAATGCATCATTCATGCTCCACCAGCTTCACTTGGGACTCCTTTATTTTTCCAGCTTGGCAAAGTCTAGTTGTTTCACTAAGTGCCTTTCTAGTTGCTTCATTAAGTGACTTTCAGATCTCAGCATGGACCTAATTCTCCACCCTGCAAACTGGCCTGAGGTCAAGAAGCTGATCACTCTCTGTGTTTAAGCATTTTGTCTCTAAAGCTCTATCTACAAAGAGATTTCCTCACTCTGTTATTAAAAGCAGGACGGAGATCTGGAGGTTGGCTCCCACCAGCTGCAGGGAAATTAGCGGATCCAGTATCACACATCTAAGGGATGGCTGCAGGAATTGGAGCCCTTTTATCCAACTGCACTGTGGGATGGAACCCTATAACTCTGTGCTTGGGATCCCTGAGTTGATATCACATTCATTATTTGGCATTTGGGTACTGAGTGAAACAAAACAAAACCAAAAATCTTACCCTTCCCCACCCTGAGAAAAACAGCCTTGCTCAGGAGGAAGCTTGCTTGTGCTTGAGACACAGGAAACAAAATCTTGCAATTCACATTCATTCTTTTATCTCTCCATGACTTGAATCCATTTAAATCCCAAGTGATTAGAATGAAGAAGAGCAGGAAGGAAAAAGACTGTTTAAGGTGACTGAAAAAATTATCAAGCCCCAACAACAACTCATAAATTCTGTCTTAGAAATGGCATCTTATCCTCTCCACAGCCACTGCTCTTCTGCAGAGCTTGCTGGGAAAGATCATGTAGTAGCAGAAAGGTAATGAAAGCCTTGCAACAGAGGACTGGAGCAAAGAGAGACATGGAGTTACTCAGGTAGTTTTAGTTATCCAAATATTAAGACTCAAATACCAACAGGAAAAGTCCATAAACCCCTAGGAAAATAGAAGTAGTGAGATAGAAGATGACATTTTAGCAAGAGCAAGGGTTAGAGTGTTCTGTGGAGCAATCAATGAAGGACAAAACTTTCCCTTTCCACTGGCAGACTTGGGAGGGTGAGGAAGGGATGTTGCATCCCTCTCAGGCTGCTCAATCACTATCATGCACTTCAAACAAATATTTAGGGAGTTGTTTATGTGGTGGCATATAAGTACCAGAGAGTATGAAAACCTGAACTGTCCCCATCATCTTGTCATGTGGCATTGTGCACAATGAGTTGGCTCCTTGGATGCTGTCTTCCAGATTTGTCCTTCAGTCGTGAAGGCCTGGAACAGAAAAGCTCTTTTACTTTTACAAAGCTCTTTTAATTCCTTCCCTTGGTTTGGTTCAAAAGGTCCTTTTTTCTATCTCATTCACACACTGGTTCTCTTTGCCTATGGACAGGCAAGACTGTGAATCACAATTTCCATTCCAGAGGAACTGCTGGGATTTTATCATTTTCTAAAATAAAGTGCTGGAAAGCTTACATATTTTGTTTTAACATTTTTGACTGCACTGAACAATATTGATGTTCCCAAATTAGAATGTTTGTCTTGCTGAACTCAGTTGGAGTTTTATTTGAAGTCAATTGAAGATGAGCATACCTCTGCCAGTGGTGCTGCAGGCTCCTGGCTTGCCACTTGCTTTGGGCTGAAGCTGCAGTGACCTAGGGGAAGTTCAGGGTGGGATAAAGGAATCTGGCCTGTAATGGAGCATGAGAAATAAGTCATGTGAATTCTGACATAATAGGATTTGAAGGGTTCAAGTAGAACATATTTCTGAGTAGATGATTATGTCCTGCAGCCATTCCTTCTGGGAGAAGGGATGTACTGGCATGACAGAGGCACAGGAATGAGACATTCCTACCCCAGGAGGAGCAGTGCTGAGCCTCTAACACTGAAACTTGAGGCAGCAGGTCAGCTTGTGCTTTGTTCCAAAAACAATCCACAGCAAACTTTAAGGAAGTGAAGACAAGTTCATGATGTACAAGAAAAAAACAAAAGCATCAATCCTGAGCCTGCTTTTCAGTGCCTGTTATTAGGTCTGAGGGGAAAAGAAACAATTTGCAGACAACAGGAGAGCAGCTGATTAGCTGCCTGCTTCTCCCAGGCCCTTCTCCTCCAGATCCTGAACAAATTGACTCAACACACTTAGGCACTGGGTAGGGTACTGAAATATTAACTCCCTCTTTCTCTCTCCTCCCTAAAATAATTCCCTCTCACTTGATGTAAATAACTATTTTTACAAGGAAAATCATTCTTTATTGAGACGAAAGGAGGGGAAAAGTGGAATAAACTGTTAATGTGAGTAGAGGGGTAGGGAGATGTAACAGCTCACTCTCTTGAGTACTGATGCTGCTGCAGGGTTTTGTATTTTCTGCGACAGGGCTACCCAGCGCGTGTGGCTTTGGTTAACAACTTGTCCAAAAAAGGGTCAAAGACCCAGTATCCTATGAAAAATTCTATTTTTCTCCCATTCCAAATGGAAGAACAGTGTCTGAGATTTCTTATAGACATTTTCATGCCACTAACACAATGCTGTGGGAAGCCTACCTTGTCATAGCAGGGACATTGGTCCTCTTAGGACTTGAAGAAGAAGCAGTGAGAGGAGAACAAGAAGATGAGAGAGAAAGCAAAATTCTCCAAGACAGCTAGCTGGGGTAAATCAACTTTATTCTGAAAAAATAAAGCACTTGTCTTCTGCAAAGCGTGTCAATTCCTTGTATTACTGTCAGAGCAGAAAGCATTCCATGTTTTAGCATGCACTGTTCATAAGAAAATTGTGCCATCTTGTGGGAAAATGTAGAAAATATCAAATGACACCTTCATATACATCATGCAAAATGAAAGGCAGGTGCTTCCAGCATCAGATATTTGAGGGAATATTCAGGATCACCCAGGATATGTAGGTCACCATGCAAAGGGAAGTCCCTAGCCTGAGCACTGAAGGACCAAAACCTTCAAAATACAAGTTCAGCTTTCTGACTTAAACATTTGTGTGGGCTTTGTTGTTCTAATACTTGGAAGACAAACATAACCAAGTGATTTATTACTGAAAACTGACAGTATGGCAGATTTTTCCCAGCCAGTTGTGAACTTCCACAGTGGGCTAATTCCTACCCAAAATAAATCAGAATAGGCCAGCTAACTCATACCATCCTAATTTGGAACATTTTAAGAAAAGAATATGCAGGTTGATCAGAAGAGACATAAATGAAAATTAAGGGAAAAGAAGACTATCAGAATAGGCAGAAGAAAAGTTGTATCATCAGAGCATCAGACTCTGTGATTCTTGGCAAAGAGCAATCCCACAAGATTTCATATCCAAGAGGATCCTGTTATATTAGCAGTAAAAAATAAAACCTAGATAATAGCAACAAATGTCTTGGCCAGAGTTCAAACGCTCCACAGCAAATCCTTGGATTATTTATATAGTTTGGAACAGTGATGCTTTTCAAATATTCATTTGGACATGAATATTACTGTGCTGCTGTTGCTCAGGAATCCTGCTGCTAGAGGCATCATGAGGCAGAAGAGATGAGAGAAAAGGGACTTGAATCTGTGGGGCCAGGGCATAAAGGCAGAGAAAAGAAGGTGGGGAAAGCAGCCCACTATCTTAGAAAAGAATAGGCAGTACAAATCTGTGGCAGAGGAGGGCTGTCCTGTATCCTTCTTTCTCCACTGTCTGGAGTGCTTTCCCACTGTTGGAGCCTGGCCCTGGAGATGTGGAGGGAGCTCAAAGCCACCCCTTAGCCCCTCTACTCACAGCTGGCTCAATAATTGTTGCACACTGCTTCTAAAAGGTTAATGAGATCTGAACAGCCCAAGCTGCTCAAGCTTCACAGCTGGGCTTACCCTTTGACAGGAAAAAGCATCAGATGTGTCTTATTAGCTGCACTGCTTTCCCACAGCCATTTAAATAAGGGAAAGTATGGAAGAAAATTCTTGAATGCAGAAGGAGAAAACGAACAAGAATGTAGTTCAGAACAAGATGCATTGCCATCAAATCATATTTGGGACACACATGCTTTAAATATAAAAACAACTGAGAGATTCTAGACAGTGGAAGGAAAAAGGATATTAAAAAAATGAAAATAAAAGTCTGTCGGAAGTCTTAATAAGCAACAAAAAAAGGAAGTCTGAAAACTTACTCTTTTTGCTGCTTGGAAATCCTCCCTTTGTATTAACAGTTCTTTGAGATATAAGGGAGGGTTCAATGGCAAGGAAAAAATTTTAAGTGTGGTTTGTTATTTTTACATTAATAATAAGGCCAGCACAAAGTAAGGAGAAGGTCAAGCACCAAAACAAAAAGAAAGTTTACATGACACGTCCAAAATGTTGACAGAACCTATTTTAAATGAGAGTCCATGGAGTAGGGCAAGACTCAAGGCACTGAACTTTAAATTAATGTGGAGATAGAGTGCATTCTGTTCCCTGGAAGTCAGTATAGAGGGAGGGGCTCCAGAGAGAAAAGTACAGGATTTCTTGTCAATGTTTTGAAGTTTGGCAGATTGATTGAGGACTTTGCTGTGGCCATATTGCCATTGGGGATGTTTGGTGCAGGACACCAGACTTACCTGTGCTGGTTTGGGCTGGGGTAAGGGTTAATGCTCCTCACAGTAGCTGGTATGGGGCTGTGGTTTGATTTGTGCTGGAAACAGTGCTGATAACTCAGGGATGTTTGGATTATTGCTGAACAGAACTTACACAGAGTCAAGGCCTTTCTGCCACTCTCATCACCCCACCAGCAACTGGGCTGGGGGTGCACAAGGAGCTGGGAGGGGACACAGCCAGGACAGCACATCCCAATTGGCCAAAGGGATGCCTCAGGCCAAATGCTGTCATGCTGAGCACATCAACTGGGGGGAAGCAGAAGGAAGAGCAGGGACGTTCACCTCTACTCTTTCAGTTCCCTCCCCCAGCCCACGCAGGGGAACGAGCAGTTGTGTGGTACTTAGTTGCTGGCTGGGCTTAAACGGTGGCATGATTTCTGGTCCAAAGTAAAAGTGCAAGTGGTGTGTTTGTGCCCTCAGCAATGTATTCTTCACCCTACTGATCCATCCTGGTTGTGCCAAACTGTGTTTGCTGGAACAGCACTCCATGAAGGGAGGCTGGACAGAGTACTAAGTAGCCACTATAATATCGTCTGTCCCCAGGCTGACTCTGACAGAGATAGCTCTGAAGGTTTTGGGAGTTTTTGCAGAGCATCTCCTTTGCCTGGGGTTGCTAGGAAGGGCAGAGGATGAAAAAAAATCAATCACACTGTCCTCTCAATTTGATCAAAGCTGTTGTCCAGCACCCTGCCTTGTGGCACACAGGATTAGCCACTGGCATGCAGAAAAAGCAGAGCCAGCCTTGGCAACAAGGCTCTTGGCACCTGCAGCCTTAACACTCAGGGCAAACATGAAGGCTGCTGGTTTTGCTGGTGCAGGAGGATGTCAGCCTGTACCAGCACCAAGTCCTTTGCAGCAAAGTGCAGCAGGGATTTTTCAAAGCAGACAGAACAGAAAATGAGCCACAAAGCTGGGATCTGATACTGAGACGAAAGAGAGCGAGACAGAGAGAGAATTAGCAAGGAGTCAGCTTCAGCACCATGCTGCAGCAGGCTCTTTTGCATGTGAAGATGGGTTATATAAACCTGTCCTCAACACATCATGCATTGGTGAGTTCCACTTAGGAAGGCTCAGGCTTTTAACTTCATTAATTGGGGCTTCCTCTGATGACAGCATCAACTCTGCTGAAGGAAATAGGAATGTATTTGAATAAAGACCTAATCAGGCCAGTAGCAACTACATATTCCCACTGCTGAATGGCCTCTTTGTCAATTCAGCACAGATGTTTGATTGTATCCTGGTTGCTTGGCTTCCTTTTTATGCACAGCCTAACTAGTGTGATTTTAAAAAATTGCAATAACATTCCTCCATATTTGCTTTAAATTCCTCCCTGCTGCTTTTGAATTTTCTGAAACTATAACTACATGTGGGTTTTGACTAAGGAACATTTTTAATTCCTATAGTGTCTGACTAAAACAGGACATTGTGATCACTCAGCGAGCTTGGGGAGCCCATGACAAGTGCTGGGGAACAGACAGAAAGGTCTTTGGAGGAAAAAGAATATTTACAGGTTGAGAAACCACAATTCATCCCTTAGCATAAGCTGTCATGGGCCACTAGTTGATGTTCACTGGCTACATCATGTACCTCTCGTTCTTTGTTTCTCCTGGCAATAGACATTCTACTGGCCCCTTTCCCAGTCTAAGCTATTCAACCTGAGACACTGCCAAACCACCAAATTTGATCCAATTTTAATCTCCCAAAGCCTGGGGTAGGGTTTTGCTCTCACATCTTGTTATAAGGCTTCTTCTCTTAACAAAATCACTCCTTTCAAATATTCAGAATATACAAATTGTTGCTGTCAAATCCACATATTACATTATTTCAATTGTTTTTCTTTAGTTTTTCAGTCTAGCCCACGAAGAATTGGCCTATAAGTCCACTGATACTTACCTCTTCTGACTTTCAGCTGGATTTATTGCCTCATTTCCTCCTGAGTTTTGAAAACCTGCAGCCATATGATTTTTAACAGGCTCACTTCTAAGGCAAACCATCTCTTCTCCCTGCCCCATCTCTCTAGGAAAACTGGCCTCTACTCTTCCTAGTGACAAGTTCTGCTTGAATACCAAGATACACCACCAGAATAATAATATAATAATAATAATAATAATAATAATAATAATAATACCAGAAACCCAAGTTGTTTAAAAAACCCAACCAAACGAAAGAAAACAAACAAGAAAAGCCCCAACTGCAGCTATTTCACATGGGATGGGCTGTTTTCCCCCTTGCATAGCCCTGCACTGAGGTAGAGGAGGGAGGGTACAGCCTCATAGCCCATGGTCACAGCATGGAGGAGCCAATGAAGGTCCCAAAAAGTGGGTAAAGGTATCTTACTGATCTCCCTCTCCAGTAAACACCAGCAGATGAAGAAGTTATCATATGATTTAAAACCAGTCCATTGAGGTTTTAAATCCAAACTCCAAAACCCTGACTGGCAATTTTTTCATAATTTTTACTCTCTTCCAGAAAGGAAAAGTAGGTGACCTTATTTCAGCTCATAGAAGTTTTCACCAAGCCCAGCACATTGTGTAAGAGATCTTCTCCCTGTTCTGCACTGGTGATGGTATCTGCTTTCTGAAGCTGGATCCAGTCGGTGCTAGGTTGTGTTAGTGATGAATTGCACAGGCACTTTTCAGTCTGTGTCCTTTAAACCACATCATCTTTAAGAAGTAGACCACAGAATTTTTCTTGGCTGGAGTTTTCCAGACTGTCTTGAGAATTTAGTCTTGCCAGATATTGTTATCCTGATCAGTGAAACTTTTCACTTATTTCCCTCTGCAAAGCAAGCAAGATCAGGCTGGTGTATTTCCAAAGACTGAATGTTATGTAGGATTTGTGCTGAAAAAATCTGTGCTGGATTTATGTGTCATATGAGCACTTCCATGATTCCACATATGCACATTTAAACCTTTGTGCTGTGCTGTTCCCCAGACATCTGCAGACTCCATAGATAATAGTGTTTCCTTTATGTTCTCCCATCAAGAGATACACTCCATGCTAATTTTCTTGTCTGCCAATTAGACCTTTTAAAATTTGGATCCATTTCTTCCACAGGGTTGTTCTTTGAGCCAAAAGTGGATGCACAGAAGTGCTGTAATTGTTCCCCTATAAGCCCCTAGGGTGATTAAAGCTGATGGTAGAACACTCTCCCTCTTTGTCTCAGCATTCAGTGAAAATAGATGCCCTCAAGTTTCACTTTTATCTTTCCATGGCCTTTGTTCCCCTCACAAGCCATGATAAAAATTATTTTGTTTATGCAGAGATGACATTATATCTTCTGACCCTAAAGCAAGTCTCCTGAACTTATAAATGTTCCTTTTCACATGTGCAATCTCCCAATTTCAGCTGCAATGCCAATGCACTGGGTGATCAAAGACTGAGACAGTCACAAGTTGTGCAATATATGACAATAAGAGTGTTGAAACTGTTTATGCTGCTTCAGGCTGAACTTTTATTTAGATATGTAAACATCCATGGGAAGACCAAAAATAATTTTTGAAAAGCCTTCCCTTGTCTAGGAACAAGAACACAGGATTTTAAAGGTTATCCTGATCAGTGAAACTTTTCACTTATTTCCCTCTGTTAAAGGACTGTTAAAGGACGTAGAAGTGTAAAGTGAAATTTAGATAAGTACCTAAATTTCTTCAGGTCTTACAGCCTGATAATCTGCTGCTGCTTTGAAGAAATTCCAGCAGTTTCCCAGCACAAAGTTGTTAAGGTACATCCTGCACCTGCAGGTTTGGTCGGTTTTCTGATGTAGGTGTGATTTGGCTTGGACTCACTGAACTATCCCAGGATTAGAGAAAGGTGGCAAACATTATTCCCCCACTGAGTTAAAGGGGTAAAGTGAATCAACTGAGGGTAAAAAAAAAAAAGGATTTTCTGACTGAATCTTTGGGTTGTTTTATAAAAGAATCTCATCAA
Source organism: Parus major (assembly GCF_001522545.3). Classification (NCBI taxonomy): domain Eukaryota; kingdom Metazoa; phylum Chordata; class Aves; order Passeriformes; family Paridae; genus Parus; species Parus major. The sequence goes on along the minus strand of NC_031773.1, from coordinate 55,533,957 downwards.
GTTTGCCTCAGAACCTGTGTGAAAATATAAGCCTTCACTTAGAAGAGACAAGTCTTCAGTTCCTAACTCCAGGACTGGGTTTTTTTAGCAGGTTAAAATCATTATTCCCATCCTTTGGTATTTGGCTGAGTGAGCCAGAACGAGGTTTTTGTGCCTGCCTGAGAGGAAGGGCACATGCCATCACTCTGCCTGTGTCACTGCACTGCCTGGGACATGATGGGATTTTAAACCCAGTCCCTCAGTGAATGCCCATATGCAATAAACCTGACTCTTCCCAGAAGTGTTGCTTTTTGACATGCATTCAAAAAATATTCAAGTCCTCATTTTGAGGGTTTATTTATGACACAATGAAGAGTATCCTTATTGGGTTTACAATTAATTATACATTGGTTTTCTATTTAGTTCCTGAGGGGCTGTAGTTTTTTATTTTATCATGACTTAGTGTCACCGAGCAACTGCTATTGTTGGAAACCTTATTAAAAGTATTTTCATATCTTTCTGCCTTTATTTATAACAATACTATTTGGGGTAGTTAATAAGCCAATGCCTACTTACTGCTAAGGGCTGCTTTTCATTGTTGCTTTTTGAACTGCGGCCAGGTTAGTAATTCACATTTAATATCCATTCTCTGGTGTCCTGATCTCAGAAGGCAGGGAGAGCAAGAAACACCTGCCTCAGAGAACTCAGGCATTTCATATTATTTGCAGGCTAACACAGACTTGGCAATGAGCTCTAGTAGCAGTAAGGGGAAGCTGGGGTGGTTTTTGGTAAGCAAGGAGCAAGAGCTTGTTATCACTGAGCATTCACAAGGAAAGCTGCTGAGAAATGTGTGTGGGTTGAGGATTTTTTGGTTCTTTGTTTTTAAGAGGAAGCAGATGTAAAGTTCAGCTATTAATTTCCAGTCTAATCCATGCCTGGCAGAGGGGTTTCAGGCTCCTTGCCTGCTTTATTGCCCTGCCCAATGATACCTTACTGTTGCTGCTGTTCCTGGGAGAAGGGGGACAGTCACCCTACGTGCTTCCCTGGCAGGGTGGAGCTGCTGTCCTGCAATGGTAGCTGGCACCAAGCGTGGCACCTTCAGAACGAGGAGCTCTTGGGACAGCAATCCTTGGAGGTGGCACATCAAATCCTGTTAACGCTGTTTCCTGAGGAGCAGAGTGAGCTCGGGTCCTCTCTGCTGCTGCTGCAGTTCACACCAGCACTTTTGTGCTGCAAGTGGGAAGGATGCTTTTGTGATCATGTGAAGTCCCAGCGGTAGGAAGGGAAAATGTGACAAAGAATAATCCTCTGCTAAGGAGCTTGCAATTTAAATACAAGCCCATTGTTTCAGGATTTAAAGAGATTAGTGCCATGCAACCTGGACACTGGGCAGGCTGACCCTGGCCTGCCTGGTCACCCTTCCCAGCCATCACCTCACTTAAGTGACCTTGTGTGCAGGGGAGGGACCACAGCTGGTTTTTGCTGAGAGGTCTGTGCATTGCAGTCCTTGTACTATCAGCTCAAGGAGTTGCACACTGAGCAGTGTATTTCTCTTCCCTCCAACAGCACTGAGATTTTTCAGAAGGAAAGTGGCTCCCCAGACCCTATCCTTAGCTGATACTCCAGGCCTTGCAATTTGCTGCTTTTTGGAGAGCACAGCTGCTTCAGGCTGCCTTTGGGTCACAACAGATCACTGCATCATCTGTGCCCTCCACACCCTTTCCAGAAGATTCCCCAGCTTCAGGGCTTTTTGTGAGGACTGATCTGAGTACTTGCAGAGCAGATGTCTAGCTGGAGTTTGGTACCTGAAAATAGACTATCATCCTGCAATTAATTATCCACACACACTGATGCGGCCAAGTTGCTTCCAGGGAACTTTTCTGTGGCACCATATTTTTCCAGCTTATTCCTTTCTCATCCCCCATTAAGGCACGTTCTCTTTTTCAGTCTTTTATAACTTTATCAGCCAAAACTGATGCACAGTATTAAAATTTGTCATACTCAGGTTATTCCATGTTTATCATCATAAAAGTAGATATATTTCCCTTCATAAATAAAACACATCACTCTGTTGACTACTACTATTATCCTGTTTAGAGGGTGGCTGTGCTTAAGTAAGAATTTCTGTCACTCATGGTATCCCAGAAACTATTAGTATATAAAATGTCAAGTACCATTTCCATATGAAGCTTAAAAGTATTGTTTTCTGGATGTGAGATGAAGAACATTTTTCTGTTCCAGCTTTTTTTACTCAGACACTGGGCTTTCAGGGTTTGTTTACTCTGTAACAGGTGGAGCCAGTGATCTGTAGTTACCTGCCCAGGAAATTACTTAGCCTGAGTTGGGGTGATCACCCAGGAATATGCAGCAAGCAAAATAACAGTGCTTCAATTAAACAGTGCTTAGGTTCACTGCTTGATGAGGTTTTGTAACTTAATTACCAGCGTGTATATCAGCAGTGCTTAATGTTCTAGGTGAACCTGCTTCAACAAGAGGGTTGGGCTAGATGATCTCTGGATGTCTCTTCAACCTCAACCATTAAGGTTTCTGATGCAGCAATATAGCATTTTATGTAACAATTAATTCAGTGAATTATTTCTATACGTATAAAATAAATTAATAAGTACTTCAGCTCTTCCATGCACAGAATAGAGATGTTATATTTGGTTTCACATAAAAGATTCACGTTCAACTTCCCAGTATAAAAGTCCAAAGGTAATTGGAGAGTAGCATTGTGGGTATGTTTGGATAATTAACTTGAAATTAAGAACCTATAAAGAACAGGTTTATTTCCAGCTTTACACCCCCTTCATTTCCAGTGCTGTTAGAAGAGGACAAGCACAACAATAAACATTTTCAAAAGCACTTCAAGATCACAAGAGGTGCCCAATATTATTATTGCAACGGGTCATACAGATGCTTAAAAGCACAGAGCAGATATTAATATCTTCTTTCATTTCATTGCTGCATTTACTGAAGCAAGTTTTATGAGAATTTAGTATTGTTGTCACTGACCTTTCCTCCCGAAAACATTTAATACCATATTCACCATCACTCTTTCTTTCAACGGCATCTGTTTAAGGAAAAACAAATCTTTTATTTATTCTCTTTATAGCTTAATCTTTTTTTTTTTCCCTCTGTTATTATTTTGACTTAATAAAAGGCTTTTTAAAATGATCAGTAACCATGCCTGTAAAATGTACCATCTGGGAGCAGAAACAGACCCAGAATACAGATGAGTCTTAGAAGTATTTTGCAAAACAAAGCAGCCAAATAAAAAAGGGAGGTTTTTTTTTTTAAATTTTTATATTTTTCATTCTACCCCATCAAATATGGTTTCCACTACATGACAGAGAGGAGGGAGGACTAGAGAAGACACTGCACTAGTGAAAGACAAATAGCTTTTTCTCCTGTGTAATTTATGCTTGGGGTTACAATGCAGGAAATACTTAAGCCTTCTGTGATTCAAGGTTCATATGAAAACAAGCAAGTCGTCAGATTTAAAAGGAAATAAATCACTCTCAGGTTATCAGCTGTGGCAGTGATGGGAACATTCTCTCCTTGTTTCTGCATTTATGATGTTTCTTTTACATTGCTATAAAGAGATGTTCAACTATCAACATGAGAGTATGTGGCAGGCAACAAAAATAATCTTGGAACACGGAAGGATTATAGAGAAAAAAACATCCCAGATTTCCATCCAGTTCTTCAGCATCTGAGACACCCCTTAAGAAGGTCGACACTTAATGCATTATCATGACCTAGTTCTATTACAGTCTGAGAGCTCTGAAAATGCTTTTCACCCCTGTGTTCAGCAATTATTGGTATTGCTAAAAAAGCAGCCATCCCTGACACGAAGCACCCAAGGCCATTTTGTGCTATAAAATAGCACATCTGTTGAGTGCTTGGGAAGGATAGTGCAGACTTGCTGCCATGGAATAATTCCATGCAGTGCAGTTAGCCTAGGAATGACTGCAATCAAAAGCAACTGATTTACCCTGTTGAAAATGATTAAAATCTCTTGTGCTTGCTATTGGGTTTATGAATGATGTCATGCACGTCATGAGAAGAGTGCCTTTAAATAGCTCATGACATTTAGGGATATTTCCAGAATCCATGCTTCCCATATTTCAGAAGGATAGATGTGATTCACTAGCTGTTTGAGGTGTATAATGATAAAAGGCCATTTCCCATGCAGGGAATATTTATCTAGGAAATGTATTTTTTCTGCTTTGTGCTCATGCAATTCCTCTGTAATATTACAGTGTATTTGTACAATCAAAAGTTCTGCCAACTACATCAACAACTAAAAAGTAAAAAAAAAAAAACAAAACAAAAGGACATGTAACCTGACATGAGAGACACTCTAAGTTGGGTCTCTTCACACCATTCTATGAGGTCACAGAATCATAGAAAAATTCAGTCAGAAGGGACTCTGGGAGATCATCTGGTCTATTCTCTTCCTCAAAACAGGGACGCTTTCAAAGTTAAGTCCAAGGAATGCAGGAAGCATTAAATATCTCAGGGATAACTACTGGAGCTGAAACCAAGAAACATCTGCTGTTGTAGGTCTCATAAAAAGGAAAAAACCAAGAAGCATCTCTAGGGAAGAAAGTGAAGTTATCTGGTGGTTTGAAAGGATCCACTCAGCCACTGGGTGTGCCACTTGATTCAAAGCAGGATTCTCCACTGGGATGTCAGTCAAGTGTTCCATGTGGACAAGAGCCTCTAGGTAATGACACAAACTCCCTTGCTGTTAAACCAGAGTCCCTAGATGTCAAAATGTCACTTCACCCATTCTTGGCCCATAAGTGATGTTCCCTATACTGGGAACTGTGTCAGACTGCTACTACTCACCCAGAAAAATGAGCTAACAGTGGAGTTACCTGAGGCTGGCTCTTCAGCCCAGCATGACAAAAGCTTTTCTCATCAATATAATGTCCCTTTTTCCTAGCTCAGAAGTGAACCATACACAGGTGGGTTTACTGCTCCTTACAAAGGTTTTTGGAGCCTTGAAGGCAGTAATAACACAGCCTCACCATGATTCTTATCTAGATATGAAGCACAATCTTGAGGCACAAAAAACTAAGTTACCAGTCTTACTTTGCCAGAAATATATGTTCAATTATCTGTCTGCTCCAATGGTGTTAGTAATTTCAAAGCTGTAAGTAAAAAGAAAATGCAGGCTCTTTGTGTGTATACTGCCCAATCATAAAGTGAGTTAATGAACCTGAGAGATTAAACATAAGACATTTACAAATGAACATGGAAGGCAGAAAGCCACCAAGTGCAATTCTTGCTGCCATTTCTCTGCTGAACCATTTCTAAGTTTAATTTGCCTGTGTTTGAGTCAGCAATCAAAGCAAGCATTAAAACACCTGAGAGCTAAATTATCTAATAAATCAACACAAATTCAGCCCTTTGCTCGCCTACAGAAGCTTGTCTTTAAGACAAACCCATAACAGTTTCTTCCTGGAACAGTCCTAGGAGTCTTCATTTAGACATCTTTTAACTAGAAACCCTTGGCAACCTTGGGTTAAAGATAATGAGCAAAAAGTGAGAATGCTCTTTTTTTTAAAAAAAAAGGGTGCAATGTTCAATCATTTTGTTCTTTCCTGTGTAGCTTCAGATTAAAATACTGATGTCTTGATAATGAGACACTGTTTTATGAGATACATTAATCACAGCTGCACCTTCTGAAAGTGCAGACACTGTGGTTAAAGCCTGGTGTGCTTTGCACAGACATAAAAACAAAGCTGGTGTGAGGTATTATTCCAATGTAGTGGCAGAGCCAAAGGCACAGAGTATGAATTCCTTTGAACTCAGCAGGTTTTGTGGTACTGAGTACATTCTTTGACAGTACTACTGTGAAGGACACCTTACCTGTACCCATTTGCTCACATAAATGTGCTCTGAGTCTTGGAGATCTCTTTGCCTGTTCGTTTCAAACACCCATAGGGCTATGAAAATTCCATTTATGCTGTGATTTTCCTCTTTTTCAGAAAGGTTGGAAGCCTTTTCTTGGTGACATCTATTTGGCATGTATGAGTTTAGGTATGGTCAGAGATCTTGAGGTAGATAAATGTTCCTGTTATCTTCAGAATCATAGAATCATGGAATGGCTTGATTTGGAAGGGACCTTAAATATTATCCAATTCCCTCCATGGGAATGGACACCTGCCACTAGACCAGGTTTATCAAAATCCATTCTGGCCTTCAGCAATTTCAGGGATGGGGCATCCACAGCTTCTTTGGGAAACCTGTTCCACTCTCTCACCACTCTCACAATGAACAAATGCTTTAATGCTGCTTCATTTTATCAAGAACTTCAGGTTATCTGGAGGATGTGTAGAGCAGCTGTAACAATGAGGACCATGAATTTTGGAGCTAATTTAGAAAAGATTTGTCAAATTCACCTTAAATTTGCATCACTTACCAAGATGGGACAGCTTCCCAAATGTGTAAGTCAACCACATCATTAGATACTCATTGGAGCAAACATGGAATTGGTTGGATCCAATTTTCTGACTGATGCTTTGCCATAGATCACTTTGTACGACTTTCACAGTTCCTTTTGATGTTTGATAGGATGGTTAAGATGGTCTGAGCCAAAAATGCCTTCTCCTGCCATCCAGTAGATTGTCAGGATGCGTGCAGAGGTGCCAGGAGCAGTGGGGAGCACAGCAGGGATGTTGTGGGGCTGGCTCAGCAGTGCTCACACACTCCTACTTTGTACATCTCATACCTGGCACGTGTGGAGGGCATCCTAAAACACGGAATGTTCCAGCAATAAGTACGTGTGATCCAACTGCAAAACACCATGAGCTAGTTGGAAATGCAATATTAGTCAATTAAGAATGGAAGCACTTTAGTGTTATTTAGTGTTCAGTCTTTGTAACTACTTTTTAGCTATTTTTTTGATGATTATTATTTCCTATTATTTCAGAATAGATTTAGGCTTCAAAAGCCTTAACAAATTGTATCTATATCCAAATCTACATTTTTCTTTCTGTTTTTATTCAGCCACAAGGAATGTAAGTAATTTCTTGTCTCCTTTAAATGTTTATAAAATTAATCACATGAATATGCAAATTTAGCAGAACAGATTTCTTGTGGTTAAAGTATCCAGCATAGGGATCACGTTTCATGATAGAGAAAATACTTGCTACCAAGTAATTTCACATTTTAATGATGTTATTTTTTAGAAATACTTTTTAGAAAGCTTTATCACATTTTTGAAAAAGTAAGTTTATGATGGTGTTCAAAAGAATAATTAAAATAACATTTTGAAATTTTTTCCTTCATGGATTCAAACTCATGCCTTTAATCTTACCTAAACTTTGAAATAGGAGAAATACAACTTGTACCTCCTATTTCAAGAAGTTAGAAAAATCTTGGTACAAAAACTGAAACAAAATTTAAAGAAGTCTGAAAGTATGGAGCTATCAGAAAGTGAGAAATGCAGCTTTCATAATTTGAACCTCTAAATTTGAAGTCCAACTGATTGAATTCTTCAGTTTCATCAGGATTTGGGCCCAGTCTCACACCCTGTGTCATTCCTTCACCCACTTTTGGCAGCAGCCACCCATCTTAGTGAGGCATACAACAGATATAATCCCAGCACAGGGCTTGTTCACTTGAGTTACAGCATTTCCTTTCCACCTCACAATTTGAGGTTTGTTGTACAAAATTTTCACCCTTTACATTAATGTCTTATTTCTCAACCTTTTTCAGTGGTTCTGCAAATACTGATCTGTACTCAACAGATATTTTCTTTCTTTTGACTGTATGTAGCCCTCACATAGTCACAGATCCTGTTAGAAGGGCTTTGAACTTGTAGACAGAATTTTAGTCTTGCAATCAGTCATACATTGAAATTTCCCTTTCAGGAAAAAAGGAATTTCATTAAGTTGTGTCACAAGACATCTTAAACACAAAAATGGCTCCAGGGCCAGGCAAGTGGTCATTAAGCTATAAGGAATATGACATTGATTTTCTCATGACAATTTAAACCAAAAGAAACAAGCATGCAACAAACAACCTACCTTCCTAGCTAGCACAGACACCAAATATGAATGGTGTCATTTTCTCACCACAAACAGGCTATTAAAAAACAAAAATAAAAATCTATGTAATGCTTCCTTGTAAAGGACAAACAGTTCATTTAAATAGGATTCATAACTTTCGTGCCATGTTTGAGAACCTGGAAAATTAATCTCTGTGTGGGTGGAAGTAGTGAGCTTTTTTCCATGACTAAACACAACTTTCCTCATTTTAAAAAAGGGCCCTCCAAACCACAGTGGAACTTCTTCCTGTGGTCTCCCAGGTGACCTGCCATGGTGACAGTGGAAGCACATTCCATGTGTTTCCTTTCCAGGTGTTAGTGAGGCTGCACTTGTGCACAGAGAGCTTCTGCTCCTCCTGCACAGCCTGTTCCTGCCACTGCAGGCTTCCTCCTCTCCTCCCACCCTTGAATATCCCGGTGGCACCAGCTGGGATGGGCCATGGAGTGCCAGGACACGGCAGGCACTGATCAGCTTGGTTTGGCTCCAGGGTGTGATATTCCATGTTAGGCTGCTCCAGGTGTCAGCACTCCCCAGCACCGCCCATGGTCCCACCTCTGTCTCTCTTACAGGGCATGGTCTGCAGAGCTTTCCCAGGGGAATTCAGGAAAATTATTCTGCCCTTTGTGGGGCTGGGAGTGGAACAGGAGCTGTTGGGAAAGGGCCTGAGGGCCTGCAGATGTCCTTCTGCACTCGTATGGGTTGGTCTGTCCCTGCAGGGCAAGGAGAGAGGATGCCAGAAGAATCCCAAGCAGAACTCAGGGAGCAACATCCAGGCATGGAAATCTGCTAATCCAGGTCAGAGGCTGCTCCACATAGGATCCTGCTTTAACTGTGCAGAGAAGACTCTGACTGACACAGCCACGATCTATATAAAACTCATTTTTCCCTTCCCTGCCACAGTGGTGACAAGTCATTTTAAAAGTATGTGCTCCTTATGAGCCTGACTAATAGTCCTTTGGGCGTCTTTCTAATTACTTCAGTAGGCCTGGGTGGGGTCTTGAGGGTTGTAGTTTAACTTTTGTGCAAACTTTAACTTTTGTGGTCAGCTGCTTCTCCTCTGGTGGTGTGTGTCCCCATGGGAGAGAGAGACAACAGGGGGAAGGAAGGTTTTGGCACATACACCTTCTCTGCTCTCCAGGAACTTAGCAATGCCTCAGCAGCCTAATTAGCAAGCCACAGGGAACCACAGAGATGGCATTTGTTGTAATTAGAGATAAACTAAGAAGAGTGTTTGGGCAAAGAGGGAGGCAGAGTAAACCACCACAGGTAAACTGCAAAGCCACAAACTTGGCACCCAGTGCTTGGCACCCAGCCCACCTGTGCTCCTGCTGTTCCTTCAGCCCCAGAGCTGGATACCAGGAGGCAGCAAGACACTGGGTCACTGCTAGAGGAGACTGTGGGACATGGAGGCAGAGAAAGGTAAGGTCAGCTGCAGGAGAGAATATAAATCATCCCTAAATTGCAGCTGCTATGTGTGGTGCAGGTGATCCCCATGGAGAGACACAGTCTCTGCCTCACCATTTGACTGTCCTGTCTCCTTTCTGCCTGTCAAACACCGAACATAAAGTTCTGCCCCATTGTCCTGGCTTTGCATTAACTGATTTTTGGAGAGGAGGGAAGGAGCCAGCCACAGAAGTGATTTTTCTGAGAGGAGCTGTTAAGAGCTTCCTCCAGGCCTGACAAAAACAATCCGTGACTCGTTTGAAAGATTGATACCCAGTTAAACCACTCTAAAAAGAGAAACACATTTTAAAGACAGGAATAGAACAAACCAAGGAACCTTTCTCCTCCTTCCAGCCTGGGAACAGGTAACAGGGCAGCCTGGCCCCCTGCATGGCCTCCAAAAAATCCTCCACCATAAGCAGCTCCAAGCCCTGCTTGGCAGAGGTCACTGGAACAACAGCAGAGGTAAATTCCTGATGCAAGGCCCAGGCAAGATTAACTCTTTCAGCACTGCAATTCTCCCCAAAACAGAAGAAACTTACAAACAAATGTTAATCCTCTCTCAAGTGAGAGAAAAGGACAGAGTGAAGACATGTAGAATAACAACATGAAAACATGAAAATCAGTGAAGAATGAGTTAAATCCCAGATGGGAGGAGATTGAGGAGATGCCTTAGTCTTGGGTTGAAATTCTTTTGGTAAGGCCACGGTGATGGACTCTCGATACACTAGAATATCTCTGAATTCATGGAAAAGCATGGGGGGATGGAGTGTTTGAGCTGTAGGACATGAGCAGAGTCATCCATGCTGAAGCAAAGCAGATGTTGAAGTAGCTGTGATCCAATTGAGAAGCTTGAACACAGTAATGAATAAAAGTAATGAAGACCCTTTGCCCCCAGGGAAAGAGGACTAAAAAACTTTTGTTCCCAGAGATGAAGGTGATCTTGGAGATAAATGGAGAGAACTTTTGCTTGTGAGCAGCTCAGCCTTAAAAGTGTACCCCATTAGCCAAAGACTGAGCCCTCAAAAACAGTTGTGGGGAAAGCTGTCAGTCGAGGGAAGGGACTTTCACAGGGCAAACAGATTTCTATCTCCGAGGTGGCTGATTTGCTGTGACATTGAAGCCACTAGGGACCTGTTTCTTGTAGAGAAGTCTCCATGGCATGGTAAGAGAGACTCCTCTCCCTAAGTGGACTGAAGGCTATTCTAGAGGTGGTAACCTGACTGAAAGTCCCAAGTTTTCTCTCTACGTTGCCAGTTGGAAAGGAAAGAAGTTGTGGGGAGGGGGGGAGGAGTTCTGAAAGTTTTATTCCGATTTTTATTATTCTTTTAGTTCTGTTAATAATTTTTTCTTTATACCCTTCAAAGTTTGAGCCTGCTTTGCTCTCCTAATTCTTATCTCACAACAGAAAATTAGTAAATAATTCTGGTAGGTGCACTGGCATTTGGCCAGAATTAGACCCACTGCATTAATTGGTGCATTGCCTGGAAAACTCAAATTGGTGAACCAAAACCACTACACCCATTCAGCTATCCGTGAAGACCAAACAGCTCTGTTGCAAATAATATTCTGTGATTAAAATAGGGCTCCTGGAATATGTTTGGGCCCTTTACCTGGGAGAGTGTTTCAGGACCAAGCCCTAGTTTATTAGGAAAAATTAGAATAACGTCAGCACTATTGTCTCCCTGGGAGACATGCTTAAAATCATTTATCTGCTCAGTGTCTTTCTGCTCTCCAACTAAAGACAGTAGGACATGCACATCCCCAGAGGGAGGAGGTGGAGGAAATAAAGGAGGTTATTGTCACAGAGGTAGTAACCTGCAAAATCTGCAAAGCTGCCTTCATCTTTTCCCTTTGCTGTTTCAACAACCTAGCTCAGCTGTTGGTTTTCTATTAGGCTTGCTGTCAAAATAAAAATAAAAAAAGAAAGATGGTGGCTGAAAGAGAGAGAAGGAAAAGAGAAGGGATTGGCCATCTTCTTTTTATAATTTCATAAAGGATTATGTTAAATTTCTTTTTCTTTCCCCGCTTTCCCAGTTTGTTAACGTTTACATTTAATCTCTTTGATATTTCCCAGAATCTGTTTCCACTTAATTTGTCTCCTTCCCTTATTCTCCTGTTTTAACTCAAATGTGGCATAACCATTAGATCCAGCTCTTAAGAGTACTGGGTCAGTTTTGCTTTCCCTCATTTCTGCTGTCAACAGCCAGCATCATATGAGGACACAGAGGGACCTGTTAGAAGTGAAATGACTTCATTTTGAAACCCTCCATTCATCTGGACGCTTTGTTTTAACTTAATGATCAAGAAATTTCACAGGTCACAGAAGGAGGTTATCTGATAATGACCTTAATAGTGACACAGATCTACGTTCAGAGATCATTGGGATGTGGAAGTGGTCACAAGAGGACTGTTATCTGAGAAATTTTCCCTACTCTTTCTTCAGGTCTTCTCTGGTTCCTTAACAACCTGCTAGCACAGACTATGCACAGGGCCTGCCTGTGCTCAGATAAAATTTGTCACATATGTTTTCTGTAGCTAGCCAGCCTGGCAGAGAAGGCACAAGATCTGTCCTGGAGGGGCAGCTCCAGGCCAGTGAGGCCCAGCAGTTTCCAGCTTGCACCATCCTGAGCAGCAAACTGGCCAAGAGGGGCCCTAGAGCTGTAATGAAGCCATGCAGGGTGGGGAGCCTGTCCTCATCCCCCAGCATGAAGCACAGGCTTCTCCTGGTGTCCAGGAGGAAGAGGGATGCTCATGGTGCAGTAAAGCACCTTGGGGAATGAGCTTTTGTGGAAACAGCAAGCTGGAAATGCCCAATATCCTGAGGCTATAAAGCTTTGGAGTGGTGGTGTGACTAAATCCTCAGAGCATTGTGCTAAAATGGACTTTCTGTACTTTTTTCTTATCTCCAGCCATGCTATGCAGTTCAACCCAAACCTTCTTCCAGCTACAATTGCACATGCATTGGATTGAGGTTAGCTCCTCCAGATTTCTTCTCCTCTGCTGTTTTCCTCCTTTTACTGCCTGCCCTGCAGCTTTGCCCCAGTGGGATTATTCCTTATCTCCCATTTACACCTCTGCATGCTCTTGACCACTGTGAGAGCTTTTCAGTGTCAGCTGCCTCAGACAACCTCACCATGCCAGTGGTGCTGCACAGCTGTCCTCCCATGGAGTGGGGACGTCTTACAAACAGGGGGATGTGTCTGCTGTGGTCCTGCCCAGCTCCCATCACACCTTCCTCTGACTCTGTTGATGCTTTTGTGTTTCCAGCACTCTGAACAGCGAGACTGATGCACCCCCCATTGATGCTGAGCTCTTTAAGATCCACATTATTAGAGATATGAATTCTGCTTAAGGAAGCCTCATATCTGAAGCTTGGATAAAAGATGTCTCAGCCATGCAAACACAGGTCTACGAAAAGGAGACAGACATCTTGTTTTGCACTAGGCATTTTCACATTTCTACAAAGAGGATAATCATAAAACCTATGTCTATAGATAAAACCAAGGCTTTCTGTGGAGCCTGAACATAATTTGGCTCCAAGGAAAGACAAACTTCTTCATTTCTTCAACTGTTTGCATAATCCTTTTGAGCTTTGTAAGCTCCATTAAAGGTACTATATCTAAGCCATTACTGATTTGAATTTTGGTGCCCAAACCTCACTTAATGAGGTATTAAATGTAGTTCAGCTCATCATATGTCCTGTTACAGGGGCATAATTAATGCTGAGTGGAAACTAGGTTTCCTGCCCTGCAAAAGATTTTCCATTGTCAAGAATGTTCAGACAAATTCACCACCTTTCATAGAAAGAAAAGTTTGATTTTACCCCTTTTATTAAAGGGGTTTCACTTTGTATAAGTAAATACTCATTAAGAAGGGTGAGGAAGGTGCTCATTAGGTTTAGAAAAGGCTGCCAGGATGTGAAGGAGACAAACTGAAATCCCTGTCTCCATTAATACTGATTTTCTTGAAGGAGATGGAGTCCTTACAATGGAGGAGTCTGAAGGATTCTCTCCACATGTAGGTAAGTGATAGGTTCTTGTCTCAAATGAGTTTCAAGGGATTTGAATCCAAGTAGCAAAACATTAAAAGATTTCATTCATTCACTGAGGACTGAATGCTCTTTTAAGTTGGACCAACAGTTCTCTCTGGGGTTTAGAAACCTTTCCACATATTTTCCCCAATTCAGAAAATTTTGGTTTCATATGGTTGACATTTTCCAAGAAGAAAGATATGAACCGTACAGTTCCCCTCCACCTTTAGGTTTAACTAAATCTTATTGATTTTACTGTTTAGAAAAGGGAGATGGTACTTTGTCTCTGCCTTCTGCAGCATGGCTACTGTAGAGGGAGGAAGGAAGGGAGGACATAAAAGGATCAGGGTCAGTCTGTCCTCCATGACATTTTTTGCTACTGTGCATGACAGAAAGTGTTGGGAACAAAAGTCATGGTTCAAGTCCCACTGAACTAAAGTAACAGAGAATTGTTCAGCTGACAGGTAGGATGGAGGTCTCAGTGGATCCTCAGTTCACTGGAGGCTTGGTGCAAGTCAAGATAATGAGAGCGTTCCCCTGGTGTCTTGGCACTTGATAGAGCCCAGGATGCAAAGGAGCAGCTGATAGAACCTCTGATGAGTGCCAGCCATCAGAGAGGGAAGGTTGCTGTGCTGCAGTAGCTTCTGTACTGCTGGGATTCACAGGCATAAAGACAACTTGTGCCCCCGCCGAGCAGTGAGCTCTCTCCCGCTGTGTGATTGCACACAGACATGTGTACATGCCTCCATGTATAGCTCTTCAAGGAAAACAGAGGAGGTGAGAATTTCCTGGTTTTTCCATTACATTTGCCCTCGAGCTTTCGTGCCAAGCTGAAGAAGAAAGTGAGAGCACATCGGAGAGAGACCAGCCCACACCCTTCTCAGCAACAAGAGAGGTATTTGGTTGTGCTGTCACCCCTGCACTGTGACATGCATGATCAAGAAATCTTGGCAGATAGTAAGAAAGCTGTGCTATAAATCTGTGTGGTTTGTGGGTGCTGGCACAGCAGGAGCAGCCTGTTCAGGAAGGGACCAGAGGAACAGGGCAGGCAGCAGCAGCAAAAGCTCAATTTTCCCCCCTCCCGAGGCAACATGTCTGACACAATTGGCAGCTCATTTCTCCTGCCCTCTGATGTGAGCTGCCTCTGAATGCCTCCCTTGTGCTGGGGCTGGTACTGAGCTAAATGTGGGCCTGGTGCCAATGATTACAATTCCCATTAGCTGGAATATACATTAACTTCAGAGGTTTCAGACCTCTCCAGCAAGGGAATTGCCTGCTGTATGCATCCATTATTTTTCTGGAAGAGAGAGAACTCTGTTTCATGCCTGTTATTCACTCACACAATCTGTTTGTTTTGGTTTATTCTGGGATTTTTTAGGAAGCTGGCACTGTTAGAAAGAGTTTTATAAAGGCCCCGAGGCAGTTTTGTCACCACAGTGCAGTATTTTATGCTGTCATGCAACGTGGCACTGGTGGCTGCAGCTGCTGGGGATGAGGATGCTCCAGGAGCCTGGTGGGGTGGCTGGAGGGCTGCACCTACCTCTGCCCCACCACCTGTGTGCACACAAGGTGAGAGGATGCCCTGTGAGCCCCGGCAGAGAGCCAGGGATCACAGCTGGCAAAAGTCTCTTGAAAGCTGCACTGATATAAAGCAGTCCTGAGAGCTCTTTTAAAGCCAGGGCATTACCTGTGCTTTCCACTCACCTTTGCTTCTTTATCCTTGGTCAAATCTTGCACCCTGGACAGATTTTAGCTATAAACCTGAGTTGTTAAATCAATGAGCTCACTCCTCTCCTGAAGCCTAAGGTACAGTCTAGGGGTTTAGCATGCTATTCACATGATAGCTGTTTATCGAGAAAAATCCTGGTTCACAAGTCTGAAAAATGTGTTTTGAACTGAAATCCAACACTTAATGTGTTCAGGTCATTGATTTTTACTTTAGTCTGTGCAGCCTAGGATATTTAATTGGTTCAGACCTCCTTTTCCCCTCCAACCTGTGTGTTATTTTCTGTGCTCTCAGTAAAACTGTGTCTCAACTCCTACCACTATGATATAGTTGCTAAAGGCAGCCAAAGAAAGTCCTGGAGAGGTGAGTTGATCTGCTGTCCCTCTTACGTATCCTCACACATCCCTACACCTGAAACAGGTATCTTAATTTTTAAGCTGAAGAATGTGGCCACTTTTTTAATCTCCTAAGGCTTCTAAATGAATCTGAGTGCTAAATATGGCTGGGATATTTCAGCTGGGAATCCTTCAGGATGTGACCTGTTAGAATAAAATAAAGTGAAAATTCCTTTCTCCTTTCCTTCATCTTGGTGGCTCATTGCAATCATAGGCACAGTATGAGGGGTTGGTCAGACACCTAAAGCACCCCAGGGCATCAGCAGAGGTGAGGTTGGTTAGTGTGGCACAGACAGGCTCTGGCTGAAGGATTTTAGTCTAAAGAGATAAACAGACAAAGATCAAGGGCAGTGTTGTCCTTCCTTTTCTGCTCAGAGGTAAACAGGGCAGAAAAAAGTCAGTGTTTTACTCAAAGTTTGCCTGATGCAAATGTTTGCCTGCATCACACAATGAAAGAAATGGAAGTGTCCCCAAATAACTCCTGAAGACCTTTGCTACAAATTTGTTCTCATATTTGAAAACTGCTGCTTCAGGAAATGATGAATGGGTTCCCTGGAGGTGTGACAGCCAAGTGTACTGGCAGCAAGGAAAAGTAACTCCTGCCTCTCTAAAGATCTGCACATTCTCAGTGGATCTGAGGGGTCAGACACACTTCAGACCTCCCATTTTTTGAGGATGTTTTGACTTCCTGCACCTACCTAACTGCAAACTGGTTTAAGGGGTCTATTTAGAAGCTGTCAATTTTCATTCTGCAGGAAAAATGCAATTGGTTTGTGATTCCTCAGTGTCAAAAGGCTTGGTGTGGCAGAGAATGCTCGTTTTCCAGAGGGCAGTGTTTGGTATCTGAAGAGTCAGGCTGTGCTTTGCAGGCCTCCTGTTGCATCTCTCATTGCTTTGTTCTCTTGGCTACCCAAGAAGAAGGGAAGAGCCAAATCACCCTTCTGCTTCTGCCTGAAGGGAATAGTTTGAGTTGTCCTCTCATCCCTCTCCTGCATTTAGTCCCCCACCCTTCCCTGAAGAGTCCCACCAGTGTTCCACTGGAGTAAACAAGTGGGAATATCAGTGTGCTAAAAGGCAGAAGCAGTGGATGAAGGCTGTCAGATCATGAACTAAACTTTCACAATTCACTCCCCTTTGGCTCTGGTTTTATTTCAGGGCTTTTGCACAAGAGCCCAGCTCTGTCCAGCTCCTGTGTCTGTTTGCTCATGTCATAACCTCACCTGCATCTGGCACCCACTCCTAACCCTCCCCCTCTTCTGTCATTCTCTTTGCATCATCCAATCTCACCCCACTCATCTGAGCCTTCATGCAATGCTACCTCATTGCAGCCCACCTCTAATTCTATCACCTCATAATCCATCTTTTTTTTTTTGTCTCCAATCTCTTTATTCTATAATTACTAGCCAGAGTCTTTGCCTCTCTCTCTTTACCCCAGAACAATTTTATCCACAATTTTGATAGGCTGATGAACTAATACTCTGAAATAAAATGTAAAATCTCTAGAAAGCTCTGGTCTGGCTATTCTTGATAATGAGTGGAAATGAGCTTATGTTCAGCATTTGGTATTTCACTCTGCTCCTGAGATAGCACCAGTTATTCCTGGGTTTGTATTGTCAAGCTCTGTTTTTGTTTTGCTTTGGATTTAACATTTCATAACATTTGCTGAGGAGACTTTTTTTTTTCCCTGCAGTTCTGAGTATTTAATCATGAAACTTGCCCTGTGAATGTTCACTGCTGTCATTACTGGCTTTGCAGGCTGAAAAGCAGGAAATGCTCAGCATAGCTGACCTTCCTTTATGATATTAGCAGTGATTTGTGGCAGATATTTGTCTGCTGCATTTCAGACCCCGTTTTACAGTAGCACTGCTAACAGCATTTTCTGTTGCTGAAGCTGTAAGTCACGGCCCTGGTGTTTCCATTGGCTTTGTGCCACTGGAGCTTACACTGCTGGCCCCAACAGGTTGCAACAAAGCAGAACTGATGGGATCTTTGGAAAATTAAACTATCCAAAAGGGTCATGCTGCATTTCCCAGCAAGGGCTACGTGCTTATAGGCTGGTATCAATCCTCAGTGAGTCTCTCAGGGAGCTGTAGCTGCAGTGATTTACATCAGCACTGCCCAAGCAGCCACAAGGAAAGGTAACAATCTGCATTTTATAAGGTGCAGCAAGAGAAAGAAATCAGCCTCCCTTCAGTGACTTTCTGCGCTATCTCCTGCTGACTCCTTCTCCTATCTCCATGCTCCTTCCACTGTGGATTGCTGTGAGCAGCAGCATCCTGACTGATGCTTGAGGGACTGAACATAAAAAGCCCTTGCATTTGCATCACGAGGTAGCATCATTAATTTCTACATAGTCTAACACACGTTTGACCAAAGCTGCCCTACTGACACATCATTTTCTATGAAGTCTTGGTTTAGGAAAGACTCTGGCTCACTGCTGCTGGGTGAAACTGTGAGCACCCCTCTGAGCTGTATTCACAGCTCCAGTTTCAGTATCTGAGCTATCTGTACAGTGCCTGGGGAGAAAGCCTGATTTCTGAGAATGTTTCACATAATCCAGGCTGAAACACAGAGACTCTAAGCTAGTCAAGAGGAAATACCAAGAAGAAAGGGGCGTATCAAATTTTGTGTCTCTTTGGAGCTTAAAGCTAGTGGGAGTTATTTGTCTCCTCTCAAGTTTTCATTGCAAACATGAGTCCTCTCCCTGTTTTTTGTATCTAAAGCAGGAGAGAGAGATCTCTTCTTTGATACTTAACATACTCTAGTAAGAACCAAGAACGTGGATTCAAATACCTTTTCTACTTGAGGCAACTTGAACTTTTATATGAGTTTGGTGAGTAATGCAGTATCCATGGAATGTATCCTGCTTCCAAATAAAAAAGATGGCTAGGCAGTAAAACCTGCATCTTACGTGTGAGTGCTGTGACAAAAAGCACCACCCTCCTTTTCCTTCTCTCTGCCACAATAAATATTTAATTACCACCCACAGATAGTAAGAGATTCAGCAACAGAGTTGAGAAGCTCCATCCCAGAAGTTCCTGTTGTTCAGGTCCTAGGGTATTTCTTATGGTGTATATCCACATCTCCTCAGGCAGAGAATGGGCTGGGCCAGGACACCTTACAAAGCAGAGAACTTCTCAAACACACAAGTCACAGAGAAATATGTTCCCCATCTGCTTCCTGAATATGTGGAAAAAACTGAAATGTGCAACATGGGACTGGAAAGGGGCCTTTGCAGACATATGTTTTTGTGAGTAGTAATACAAGTCTCAACATTTTGTTTGAAATATGAACTAGGATGTAAGAAGCTCTGGTTTTTTTTAGGTAGATACAGTGATACAAGCATTTAAGAAGCCTCACAGGGGAAGCTGAAGCGCACAAAGAATTCAGATATCTGCAAAGCTGCATGTGCAGAATTTAAATCTCAGTTTTTTAAAAGTAAATCTGTAAAGTACCAGCTCAGCATCTAAGTGCTCCTGTGAATGGGAGTTCAGGCAGCTAGATGAAGGCAACAAGGGAGCTGTGGGGCACAAGGACAACTAAAAGGTGCTCTAAAGCCCCTTCCAGCTTCCGACTCATGGCATTGTGTGGCCATGTAAGGTTCATCCTGGCTGTGGCTGCTTGGAGGCTTGCTGAGAATCTGACATCCAAATTGTTGCTGCAGGAAGCTGCAAGCTCAGCTGAGAGGCCAGCAATAGTCATTATGGACTATGGGGTTCAAATGCCAGCAGTTTAGTTTAAAAAGATCTTTTCTTCTCTTTGGAGCTTGAGCACAGCTATTTTATTTTTTTTTCCTGTCTCTTTATTCTCCTTGTTAAGAGGGTATTTCTTTTCCTCTTGCAGAAATCGCTTTCTCTTTTTGGTAGATGGCAGTGTGAGCTCCTGCAGTGTCAGAGCAGTCCCTCATATTTTGGGCAGAGGAATGGATCTGCTCTCAGTGTCTGCCCCCAGCTCTGCCATCAGCTCATTCAGTGGGTGAGTCACTTGTGTGCATGTCTCCATTTCTCCATCCCTGTGGCAGGCACAGTGCCTGTGTCACACTCATTGTTCCACCGGGCTGGCAGATCCTGCAATGCCTGTGGCACAGGGCTCTGGCTGCAGAGCAGAGAGTCTTGCTCAGAGGAGCTTTCCATATGCACTCTGTTTTCCTGTTGAAACAGGGTACATCTTAAAAAAACCCAACAAACTGTCTGTTTGACAGAAGGTTTGTAAGGGACATTCACAGCGACTGAGGTATCAGGGCAGGCTGCCCTGTCCTGCCCTGGGTTTGGGAGAAGCTCATCAGAGCCAGAGCTGGTATCATGAGTTGGTATTCCCCAGTGAAACAGATTATTTTCCTTGGAAAAAAGACCCACAGGCTCCTGATCACTCATTGCCTTGTTTCCCCTTCCATTCACATTTTAGATTATGTCATTTCACAAAGTAAGCTACTTAAAGGAACACAAGGGATGCCCCTCTTGATACACTGGTCACTCCAGAGCATCTCCTGGGAAATTCAGGATTTCTATGTATCCAGCAGTCTGAAGGTGTCCTTTCCCCATGACAGCATCTGTGATGGGAAGGAAGACAGTTTTGGAGTACCACTACAAGCCCTGCTCTGCAAAATGTCAGCTGGCAGCTTCCCTGTTGGGGTCTTCATGTGCTTCTTTGCACCCTGCCCTATTTCCAGGTTACTCAAAAGGACTGTGTGGGAATAGCAGTGGCAGCCACTGACAGCATCAGGATGGAAGACTCAAACGGAAGAGCTGCTAGTTATTATCTAGTCATTGGAGCTGCAGAAATGTCTATTTTCACCTCAAAAAGCCAGCAAGAGGCAGCAGTTGCACCTTTCCTGTGCCTGACATGGCTCACAGGTACTGGGAGCGCTGGAGCAGCTCCAACACCTACACTTGTGAGAGTTGGTAAACATAAATATTCACCTTAACATAACTGTGACACTTAAGTCTAGCAGTACTCTGATTTAAGACCTGTATATTGACCAGCCAGCAGCCCTCAGCTTCCTGGCTTCAGCAGCATGGCACCCTCTCCTTCTGGATGCAACTTCAGGATGAATTCTTCACTCTAAAGCTCCCCTGCTATATATTTCCAAAGCAATGTAGGCATGGTTAATATTTATAAATAGTGAGGATTTCTGCAGTGATTCAAACCTCCAGCATAGACAGGAACTGCCTTGAGCTGAAATTGAGGAACTATCAAATAAAATATAGTCATGAGATGAATAGGAGTTATACAGTTGAAGTGCCTTGAGCATGCTTGAAAGATTTATTTCCTGGCTTCCTCTGGAGGGCTTTTTAATAGGGAGGATTTGACTCCGTGCGTGTGTATATATCTATATAAGAGATAAAAATATTTTAAAGTTTTAAGGGGGGAAGGGGACATTTACACTTCTTGAGGAAGTGCTACAGAGAAAGCATTCTTTATTTTCCATGGACCTGCTATATTTACAGCTGCTGAATTTCCTGTAAGAAAACAGATGTGAGTGCACCATTCACAGTCTTACAGGCAAATCTGCTGTACAGTTGTGGTACATGCAGGGAGACAAAGCTGTAGTGCCTGAAGACTTCACTGTGGAGTGGGATGTGGGCAGAGATTGTATTTGAGCTCAGAGGAGGAAGAGGCTGCTGGAGAGGATTCTGTAGCCAGACTCAGATTAAGGAGAAATAAACACCAATTAAAAAATATGTATTATGTAACTTCAGAGCAACAACTCCAGGGTCTGAAAATGGAGTGCTCAGTTATCATTTCCTACTCTCGTATCCCTTTGATCTGTATGCCTGTCTTACCACACAACTCTTCTGTCTCAGATGCAACTCCTCCATTGCTCCTAGGATTCTTGCTCCAGAGACTGTAAGTAGGGGGGAAATTAGGCAAGGAAATTCCTAGGACTCTTCTCCTGAGCCTTTCTGGGCTGCACAGATAAAGCAGTGACAATTCAAAAACAGAGAGTGTCCTATTGCTGCCAGCCAGAAGAGAGAACCATTCCAAAGGGCTCTCTAGAATATGGTTCTGGTTCTGCCTTGGGAGGAAAAGAGTGTTTGACCTCCTTAATCCTCTCTTATCACTGTTATTACCTTAAGTGTGATAAGTTACACAATACAGCACCTCAGAAGTGCTCTCCAAATAACACTGTAAAGATGTTCCTTTGTCACCCCATGGGATCTTAGGTTCTCTCATAATTTTCTTCCATTTCTCAAGCCTGCAGCATACATCCCAAGTAATGCTTCTCCCTTGTTTACCTGACTTTGAAACACCTAGTTCACAGACCCTGCTGATGTTAAGATCATCGTTCTTGATGCACATCACCTCAGAACTGGCCAAGCTGATGACTGAATCTACCTCCTTTAAGAGCAGCTCATCCTATCCTAGGTGACTTGAGCGAAGTAGGAATAATCCTCTCTCTTTCTCTCTCCCCCTCTCTAGGGAAGATAGAACTCAGTTTCCTCCAGCTCTGTAATTTCTGGACAGACACAGGAGTGAGCCCACGCCTATATTTAACCCTGCATCCAGACCCACCCCTAGTATGCTATGGTAACAGGAGTGGAACAGAGTTGGTGAGCCACCCTCCACTTGAATTGCACCTTTTGTCGTCTCCTTGGCATGTAAAATACTGTCTTGCATTCATGTGCTGTTCATGTGGGAGTAACCTGGGGCAGTCTGAGCATAGGAAAATCTGTACATGTAGGAAAAGAAGTGGAGTTGCCTTCAGCAAGACAGCCTCATTTGACCCTCCTCCTTCCTTTACAGTTGCTGTTTCAGCTGGGACAGAGAAGAATGAGGCTAAGGCCAGATGTTGGCATCAGGCACACAGGAGCTGAACAGGTTTTCTCCATGCCTTCCTGCCAGTGCACATTAATCCTGAGCCACAGTGCCCTCTGTCATTCCAGCTCTTGATCCTTTCCCTTAATCCTTCTATTTATACCTTCTGAGCTGGAGTCTCCTTTCTTATGTGCCAGTTTTACACCAGTATAAATTCATGGATGTCTGTGGGTTTCTTACTGGCTTACTCTCACCCACAAAAGAAGAGAATTAGACTCATCACTTCTAGGTACCAAATGGAATATCCCCTATCCCTTGGTTTTGTAAATACGCCTTGTGTTCCTGTTTTTCATCAGCCTGCTCTAACACACATCAGCCTGATGTTATTTTGGTGCTAGGCTCCCAAAATGCACCCCACGGTGCTGCTGCTGAAGCTGTGTCAGGGACAGTAGATACCTGCAACTTCCTCCATGCTGAGTCAGTTTGGGATTGACTCTTCCAGGGTTGTGTTCCTTGGCACCAACATCAGCCAGGAGATGTCTATCAGCAGCCTTTTATTTCTCTCAGCTTCACCCCTCCACATTCTGGCTAATGTAGTATGTCCCTAGGATTGTTTAGCACTCCTCACAGTTCCATTGAGGAGAGCCAGTTAAGGATTTGGACCTTCCTGTTATCCATACTGGCCAAATGGAGGAAAAGGCCAGGACTTGTCTTGCCTAGAACTGAAATCTAAAGGCAGCATGATATGTTCTTAATAAAGGAGTGATTATATGAATCACAGTAGCAAAATGTTCTGCAGAGCACATGCCCCACTCCCTGACTTGAGCATCCAAGGGCAGATGTCCATCATTCCAGAGGAGGGATTCTCCTGGGACAGGGGTTAGTGTGAAGCCCCCTGTGTTACAGAGGAGTAGCTACAACCCAGAGTCTCTTTTAAAGAAGTTGCTTGTGGCTGTTTATTGGATGAAAATAAATTCCGACTGGCCCATATAACAAATGAAACTCAACTACAAAAATGTAATGATATTTATTCACCCAGCTGCCAGCAAATTCACATGCACTATGAGTCATTCCAGATGTGGATAAAAACAAAGTCTGTCTGTGAAAGTAAGTTTCCTGATCCCGAGGAGACTTGGTTTGGGAGAGGAGCTGCTCGCTGACTTCAGCTCTACTCAGAAGAACAGACAGGTTCTTCTGCAAAGGGGGAGGGGGAGAGGAAAAGCCATTATTTATTCCTGAAAAGAAAGGAGCTTGGAAAATAAAAAAAGCTACTGTACAGCTAGACATACGTATTTTAGAGAGAAGGATGCTTTGGAAGACTTTGGTGCTGCTGCTGTTCTATTACAGTGCTCATGCCACTCTAACCCACAGATGGAGCAGAGGTAAGATTTCAACCTGAAAAACTATTTAAGGAAAAAAATTTGAGTTGTAGATTTGTTATGAAATTATGTTGCATTAAACATGTGTGTGTGTATATATAGATGTATACACACATATATATATATCTGTGTATATATATATACACAATTATAATTTTTTTCCCTCCCAACTCTGGATTTTTTTTCTGCGTTAAACCGTTCAGGTAAAAAATACATAGATAAATAAAAATTACACATGAATAAGTGCAAAAAAGTAAAATGGTATATGTATTCTATTATAATAAAAATATATAAAATAGCCTGAGAACCAGAATTACATTATTGCACTTTTTCCCCTCTTAAATCTAATTTTTCTCCTGCATTAACAAAAAAATACAGCTTATGAAACCTTAAAGTGAAAGCCTGTGCAGTCACAGAAGGCATAATCTACTCTAGCAGGAAGGTACCTGGCAAGAGTAAAGCAAAGAATGTCTAGATTGTTGGAAGTGCCTGGGAATGCTGCTGTCCTACCCTGGCAGAGGAGCACAGAGAGCACAGAGAAAGTGCCTGGTGTGTTACCAGGCTTCAGCTGCCAATGTGACAATACACGGTTGTGAATCAGTTGTAATTTTTTTAAGTGTGACAGCAGCATATGGAATGTTTGGGGATATTGGATTGCATAGGAGATGCTTGCTTCAAAGCTAGTGATGATGTCCTTTCCCTTTTTTGGTTTTATTCTCTCCTCTGGTATTTGGCACTGGTTCAGTAGCTGCTGGAAGTGGAGAAAGGAAACACCTCCCAAAAGATTTCTTTGGTTCTGATATTGAGATTCAGAGGCATTTAAAAGAACCAGTCTGCTAGAAAAATAGAGCATTCAAATGCCTCCCTCCCTACTCCACTCTTCTGTGTCTTTCTCATCTCATAGCTGGTACCATTCCAGTCTGTCATTTGGGTTTGCTTTTGATTTCGTAGGAGAGGGAATGGTTGAGGGAATTAAAGAGGGGCTACACAATCTGGCTCAGGCTATATGAATGCTTAATTTTTCCTTACAATGCTTAATTATTCCTTTCAAAAACCCCTGTTAGTGGGAGATCACTGGCAGGGCATTGACCTGGGACTCACCATGGCAGGTTCTTTCCACAACTTCTTCATCGGACTCTTGGCTGATATTGCATGAGTCATTGTACCTGCATGTACCTTACTTTTCTCTTCTGGTGTAAGACTGGAAATAGCACCAATATTTCTCATAAGATCCTGTAATTCTGTAGGTAAGAATTTGTTGTTCCAGGGGTGGCACAAAAATGTGAGAAGATCAGAACTAGATCTCTATATATTAATAAAAAAACCACAGCCCCACCCTTTGGAAGAATGATGTCACTTTGCCTAAGAAATAAAAACAAAAAATTAAAAAAAAGGGAATTCAATTTCATGTAATAATCACTATGCAATTTAAGGATGTCCTTCACTTTTGCTAACACACTAATTTTAATTAAACAACATCAACAGCCCTAAAAGGAATTCATGCAACTATTAAAGTTCAATTTTAATCACCATGAATATTTAAAGAAAATCATCAGAACTCTATTGTGCCTTTTGGGAAAGCAGATTTATTTTTTTTTTCCAAGCTGGAAGCTCTAGCACTTATTTTTGGAGACTTCAGAGGGAAGAGAATATTCATTCCCTGTCGTGATAAGGAGTTCAGTTGTCACAAATTGTGTGTACAGATATTTTCTGAGGAGGAGACCAGATTTCTTTTCCACATCTACTGGGACTGTTCTGCTCTAAAGATGTTTTAGAGGCACGACTCCTTCAGCAATAATTACTTCAGTGGATCTCCACTCACTTGAACTGTGTGTCAACCCAACCAATTCTGCAATATTTTGAAAGGGTCCAAGCACTGTCTTAATTTTTGAATTGCTTAGAAACTAAGATAAAATTTGACTACTGAGAAATGACACATTCTTCTGCATACTCAGAGCTCTTCCCTCCCTCCACAAATGACAACTGAATCTTGTTTAGGTTAAACTTCAGTCATTTAAGTCTTATCCAAGTCCTGATTTGAGTTTTGCAATGAAAAGGCAAAGACAGATCAGCATCTGGTCTGAAGGAAATGAGAGACAGATCTGTGTATCAGCTCCATGTTGTCTTGTCATCCAGATTGTTTACAAAACAGTAGGGCAAAGGTCTTGCTTTAATTGCCAGCAGTTGTTGTTTGCAGTAGAAATGAGCAGTCAA
This sequence comes from Parus major, assembly GCF_001522545.3. Classification (NCBI taxonomy): domain Eukaryota; kingdom Metazoa; phylum Chordata; class Aves; order Passeriformes; family Paridae; genus Parus; species Parus major. Next base: position 55,507,966 of record NC_031773.1, on the reverse strand, counting down.
TATTGTATACAACAATGCCTGGCTTTGACCATTTTTCCACAGGGAAGCACTGGGGCAGCCTGGGATCCCCAACCCTTGTAACCAATCGTCCAAGCTTTGGCTCAAGGAAAATTCAGACATGAGAAAAAGATGAACACACTCATACTGACTGGTGGCTGGAAACTCCTGACTGCTCCCTCCCTTTTCCCTTTGCTTGGAAGCACTAATGAGTGGGGAGAAAAGAAAATAAAAAGCAATTCTGGCAGGAAAACAGAGGGCTTTATTCATTCTTTTTTTTCTTTTTAAAGTGTCCCAGCCCTTTGCATTAAAAATCTCACACTCCTCAACCTGCCTTGACTGAGCTGTGGACACGAGTCTAGAAGCCACAGGCAAAACTTAGTCCCTAGGATGGGTGTGTTTAAAATAACAAAGACAAGATCCTGAGTGATGATTAAACAATTTTCTTGTCATCACCTCAAGTTTCCTCGAGCCTTTTCTAGCTGCATGGAAGTATCCTCTCAGATTTTGTGAAGCCCCCATCTAGGGAAAAAAAAGGTAACAAAAAAAGGCAATTAGAAGTCTCTACTGACCAAGTATTATTCTCTGTGCAGTGACAGAGGTGAGGTCATATAAATTCTTCAAGTTCCAAATAACAATTTCATATCTTAAGAGATGTTACTTCTGAAGAAACCAAGGAACAAACCCTGGGTTTTAACAACACAAATAAGCAAAAAACCCCTTCCATACAGCTATGGCAACCAGTGTCCCTGCTTGCCATCAAACTTTGAGAAGTACCAATCCACTGGAGAGGAGAAGCCAGCCTTGTGAGCATTACTAGAGCTGTGTGTTCCTGGAGGTGAAACCCTAAGGCAATCCTTATTAGCACATCTCAGCTGGCTGGAGTTTATTTGCTGTAAGGGCTGCCCAATTCTAATGGGGCACACAAACAGAAGAGTCCTTGCTGTGTGTTTACTCAGGGAGGGGAGATGCAGATTTCTTATGGTTGTGGTTTTTGGGCAGTGCAGAAGCAGCTGCAAGGCTGAGTTCACCCCTCAGTGGAGACTGGAGAAGGAGATGTTGAAAGACACAAAATAAGAAGGTAGAATGTTTTTCACCCATCAGTGTCAAAAGGATATATTAGCACCACAGAGGTTTCATGCTTTTGGGGAGTTTTTGTGCTCTTCCTTCTGGACCTCAAAAGCAGCATTACCATTCCATCCAGATCTATCTGGTCCCTGTGCATTGTTTTCTACCCAATCTCTAGTGGCTGGTGAAAGTCAAATGGCTGTGTGAGAGCACCAGGGGAATAGTCTGCTCTCCTCAAAGGTTTTCTGCAGAAGGAATTGCTTGGAAGAAAAGAAGGTCCATCCTCCTTGATTTCCCCACAACTTTGCAAGCTCTTAGTATCTGATCTAGTGTGGTGAGAGTTCACTGTGGGTTTTTTAATTAATTAATTAATTTAACCTGCATGGAGGATGATCCCTGAATCAGGTTTCACAGTAGATACCTGAATCTGAAAGACATGCAAGGGATGCTTTAAAAAAAAATAAATCAAAATTTCTAATCTCTTCTAGGGCAAAGATGTTAAACTCTGATGAGATCAGAGGGAAGATAGATTATAGAAGTTTTCACATTTTAGTTTAGATCACAAATGGATTTTATACTCTTTAACAGCAGTCATGCTGTTAGGAAGGAAGGATCTAAGTGATTCTGAGACTTTATTCACCACAGGAAGCAGCCAAAAAATGGCCAAAACTTACTGCTCACACAATAAAAGTAAAAAAGAGAGTGGAACTAGACAATGTTGAGGAAACCTGAGTAAACAACAAGAGGAAGACACATGAAGTAAAGCTGTTTTCTCTTTGATATGTCTTATTGAGATCTATTTGCTGAAAGTGGCACCTGTAGAATCTTCCAGGTGATCCCAGTTCCATCCCAGTACTGAAGACTGGCAAGTCAGTTAGACAATTGCTGCCACTTTGGTCATCTTTTTGAGAATTCCTGCATGCTGTAGTGGCACATCTATTTGCCTCAGTTCCAGGAATGGAGCTGTCCTGGGATCTGGATGAGTTTGCACAAAGATCTTCCTACCCCAGCCAAAGCTCCTCTGGGAAGCACCTCCTGCCCTTGAAGCCCCTCTTTCCACTCTCAGCTGGAAAAAGCTCCCTTCACCTCACCTCCAACAACCATCTCACTGCTCTTAGTGCCTGTTCATCAGCCAGGGTTTTCCATAAGTGAGGCAGCTCTGTGATGAATGAAATAACTCATGCAAAGACTGTAAAACACTGGGAATCCCCTCCTGGTTACCTTATACTCAACTGCTGGGCCCAGACACCTCAATGATACCTGGCATCATGCAAACACACAGAATAAAAATTAAACTGTCCTTCTCTAGAGAACCTTTGGTGTAATTAAGGAAGGAAATATTAGCATCCTTTTCTTGTTGTGAGGCACAATCATTAAATCCCTTGCCCAAGATCTCTTCAGGATAGCCATTTGTGTGTTTAGTCCTGTGTATTGTTAATAGCTGTTATTATAATTTTTTATTTTTTTAAAATTCTGTTTCTGAAGCACAAAGTGCTTTTCTTGTTCTCCTGGGGTAGATCATGCCAGATTCAGCAGGAGTGTAATGACTTCTCACGCAGAAAGGAATCCTGTCAGAAGCCCTGAATAGCACAATCTAATTGAAAGGGAAGTCAGCAGACCTTAATGAACATCAGCAGGCTGCAGAGGCTCTGATTATTCGGATGTTGAGAGGCAAGATGTAAATTGCTGAGCTGAAGAACTGAGTGGGGCAGGAATTAACTTTGCATGCAGTGCCTGTGCTCGGGTCCAAGGCAGGGCAGGACCCACAGGGCACGTCCAAGGTGCTGGAGGAGAAACTGGTGATTGTTCACAGGCACAGCCAGGGCTCTGTGAATCTCCCTGCACCCCAGCTGAGGGGAGCTGAGTCCATCCAAGATGCAGAGAAGCCAGCTGGGTACATGGACCTGGCTGCAGCAAAACTGGGAGCTGTGTGTCTTGGTTTGAAGGGGACAAACCTGGCCCTTGATTTAACTTTAAAAGCACTTCAATGTGCAAACCAGCATGACAAAAGTCAACAGCAGCTTTTCTGCTCTCAGGAGTGAGCCACAATTCATTATAAGGAATTCTGTTTCCTTGACTCTCCAGCCCAAATCAGTTATTTATTAATTAAAGGAGTTTTCAGCAAAAGGGCACTGGCATGGGTGAAGGTAATGCAGGTCAGCTGTACAGAGAGCTGATAGTGGGAAGCAAAGGGGGAAATGTATCAAAGCATCATTAAAAGGGGAAAAAAAAAAACCAAACCAGCAACTTGTAAATAAGCTGCAAACGACACTTGTTATTTAACACAAACAAAAACCCCCAAGGGGACTGTCATCTGTGGGGTTTTCTCTCTAACTACAGAGAAGGAAAGAAAGTCAAGGCAGGGATCTTATATCTCTCTATTGTTCCCGTCTCTTATTGCACCCAAACCCTGTTTAATTTGGGAGCTGCTATGGCAGCGTTATGGTATATCCCGTATATATCTATGGTATATCCCTTTATGGTGTATATATATAGTATATGTATGGTATATAATTGCTCATTCAGAGCCATTAAAGCAGCCCAAATCTGCAGCAGGAGCTGGGGTGTTCCCATGGCTGCTCAGTGACTCCCTTTACCCTCCCTGAGATGCTCCAGGTGCAGCAATGACCCATCTCCGCCTCTCTCGCTATCACAGCGCTTGTTACAGCACAGGAACAGCTCAGTGTCGGGCTGCAGCCTGAGAATGTGAGCAGAGAAGCAAAGTTAAATAAGCTCTACTACTCCCAGTTTCCACAAACATTCCTTTCCTCTGGTGAAAGCACATGTGAGGCCTTTCCTGGCCCGTTTTGCTGGTTAGGTTTGGCAGCCCCCTGGTTCCCCTGAGAGCAGCCTGCATACCACTCGTCCTCTGGAAATTCCTCCCTAGCCACAGGGAAACAGGTCACCAGCCAGAAGCCAGGCTCCAAACCACTGAGCCTCCCTCTCCTCAGGAGGAGCCAGGTGGCTAGCTGAAAAAAAAGATGCTGAGAAAGGGAAAAAGAAGTTGTTCAGTGCTCAGAAGTTATTTGTGAGGCAATGGGACGGTGGGAGGACAATGCTGTGCTTCAGTCTCACATTGGCAACCCGAACTCACAAGGTCTTCTGCCTGGCCCTCTCACACCCTGGCAGGGCACAGGGAAAGCAGGGACACTTCAGATAGGTTCTACCTAATTGTAAAGAGAGTAAACTGCACTGGACTGGATGTGGATATCTGCTGCAAGCCAGAACATCAGGATGTAATCGTCTCCACCACCTTTATGGCAGCTGGTGGTGTGCCATAAAAGGACTTGATGCTTCTGATCTCTGTCTTGAGCAGAGTAGAGGCTTTATGACCTGGCAGTGATGATTTGAGCCCCAAAGAGGGCAAAGGATAGATATGCTGAGAAAGAACAGGGAAAAAGCTGGAGGTAAAAATGAAAATGGTGTGAAGGAGAAGAAAAATGAAGATAAAAGAAAGGTGTAGGGAGAGAAAATGGATAAATATGGATGGGAAATATTAAACTGCACCACATCAGTATTAGAGTAGCATTGTCTCCCTTGCCAGCACAGTATGCACCCCCATTTGAACCCACACTTCAGCAGATGCCCATCTGTCACAGCTGGTCTTCATCTCACCCGTCTGCCTCTCAGGCTCTTGGAAGGGTTGCTTGTCTTTGGAGCTGGCTCTGACTTTCTCTCGTGTAAGCAGGACTCAAGTTTATTTCCAGTCCCCAACAGCCTCTCATCCTACCAAGATATTGAGAGCTTCTAGTCTGGGCAATTGGCCTCTAGTCACAGTATAAAAATTAAAGTCACTGCTACTGAATCATCACTGTGTCAGGATTTCTTCACTTTTTTAACCCCCTCCCTTTGATCTTCTACACTATGTAGTTATGCAAAAAGATTCTTGCCACTGCCCAAGAAACAGCCTGTTTTATTCCACAGAGGCTGCAGGGATCTTGCAATTTTACAGGACTGTGGAGCTACAGCATTTCCCATTAACATCAGTCATAAGAAACAGCACCACAACTGCACAAGTCCCTGTATCTCCCTATTAGCCCCTGGAGGAATGGATCAAGTTTTGAAAGCCCTCATTTTCCTCCCTGGTTTGCATAATGCTCACAGCCACGACATTACTTTTTTGTTTATGCTTGGCTCTGAAGAAACAGAAAGTGTTTATTGAATTTATTTATTAAGCACAGATTTTATGTCTCAGGGAACTGTTCTTAAGCCCCCTTTTAAAATAAAAAACATTTAAAACATGTTTCATTTTTTATTTACTGTAATTATTCATGGCTTGGCACTGAATTAACTCCATTTCCAGTTAAACACTACTTGTGGACCTCCTAATATAGTACAGCATGTGTTGAGTGAAACCATCCACTTCTCATAGTTGCAGCAACTTCTGTTTTCCTGGATTACCATGCCAATTTGGCAGAAAGTTTTGGAATAGTCTAATGATAAAAATGTATACACTACTTGTTCTGTTGCTTTCTACTGCCAGGTTTTTTAACAAACAGAACTCAAAAGGGGCTGTCCTACCTTGACTTGTACTTAGCAAACATAAAGCTCGGTTGGGTCCTCACAAAGAAATGAGGATAGAAAAAAGAGTTGTCCACACTGGGTTTCCCATAGCAGGAATCAGATGTAATCAGCAAAAATCATATCTGCCAGCCCCAGTTAGGCCCAAGTGGCAGGGGACACTGTGTGTCTGCCCTGTTGGGCTCTCCAGCAGGAGGAGGATGATGATGTGGCCCTGGTGACACACAGGACATCTGGGAAAAACCAGGGTGAAATGAATGGGCAGCACAGCATCCGATCTCTCCCTAAAAACATCCTCCTGCTCTGAGGGAAGACAGCAGCCACTTGGCTGAGACCTGGGCTCTGCTGCATATCAGGGATGGAGGGAATCCTGCAGGAAGGCCGAGAGCAGGATGGAGATGTTTAGCAGAGGGACTGAGAGGGATGGGGCAGTCACACAGACAGGGTAGTAATGCTGCCATGGTGCTACATTTCCATGTTCACAGCAGGGAAATGCTGTGGGCTTCAGCTCATCAAGTCTGGTTTTGAAGAATCTGCCTGGTAAATACCTAAGTGTTAGAGATACTGTAACAAATTGTATTTCCCTAGAAAGACGCTCCTTTTCAAGCCAGAAGCTGTATTTTTGGGAGCAGGCTGCTGGACACTTGCTGGAAATTTCTGGATACCCTTCAAACCCTGAATGACTAACTGCATGTGCCATAGCCCAGCAATCCATCATGCACCCAGCTCTGTCAGCCCCGCTCCCTGTGCGTGCTGCTCACAGCCAGTGTGAGTGAGTGCTCATAGCCAAAGTGAGTGCTAGAGCTGAAAAACATGTGCACTTAGATCCTCCAGAGGAGCATAGAGGGACTCTGGGCTGAAATGCCACCATCAAGGCAGAGAGCTCAGTTTCTACTTGCATAAGTTTGGCAGTGTAACCAAATTATCACATCTTAAATACTCCCTTTCTATTTTCATGATCAAAGATGGAAATGTGTGTCATGCCCAGCTGGCTTTTTACACCCATCTGTGATGCTCCCCCAGGAGCTTTTCCCTCCTGGTTGAATTCCTGCTACCCACCACGATGTGAGCTGTCAGAGAAGCAGATACATCATCCCTGATTCCTCTGCACGTGAATGCTGCTGAACCTGAGGCTGGAGCTCATCTCCCCCTGGATGTCTGCCCACTGAGGTAGAAAAGAGTGCCAGTCCTTCTCATTGCGATTCCAGCTGGGAGCAACTGCTGGAGCACACTGTGGTTCACTGAGCTGTTTTCAAAGCCCAATGCATTTCTCTATGGGTGCTTTTGCTGACAAATTAACACATGTATTATTTAGACAAAGTTAATAAATCACCTTCTGAGTGCTCCTTTCACAACAAACCGGCGTGCTCGTGGCAGCCTGTCTCTGTAACCCAACGCAATGGGTAACAGCTACTAATCCAAGGAGCTCAGCCATGACAAGCTAGCTCTCAGTCTCCCTCACCCATCCTTAATCCTTGGCACTCAGAGGTCAAAGCAGAACTTAAAGATTACTGGGGCTAGCATTTGGAATTATAAATAAGGAGACAAGTAGTCCCTGCCTTATTTTGTGGCCACACTAAATGTCAATCTACCCCTACAAACGACTACTGTGTTCCAGTATCTCAGACAATGATAAAAAACAACCTGACAAAAGGAAATCATATGAAGATGATGGGTACCAGTCACATATTCATAACCAGGTGGTGTCTATAAGCTTACCTGGGAGATCACCATCCCTAGCAAGCTGAGGAAGATCTGTCATGCAGATATATCACATGCTGAAATCCAGCTTTGGCAAGGAGTGATTCTCTAGGCCAAAGTAACAGACAGCAGACTGACCAGAAGATTTTTCTCTAGCAGGATGTAACCCACATGCCAGCAAAAGCTTTTCTAAATAAGCTCATTTCATTATGCAAGGTTCAGAGGCTCTGAAGTAGTAAGAGGAAAGCCCAAAGGTAGGAAACAACAGGATGAGATTTACAATGAGTATCACAGCATCTTAAAGTGCTTCTCCACAGTAATGATGCCTTCACACACAGAGGAGTTAAACCAAAGAACTGACTCACAGCTGGTTTCAGTCAGCAGCATGCTAGAGGGTTTCATTGGAAATCAGGCCTTCCTCCCTTTCTCTAAATTTATTCATCCTAAATTTAGAAGATGAGGTCATTTTTTCCTTAAACATTTATTTACAATATTTTCCCATGAGCCAAAATCTATTTTACAAGCTAAGCTGAAATGGCCTCTAGAAGAGGGTGTACATTAAGGAAGAAAGCACTGAATTCAAAGGGATAAATTGGCAGGGTTCTCTTGGGCTGGAAGCCCCCAGGGAAATGACACCTGTAGGGGTGCAGCAGTGAAAGAGGTTGAGAAAGGTTTTGAATTTCCATCAACTTCAGGCACAGCTGTCAGCATTTTGTGCCTTTCAGGTCTCTCTTCTCAGGAAACAGGGTTTTTGTGTTGTTCTGTTGGTTGTAAGATTTCTGTAACCCTGACTCTACCTTTCTTGTCTCCTTTGTGATCTCAAGCATGTGTTTCACAGCACAGGGCTCTCTGTGACCTGGCTGCCAGCAGAGCAGCATCACAGGGCTGGTGGTGCCAGCTCAGGTCATCTGAGGATCTCACCCACAGTGTTCAGCAGCCTTTAACAATTTGCAACATTCCAAGTTTTGGCAAGCCTTTCTGTATTTAACGGTGAATCCAGCTGAACGTCAGTCTCAGCTTTATTTCAGCAGATCTTGAAACCTGAAAGATCTAGAAATAGACAGGTTTTTAGGAGAGTTTGGAATAACAGTGAAGACTGAAAAAATGTCAGTTTTGTAAAATGGGAATCCCATTTGTGTGTTTGTGAAATGGGGGATGCAGCTATAAACCCAACCCATTTTACATTCATCCTCTATATTTCTGTGCTATGTTTATGGCAGTATCACAAAGAGTGTCATGGCCCAACATCGCATCTGCACACACTGAAATCCACTGATCAGATTTAGTGGAGGACTATATTTGAGTTTCACTAGTATTTTAATATTGTTTCTACAGAGATGCAGACATTAATAGACCAGGACATGCACACAGGTGTGTACTTGACAGAATGGATGTCTTCCCGTGCTGATCCTCACTCACCCCTCCAGGAGAAACATGTTTGCCCTGACTCTCACCCAGGGGTACAGCCCAGCTTTCCATCCTTCATGGACTGCTCATGTAGCAAAGCAGCTGTACCAGTCCAGTTCAGAGACAAACCCAGATCCATCTTCCCATTTTGAGTCTCTTTCTCAGACTTATCTTTATTGACACTACGAGAAATCGTACAATGATTTAAAAAGTCATTGCCTACAAAAATAACAGATTTCTTTACAAAAAGGACCCCCATTCTTTTTGTTTACTGGACAAGGCAGATTTATGCTCTTTCTCATCCAGCACATATTCATGTCATTAAGAAAACCCCAGCAGGTGCACTGACATTTGGAGCTCAATGAACAGCTGGAAAGGCAGCTGGGGTTTCCTTGCTTTTGAAGAGCAAGTGAAATCCCAGAGCAGAGGAAGCAGAAAACTGGTATTTATGTATTCACTTCCTAACAATTTACTTCAATTTGGATGGGGATCTGAAAGAAAAGGGAAGACATTTCTGGTTGTTTCTAATTGGAGTGAGAAGAAATGGTCAATCTAATGTTTATTCCTCCTCAGTTCTGAGCTGTGATATTCATATTTAGTGAGGATGAGGAGTACCTTCTTGCTTCATGTGTGTGAGCAGTTCATACACAAATAAAATAATAAGAGTTGGCAATCAGATCAGAGACTGCTCCTAGACCCACTGTCAGACACTTGAATTTATTTGCTAGTTGAAAGCATTCACACAGATGGCTTAAGTGAATAATTTCAGGGTCCCTGGCATTTCTGAGCTGCCATGTGATCATGAAATAAAATTTCATATTACTCCCTGCTAGGTCTATGGTTCAAACTGGACCTTTGACTCTTTTCTCTTCATCCAGCGTGGGAAAAAAACTTAATATTCTTTCTTCCAGTTGAATTACAAAAAGCTCGGTGGGGTGTAAGTATAGGAGGGTAAGAAGTGTTTGGCAGCTAATGGTCCTGCAGCCAACCCTCACCTCTAGCAGGAGCAATGACTACCCTTGTTGAGGTGGCCAGCAACACAAAAAAAAAAAAAAAAAAAAAAAAAAGAGGATCTGAGGATCTTGTCCATCTGGTGGTTAGATCAAGGGTGTGAAGGTATGAGGAAGGTGTGAGGAAGGGCTTCTGCTTTTCCTCCCAGGGCTGATTTCCATCCTTGGGTCATCTAAGGACTCGAATCGTCACCAGATGCACTAAGAACAGTTAGAGCACAACTGTACTGGGAGTATCTCACACGTAGAAATGCTGCTGGCATAGCAAATGCATTGTGAAGTGAGACAGCTAAAAACTACCAGGATTTTTTTGTTGTTGTTTGCCTTTCCCCATCATTCATGACCAGGCAGATTCCTGGCTGAGCTGCGTGCGTGGCAAAGCGGTGTCGGTGTGAGCACAGAGGGAAGGATGGAGTGTGGGGCAGGAGCTGCCCTTTGCAGCCACAGCTCAGCCAGGTCAGGTCAGACTCAGCAAAACCCTGGCCAGGCAGTCACCTCTGCCTGCCAAGGCCCAGAGGAAACCCAGCCACTCTCAGCTATCAAGTGAACTCCTTTTCTTGGTGCCCAGGGACTCAGCTCAAGCCTGCCCCTTTGGGCTCTGCCATATTGATACAAAAAGGGCAGAGAGCTGGTGATTTGGTGTTGAAGGGTATTCCTTCCAATAGCACCGTGTAGGAAGCTCTTGCAGTAGTTTTGTCCTTTCCTGTGAAGCAGAGCTGTGATTTCCTTTCCTCTCTCTCCACTGCACAGCAGCAGAGGCAGCTGCTTCATTCTGCTCCTCCCTGCTGCCGGAGATTTCGGCTGAGCCCCTTGGGATACTCCCTCATGGAGAGTTTCCCTCAGTTCTGTTTCAGGAATGATGCTACAAAGGCTCGTTAGCTTCTTGTTTCTTGTGTTTATTAATATATAATCAAAAGGCTTGGCAGGTCTTCCCCAGACTTCCTGCTCAAGTCCAACCCACCATCGCCTGGCTCAGGTTGGCTGGAAAAGCACAAAATGGCCTCGGTCTACGCAGCTTTTTTATCTCTATTAAAAATACTTTTCTATTTTTATATTTTTTCATAATTTCATTTTTGAAATGAAATTTCATTTCATGAAATGACAATTCATTTCATCATTTCACTTTATATATAAATAAATTTAATTATTTATATTCTCACCCAATTCACTAGTCACGTAAATTATTTTTCTTAATGACTCAATGACCCAACACCTGTGTGTTGCACTGCAGCATTCTCTATCCAATCACTTACTACTACCCAAAAACCTCTAGAAGATGATGAAGAAAGAAAGGAGACAACACCCTAAACCCTCCATCTTGTGTTCTGTTCTCTAAACTAGCTTAAACTCTAACTTTTTCACCCAGTGACTCAAGAAAACTCTCTAATCTACACACTTACGCTTTTAGTTTTTCTATTTAACAGTCTTTTTCATGATGTTATATGAAATTCAGTGTTCTTTTGGATGTCAGAGCTAGGCATCAGGGACAAGGGCACAATCTGTGCCTCAGACTCCAACACTTCCCCACAGCTCAGCACCAAAACACAATTTTGTTTTGCTCTATTTTTTTCCTTCCATCCCTCTCCTGGGAGAAATGGAAGCAGGCTGGATCATCATTGTACCCCTTGACTTGTTCATTTGTAAGAAATTATTTCAAATGTGTTTAATTAAGACTGCTTGGTGCTTTTCCCTTGGATCAGGACCATTGTGAGCAGCACAGATAAGGAAGGAGAGGTGGCTCTGCAATGAAGACAGGAGTTTAAAGTACTGATCCGTTTCCTGACTCTGCCTGAAATTAACTGTGTTCCCACAATCATTTATGGCCTGTGCATTAAACCTGTGGGGCAGGGTTGATATTTCTTTCCTTTATTTCTGCCCTTCACTTACACAGTTTTTGCCATAGTTTATCCCCAGTTTGTGGTAATATAGCAGCAAACCGAAGGATAAGAAGACAATATATTTCACTTCTTTCCTTCAGTTTGTCTGGGTGCATTTTTTCTCCTCACACCTTCTGCAGAGACTTTACTCCAGCATATTAAAGGCTGACTGGAATGTTTTTTTACGAGCATAAGTAATTCTAGGTGGGGACCCCTCCTTATCACACCAAGGGAAAAAATAAATAACACAGTATACATTGTTTCAGGCTGGGAAGAGGTGAAAATGCTGCATAATGGAAATTCCATATGAGGGAATAAATTCTCAGACCATTTTAGTCGGTGCTAGTGATATCTTTGAAACCATTTCACTTAAGTCATAAATGTAAATATCCTCCACCTCTCACAAACACAGGCTCAGCTGAACCATTTTCTTCTCTACCAATATCAATTTCTGCAAGCATAATGTTTTTTTGGTCTTTCTAACACACCTTTACATTTTTTACTTGTGCCAAGTAGCTAGATAGGCTATTACTGCTCTAGATTTTATATAGGAACTCCGTTGCACATTAATCTAATCTCACACATCTCAGGCCATTTATGAAGCTCAGAAATTTATGTAGGAATGGGTTCTGGTTTATGCAACTGAGGCACCCTTTCAGAACTTGTTTGTTTCTTAAAAAGGAGATAAATTAGTAAAAACTAACTTACTTTGAAAAAAACTGATTATGTTTCATAGTTTCACTATGGAATTGAATAAAATCTGCTATTAATTTAAAGTGTTTTAAACTGTTTTTTTTCCTAGTTGCCTGTTGACAGCTTTTGTAGGGAGATCTACTATCTACATCCTTTTTGATGAAACTTTTCAAGACAAAGCTTTTCTTTTACTTTAACCATTTTTAAAAATAATTAAAGATGATGCTAATGTCCATTCTCACTTTTAGTCAACAGTCAGGAATTACATTTAGCCTTAGGAGCTACGATAGCAAGGATATAAACTGAGAGCAAAAAGAAGCACATTCTCTTGGTAGATGCTTTTAAACATGTGCTAATTCATGTTGTTTAGTAATTAAAATGTTTTCTCCATTTGACTGCTGTGTTCTCCTAAAGGGCATCGGGATTTAATCCCCCAATGATGGAGATTTAAATGTATCAAAATTGGAATGTAAAAGTATTTGCACTGCACTTGTTAATTGAAGCTACTTATGTGAATGACTGCCAATCCAGACACAAGTTTCAGATGCTAAACTGTAGCACTGCAGCATTTTTTCCTTGTCTTTCTAGGATTTTGTGTGTGTTTCCTATATTTTATTGGCCTTATTCTTCCTTCCAAATCCCCAGGCTGTCAGTTTCTCCTGCACTGGGACAAAGTGTTCAATGATTTCTAATATAGCAGTTTTGATACAGAAAAGCAAAAAAATCAGGGAGTGTAGCCAAAGCTCTGCCCTGGTAACAGCTGCAGGCCCAGGTCAGTATAAGCACCTTGCAGATGGTGAAGATGCCTCCTTCTGGGGATGAGCCAAGCACAGGACAAGGAGTAAAATGCATAAAACACATTAATCCTTTAATCATCCTGCCCTTTTTGTGATTTACATTACCACTTGCACTGCCCAACACACCCATCACAGGTCAATACACACATCAAATGCTTCTTGTTCCTCTTCTCCTCCCATCCTTCACAAAAGGGATATTACTGATGCAGTGAGATAACGTTTTTCCATGCCTCTGATGACAATCAAAATAATTCCTTCCGAGTCATAACCCAAATTAAACTGTTCATGTCCTAGAGTGCAGGGGAGCTGTACTTGCTTTGAAAAAATGGTCTGCACAGGTCCCAAATCGTGCTTCATACCTTTTCATAGGGGAAGAAAAGGGCATTGGTGATGCAGAAATAACTGAGAACTCCTGCAGCTATGCTCTGTGCTTATTGAGCAAACACATCACAGGAAGCAACTGGGAAATAATGAGCAGATGCATGAACTGGAAAGCCAAACTAAACATCTGTACCCTCACCAATCAAACTGCAGGGAAAACCTGGGAGGGGATCACAAATATTTACCCCACGGCTAATGAAGTGCAGAAAATTCTGGCAGAATCTCTTAAGAGGGATGAAAACATCTTTAAAATGAGGCTATTGTCTGTCTCAAATGTGATGTTATGTTTAAACCATAAAGATGCATCAGCTAAGTAGATAGAAGTAGGTCAATGAGTTGGCAAACACGGCTTTCTTTCTGTTTAAGAGCCTGGGCAGTCTTGAAGGAGGATGGAATTGAGTCAACAGAGCTGTAGGAAACTGGATGGGCTCCTGCAGCAAGCAGAAAATAGAGTTTTCTGTGCCAGTTTTGATGGGCTCTTTTAACCACCCTTAGCAGGAGATGTGTGGGCTGCCTGCAATCTTCAGGCAGAGGCAGTGGTGCACTCCAGGGCACAGGGTGAGGCTGTGCAGGGTCAGGCAGGGAGGCTTGGAGGGGTGGCAGATACACTGCTCTCTCTGATCCACCTCCAGCCCTGAGTCCTGAGCAGGCAGTAAGGCAGAACTCCCAGGTCCTCTCTGGAGAAGGGATTTGGAAGCGAATGAGCATGCACAGATATATAATAGAAAATGTTTTCAGTAAGGATAATGAAAAGCTTGTTTTTCCTAACTTGTCTTCTCAGATCACAAGCTTTTTGTTACGACACTGACCAGCCCTTAGGACAGAAGCACCCACACTTACATGGGAGATGTCTTAACACATCTGTAAGAGAAATAAAAACAATAAATCAACAGGAGACTCTCCACTGACTTCAGAGATCACTGGGCTGGGCTTTTTCTGTCAATAGTAATTTGGGATCTCTGCTGCTTAGATATTCATGGCTACTGCCATTGAAATGAATTGGCTGCAACATCAACATAAAGGGATGCACATCACTCTGCATCTCCAATTGCTTGATAGCTTTATAGAGAAGTCCCTTGAGAAAGAAATTGGTAAAGAATTCTAAACTCTTCTACTGTTCTTTGATGTCCTCAGACAACTCGTGTCAGAGATAGAAGTAAATGCAGGAAGACGTAAAAGTCAGCAAAAAAGTTTCAAGTGGAATTCAAAATCATTAAATACATAAACTGACTAAAAATCTTTCTATATCTCAGCTTTTGTGCTCAACTGACACGTGTGTTAAGTCAGTACAATGAAAATCAGAGTGCTTGTTCCAAATGTTCATACTGTCTTGGAGGAACTCGTGAATTCATGGAGAGGACCGTGGAGGGAGTGATGGGGGAAGGATTTGACTACTGAGCAGGAAGAAAGATAAAGGGAAGGACTGAATAAAAAGCAAATCAGGAAAATCAGATAACTATGACAAATACAAATGAGCTCTGAAAGGCTTTCTGAGTAGAGTCTCCAAGAACTGTAACAAACTGTAATATGTTTTGGGAACAAGATAATGAGACAAGGGAGTCAGTGCCACAGAGGCTGGCATGCTTCTGGTACACATAAATATCCCTTCTCACCACAAAGCAGCCCAAGCCCTTGTCCCTTTGAATCTCCTAACCTAAGGCATCGTGGGAAGAGCAGGGTGGGAAAACCCTGCTTCTTCTGAGGTGTTGCCTGTGTCTCAGCAAGTGGGCCAGTACTGAATCGATAGATGGAGGATGGCATTCATTTTTGTGTGAGTCCTTTGCTGAGGCTTTTCTGCGTGAGTGGTGATGGGCTGAAGCTGCTGGCTCCCAGCTCAGCTCCATGGTGGGAATCTCTGCTTGGGATGAAGCTTCAAAGCAATAAGTGTGATGACAAGAAGCATGACAGCACTGAAGCAAGATGCCACAGACACATTTTCCATGGCTCAGGGGATATTTAAGTTGTAAACCATCTGCATATGTAGAGGTACTCTGTGCTCTGAGGCTGTTTTCACCAAAAGGACATCTAAAAACTAAAAGAGATAAAAATGAATAGTCATCATTATGGACTGGATTTCTGCCAGCTGCTAAGTAATTAGAGTTTTAATTGCCCAGTAATAAAAGTTTTAATTACTCAGCAATTAGTGTTTGAAGTTTCAAGTGCTTCACATGCACTCAGTTGCATCCTTGAATTGTCAAGAGCAAAAAATGGAGTAGCTCCAGTGTGCCTCAGCAAAGCTCTGAGCAAGAGAGGGAAACATCAGGGATGGGGCAGCTATACCTGAAACCCATCCTAACTGCTCTATCTACCTGCAACATATTTATTGCAATTCAGCAAAATATTTTACCTATTCCCTAGCTAATTTAAGGCCAAAATACCCTTTGTTGTGTCAGGTATGTGTTGTTTCATACCTAGCATTATCGTGATTCATTTTTCACATGATTTATTATCCATAAAGGTCCCGAGGCTCTGGTTTCTTTCTTCTTGCTTTACTAGAACTTAAATATCATTAATAAGACAAACTATAACAAAGTCAGCAGTTGCCAATGGTGCAGGAAGCAGCAGGGCTGCATTTAGGGTACAGAGACTAGAGAAAACTGCATATTTATGATCTGTTTGGGTAACCCAAAAGAGGTAAATTGTCTGACAAACCATGTAGTCAGAGAGTTGGGACAGCTTTTCCATAACATAATTACAGTTGCTCCAGCTTTCTTCTTTTTTTTTTTTTTTTTTTTTTCTTTTTTTTTTTCTTTTATTTTTTTAATGTCCAGAGGAAAGAGCTTTAAATGATGTTCAGGTCATTTACAGGCAGCATGCAAAATCCATCAGAAGAACTTTGGCAAAACCAGACAAAATTGATTTAGTATAAATGGGAAAAAAAAATCTGGTAGAGGAAGGGTGGGTTAAAACTTTCCAGAAATTCAAAGTAAGCTCCATGTTCTATTACATGTTACTCATAACTCTAAAAAATCTTACTTTTGACAGGGGAATCATAGTGCCTTTCAAAATGTGGGGATTTGTTTCCTTTTTTCTTAGACTGGTTTCCAAATTTATCTATTGGTAAAGAGAGTTAAAGTAGAGAAGTGAAGTTTATGGGAAACATACCAAGAGTCACATAAGCACTGATTTAAAAAAAAACTTCCTATTACTGAATATTAGAAAAAACCCAACAAATTCAAATTATGAAACACCAAAATTAAATTATATGCAAATAATAATATATAAATTAAACACTAAACAGAGTCTTCCACTTCTGCTCTGAAAGTAATTTAGACCTTTTAACAGTACATTGATGGTTAGTAACCTAGTTAATAACTCAAAGCATTTAGTAATGCTTCCCTAAGGCAGCATCAGATATTTTCTCTACCCTGGACTGTCCAGGTCATTGATTCCACAAATGCTCCACTTCACTGGGGTGCTGAGTTCAGGGACTGTACATATGTTCTCTGTCTCATTTCCCTGAGACAATGTCTGTAGTGCATTTCACAGTGGGCCACAGATACCTGATGGTAGCAGGCTCTGTTTTTTCCAGTTATTACACTGCAGAGTATTAAAGTCACACTAAGCTGGGATTCACCTCACTGGATGTGGCTGTCTTGTCTAAGCTGGTAACAGGCTCAGTGAAGGGACACAGACATCTGGGTGAGTCACTCCTTCCAAGTGTAAATGCCCAGGACAGATGAGCTAATTACTCTCTGGTGGATCTGTCTCTAATAAATAAGGGGAGATCAACATTTAGATAATTGAAACCAGGAGAAATGTAGACTCTCAGAAGCATGACAGTAGAAGAATGGACCAGGAAAAGTAAGTTTTGTTGAGTATCGATGCTGGTTTCCCCTTTCAGATCCAGGAAAAGGGCCTGTATTTCAGACAAGGTTAATGTGCAATTATCATTATTCCTTTCACCTCTGAGGCTGAAACTCACAGTCCCAGGCTTGGATAACAATGTTAGGCACCCTGTGGACCCAGGACAAAGATCTGACCTCCATCCTTGGTAGATCAGGGCTAAAGCAGTCCCTGCCACACGTTTCATTTATAGTGAAAGGCCGTACTGTGCAGTAAGACCTTGCAAGAGACAGTTCTTTACATGACTCTGCTATTGAAAAGTGCTGCTTCTTGTCGGTGTTTGGCACCTTATAGAACTTCTCTCTTCCCATTACTATTTTCCAGCTATGCTTTTCCCAGCTGCTCAGAGATTCAAGAGGTCCTCAGCTGCCTTCCTCAACCCAGTGCTACAAAACTCGCTGGAAGATGTGGTCCTGCTTTATGAGGTTCAGTATATGGTGCCAAGATTGGGGGTACTGGCCATACTGGGGTTGTCCATTATCTGGCTTCATGTCACTTTTATTCACCCCATTATTCAGTAAACCCGTGGCTGTGTGATAGTTCACCAGAAGGGTGGGAACACATAGAAAAATTCTGGTCTTCCCCACCTCCAGACAGTGCAACTGTCCCCATTTGACAAAAAGTAAAGACCCAAGGACATGTTGTTAATTCACGTGTACTCTGTCTAGAGTCTCCTGGAGAAAATAAATAGCTTTCTGTGTTCTGATTTTGTACCAGTTTCTTTTAGCTGAGCTTGACATTGACAAAGGTCAGAGGATCTCCATCAAAGATGAGGAGCTGGCTTCGCTCAGGAAGGCTGCTGAGTTTAACACCATCTGCAACGAGATTATCCCCAAGAGCATCCCAGAGATCCGCAGGCTGAGCAGCAGGCTGTCTTCCTACCCGAGGGTCCTCAAGAAAGAGGATTTTGAAAGGACAGTGCTGACCATGGTCTACGCGGCCTACAGAGCTGCTCAGTCCCAGGGGCACCAGAAGGACACTTGGGCTGAATCCTTTGTCCACCTCTACAAAGCCCTGAAGAACGACTTGATGCTCTCCTACAGCAAGCAGCCCTCATAGTGGAAGAGGAGCAGCGCCTCAGCCACCTGCTCTGGTTGAGGAAGGACACAATGGAGCACGCCCACCACTTTATTTTGTAAAGAGTTCAATAGCCTGCTTCGTGAACGATTGTTCGTTTTCTGGCTCCCTCTTGTGGAATCCGCTTTCTAGTGCCATGCTAAACGGTGAAAAACGTCTTCAGTCCTGAGAATTCGATTTTTGTGCTGGCTTGGAGGCACGTTCTGTGACAGGAAAATAAGGGAGTTACACCCAGGCAGACCCTTGTTTCAGGCCAACCCTTGATTTCATCCTTTGGGTTTCCTATAAGCAATACATAAATGTACTGTGCTTATGCTCACATGCTGATGTGTAAGTGCTGGAGAGTCCTGCTCTCCTAGATGGGGAAACAAGTTCATGTTTTGGCTGGCCAGTAAGTGAATATTACCCAGAGGTGAAGGCCCGCTGGAAAAGGAAGAGGTTTCATAACCGTCAGCCTTCAGAAATTATGCCACATTTTATTCATTCCAAATGTTCTCATAAATAAGCCCTCTCTGATTCACTTAATTTGGCTGAGCCAGTGTTTAATTGCAATAGCATTTGTAGAAGACAAAGGGCATTGTGAAGACCAGCAGCAAACAATGCCTGTGAACGTATTCCCAGCTTCCTGGAGCTGTCCTCCCAAACAGTCTGCAATGTTTCTTTCATTATTTGCACATGACTTTGCTTCTGCTGCTTGTTTTTTTGAAAGGAACATGTATTTGTCCTCAGTGGAATCCAAGGCAAGACAAAGGCCTGATTTAATTTAACAATGACACATTTTTTCCTGGTTCTATCACTTGAACGTAGATCATCACAACCCATGTTTCAGAATCCCTCTGAGGCAAGGGAGGAAGGTGCATTAAAACATACCTGGTGCTGAATTTGGCACTGTGGCTCTTTTTTTAACAGTAAATTGTATATTCATTTGAGTATATGCGTGTATGTGTATGTCTATGTGTGTCTATGCTCATGCGTGTGTATGCACATAAGTGCTGAGTATGTAGAAGAATCCCAAATTTTTCAGTCAGTGAACAATTGCATCTGAGCACTTAGCAGAAGAGGCTATTTATCAATTCAGTGGTGCGAATTATGAATTTGGGCAGCAAAGGAAAACCTGTACAAATACTGCAACCAATTATAATAAACTCCCCAAAAAATCATGAACAGAAAAAAGGCACAAAAAGGAGATATATTTTGTCAGACAGATGACTAGCTATCAAAAATCCAAACTCTTCTAAATCAAACCCCCCATTTTTTGTGCAGAAGTGATATAAACTCTGTTTTTGTATTGATATTGTCTTCCAGACCATGGGAAAATAGCTGCACCTTTATTTCATCCTTTCGTACCATCATTCTCTATCTTTCTATTGCATAATATCTTAAGGGCTCAGGCCCAAATCACAAATCCCCAAGACTAAAGCAGACCTAAGAATTCCAGCCCAAGTTCTGAACCAGGTTTAACTCTTTTTGCATCACTTGAACCAAAGGAATTAATTCCCCTGTGTCCCTTGAAAGGGGTACTTCAAGGACTGGAGCTGAAAAAACCCACCCACAAGCACAGCAAGGAGCAGAGTGCAAGCAGTCAGAGCACGCTGGGTTTGGCAAACACCTGTGGGAACGTGGAAGCACAGCAGCTTTAGGAGCAGTCTGGCCATGGCATTAGCAGCTGGACAAAGGGCAAAAGACAGAGTGAGTCTTGTTTCCCCCAGGAGTTTCTGGATTTGCGTGCGCGAGTGTGCGCGTTCATTCAGACACGCCCTTGTGCAGGAGCACTTTTACACCTGAGGAATTCTGCTGGCCATTTTCAGAGCCTGTCTGGCAGGTGGTGAAGGAAACTGCAAACCTCAGCCACAAAGCTGTGGGCCACAAATATCTCTGTCTCCTCTGCTTGCACACAAAGAGCTCAGCACCCCCAAAGCAGCCTTGTGCTCTTGCCCACATGCCGTTTGAGCCCTCAGCTTTAACTCCGATGATCTGCTTGTGATTTCTTCCCCCACCATGCTTTATAAACACATGAAGGAGAAATGCCACAGAATGCAGTGCTGCCTTTCCAGCTCTGCTTCCTGGCTCCCTGGAACACCACTTGCTGGAAGAGCTTGGAACCAGGGGAATCCATAAATGCCTCATAGCCAGCTACTCCAAGTCTGCAAAAATAGCAGGAGAGCAAAATAGAGCAAATATTAATTGCTAGCAGTCACCAATCAGAGAAATACCTCCCAGCCATGTTCCTCACCCCAAAACAGGACTGTTCAGCAGAGTTTACTAATCATAAAATGTTCCATAAAATAGAATTACAATTTTTAATATATTATAATTCCCGCTGGTATACATACCTTACCCTACTTACAAATTGGCAACTGAAACATTTATCTCCTCAACAGAGAATAAAGGTTTTATGAGATTGTTTCGCTCCTCCTTTTACTGTGTGTAATGTAAGAAAAAGATTTATTCCTTGGGAAAGTGCTTGGACTACCCAGGTTAATTTAACAGAGACTCTCAATGTAATAATAAAAACATTCTACATAAAACTCCTTGCCTTTGCATTGTATTGATTTCAGCAGCAGATTTATTATTTTGCAACTTCAGCTTGAGTAACTGCTTATCTCAGACTGTGAAACTCTTTGTGGGAGCAATGGTACAGAGAGAAGAGGGAGCAGCCCTTCCCTCTGAAGGAGATAATAAATAGAAATTAAGATGTCTCCTTTTTCCAGAGTTCAGGTGGAAAGCAGCACTGGCTTCAAGGAAGTTCTTTGGGCTCAGGACATTTCCCTCTCTCAGTCTTGTTTAAGATGCAGGTGCAGGTTGCCTTCTCCCTATCTCAGTTTTCGTCTTATCATTTTGAACTGAATCTTCTTTAGGGAAAGTTCTTATCTCACAGGTTAGAAAACCATTACCCGTAAATGGTGCATTTTATCCACCCTTTGACCTTATGGATCATAAAAATACGAAATAAGATTGTATTTTTCCATTTAAAAAAAATTATTTTTTTTTAATATTTAAGACCTTTTTTATTATTATTTACTTAGTTTCTCTGAAAAAGTTGAGAAAAGAGATCCTGAGCTGTACAGGCCAACCCAAAATCTTCACATTAACTATAGCTTTTCTTCCAGAACTAGTTGTTAAATTTACCTGAAAGGTCTCAAGGTTCTGTTGCTTGATGGAAGTTTTGAAGCATAGAAGTCTGAGATACAATTATTAATTTCAGGAAGAATTCACCCTGCACATCAAACTCCTCTGAATTTTCCAAGTTTCCAGGACCCAGGGTCATGGAGGCATGGCAGTCCAGTCTGGGGAGCCCAGTTTGTCACTGATTAGAAGAGGGTGGGCAGAGGACAGGCAAGCAAGTTTTGGGGGCATGGAAAATCCTAGATGTGTTCTTCCCATGAGATACAGGGCAAATGTACCTTTTCTTACATGTACAGATCGTGCATGTAACCAGCCAGTGGGTTCAGTCCTAAATCTCCAGTGCTTTCCACCCCACAAAAAGCATTAATAACAGAAAAGTTGGAGAAATGTTTTTTCCCCTAGAAAACAAGAGTAGAAAGTCTAAAATTTTTCAATTTGATTTTGAACCCTATGGTTATTCAGGGCACACGAATCAGTACAGAGATCAGCCCATGCCTTATGAATTAGTAACATTCAAGGGTCGTGATGGGAGAAACATGAAGACAAAAGATACTGTTCAGAAAACAATGATTATTTATTTATCAGCAGTACTGGGACCTTGAAACAATAACAAGCTGTTCAGCCACCTAAAAAAGGTCTTTTTATACATTTGTGGGAATGTCAGAAGGCTGTTGATTTTTTCAAATGTTCTGACTGAGTTTGGGACAATGGGTGGAGCAACTTCTACCTTCTGCAGTCCTCATTGGTGAATTAGAGTTGCCTGTAGCTTTTTAACAAATTTTTATCTTGAGATCAAGTATAATCTATCTTGGAATTACTGCCCTGTGAATTCCAAGCTCAGGGCAAAAGTAGGGTAAAGGTAGATACAAAATAAAAGCAAAGAAATAAAATCCGAAGGAGCTGCAAATGGAGGAGGGATTTGGTCTTTTCTTTAAAGAAGTACCTGAAAATTTACTTCAATGCATTGAAAAATAAATTGTTTGGTTTCGTAATTTTCCAGCAGAAAGGAAACTGTATTCGAGACTTTCAGAATATCAAACAGGAGGAAAAGCAGCAGCTCAAAACATATCTCGTCTGTTTTATGGAAACGGAAATAACACCACTAGATGATGGAAGAAAAAATCTTTATAAAACATGGGAATAAGGATACAACACATCTACAACTGTGAGTCTGAATTATAAAGAAAATTTGTCAAAAGATCACTATGCTCCAGCTTGCAAACCTCTGTATGTTATGGTGTGATAATAATTCGGATGTGCTGGTGAGCCCTACATAGACTGAATGTCTTTTTAATCGAAAAACCTTTTCAAAACAACAGATTGAAGAATAATTAAACTTAGAAAGGTATTTTCAGTGACCGTGGGGATAAGAGATGAGGTTGTGAGGGATCTCTGGGGGAAATCCAGGCACAGGTGAAGGAAAACGTGGTGTGAAAATTGGAATACCTGAGGAACCGGAGAAGAAGAAGAAAGCCACCATAAGGAGTATGGCAGTGATGAAGGAGATTCTCCGATCCAGAAATCTCTTACTCGTTGTTCTCATTCCACTTCTGCTTCTTCCTCTACCACTCATATACCCCAGCAGTGTAAGTACATTTTCATTTTCTTTTTAACAAAGCCTCTGAGTGCAGCAGGTAGTCCTGCTGATTAAGTTTACAGTGTGCAAAACAAAAGCAAAGACATCAAGAAGCACAGGTCTTAGAAAAATCAAAGGCTCAGATTTGAAGGACTGTGAGGGTCCCTGAGAAATCATCACTAAGAGCTTAGAGCTACCTTGTGTCACAGGCAGAGCTGAAGAGCCAGGTGAAGCTAGAAAAGCACTGCTTTAAAGGAGAAATTTTGGATCTCTTTCTGAAATAATATCTGTGTGGAAGGGGGAGCAGAACAAACACATCCATGATATTTTCCTTCAGGAGAGGTCTTTAAAAGGAATGCTTGTAGAGTCTTGAGTTTTTTAGCAGCAAGTGTGCATGGGGGGACTTTCAGTTTAGTGAGGGTTTATAAAGACACAGGTGAGGCAGGACCTAGGACTCGGTGACAAGGCATTGGCTGCTCCAGAGCAGGTGTAGGCACCTCTGCTGGAACATTGCAGCTCTGACAGTGGCTTGTAAATGCTGCCCCAGAGACATGCACAGCAGTGCAAAGGAGGGAATATCCTGTGCCTAACACACACTCCAAGGAAGGAGGGAATGCAGCTGTGTTCCCCACACTGCTTTGGACATACCGAATACCGTGACCACGTGGTAGAGTCCTTTCTTTGCACATCTCTACAGTTGTAACCCATAAAATACCAATGTTCTGCTACCTTGGAGAGGTGGTGATATTTAACTTAGCAAAATCTGCAATGCATTAAAAATCTGCAGCTTGTCCTTCCCCATCGACCTAGACATAAATCTGTCCAAAAGGTGCAGCAATATCCATTCCATCCTCTACCCTGCTAAAGATTAATTCTTCCTTAAAGTATCAGAGGATTCATGAATACTAGCACTTTATCCAACAGAAATGCAAAGGATTGGAAATTGCATAGCTGATTTCAAAAACAAAAGAGTAACATTTTGTTTGGAAAATAAACCAGGATTTGTAGAAAGGAAATGTTCCTGCACCACTGAACTGTGTGTTGCACTTTGAGTTTTCCTGCTTTGAGCTTCAACGTATTTTAGCTGTTCTCTTACAGTAGTTTTTCATCCCTTTTACCTCAAGAGAGGGAATGAATAACAGACAATTGTGCTCTTCAGGGAGCAGAAAGGGTCACCCTTTCACAGAGGCTTGTTTTACAGCAGGGTTTAATCTCCCCTGATGTCACTGGAAGGGTGACATGAAAAGAGATGCTCCCTGGCACGCTCAGCCAAGGGGGTTGTAAAGCACCTTATGGTTGTTGAAGCAGGAGTTCACTGACAGGATTGCTGCAAGAATTGCTATTGCACAGTACAAGCTCCTCTGCACTGTTACTCTGCACCTGGTGGTGCTGCTTTACTGCAAAGTGATATGAAAATCCATCCAATTTACATGCATTTTGTACATATCTGAGTGACCACAGAGGGTAAGGTACAGCTGACAATCTGACCAAGAGCTGGACAAATGTTTATAGTGCTATTAAGAAAACATCTACACCAAATAAACTCGGCTTCAAGTGCTTTTGTGCAGATTTTACTTTGTTACAACCCATTGACTATGATTACTTTTTGAATATGAAGATTAAATTAGATGCCTGCTCAGATGCTTGTATTTTTACAATTATATTAGTTTTTTGTCATTTTTATAGAGATGGAAATTACCAGGTCATTTATATTTGCATTTCTGCAGGGAAACAGTTTGCAGTTTATTTGATGATACCAGCACATCTCTGGAAATGCCAAAGGAGCATTATATGTAGTGGCAAGAGAGATCAAAGGGAGCACAAGAGCTCAGGATTGTTTGTACATGCTGCTAATGGGAATAAAGTCCACAGCTTCTTTTATAATATTTGTGAAAATAAGTGGTTGGGTGAAAAATAAATTTGAGAAAATTTGCTTGAATTCTCTTTCCTCTTCAAAACCCACAAGTTTGGACATATATAAATGCCTTTCAGGTCAAAAAAGTGAGTGTTTTACAAACTGAGTGTCTTTTCGTTCTCTCCTTATTTCCTTCATTGTTTACAGTGACATGGGAGCATTTTTGCTTCTTTTTTGTAATCTTTATCTACTTTTTTTTTTTTTTTGTCATAAAGCCACCAGAGATGCCATAAGGCATGCCACACGATTTCAGTCAGCTGGGGACAGGCTTTTTGTGACCACTGTTCCTGTGGCCACACTGCACCCAGACATTTGGATGACTCCTGAAAGTCACCTGTTGGCAGAGTTGTGAGACCTGGAGTACCAGGAGATGTTGGCATCTTGATATGCCAAATCTGCAGAATGGACCCCAAAGCACAGAATATTCTCTGTAGAGCCACAGTTTACATATTTTCATTCCCCTTTGGTTTTATTTATACAAGCTGAAGGATGGAACTTTAGCATGATCCCATAAAATCAAAGATGTTATTCCAGAGGCTGGACTACCTCTTTGCAGAGCTTAACCACATGTCTGCATGAAAGATATGCAAAGGGAAAATAATTGGGCAAATTTTCAACTTAGACTTTATTCTTCCTTTTAACAATTCCGAGATCCTTGGATATTTTAATTACAAAAATAAATGCATGACCCTTGGGGTGGAGTTTTTAGCCATGGCTTCCTTCCAGCTCCTCTTTTCTTTCACCTAAGGGACTGGCTGAAGACAGATACTTAGATGAGAGTCCCTCCAACCATCCCATGTTTTCCTACTCCCTGTTTCAAGCTCTGAGGTGGGTTTAACAGAACTTTCCAGCTGTAAAACAAGTGAGGAGGGTGAAACAGTTAAAATTACACTGGCACCGCTTCAGTGTAATACTCAGTAGCTCTGGTAACCATTAATTAAATATATAAACTCAGTTAATTAAATAGAAGAGATTAATATGGTTTCTCTTGGAAATAAACTGGGAACAAAAATGAAGTTGCCAGACAAGCCGATTAAGATTTAGTGGAGATTAGCAAGCTTGGCTTTCCCAGTACTTGCTTACAGTTTTGTACCATTTAAAAATGCAGTTTATCTGGGTTTTTTTTTTAAAAAAAAAATTATTAAAACCTAGTGTTATAGGAAATACAACAACTTAGTTGCCATCCCAGTTAGGTTTTATTAGAGATGAAAATTCTCTTTGTCTTATTCCATTTTCACTACCAGCCTACTTTATTGACACACACAGAGTAATAAAATAAAACAACAATCACCCAAAGAAATTAAAGAGAAGTACATTTTTGGAGTGAGAAAATGGTCTGGATTCAGCTTAGGCTGAAATTTACCTTATTAATTTTGGCAAAACACACATCTGGACTGCTCTAAAATAAAAATTATTGATTCTTCTTTCATTAGAAGTTCGTTTTCTCCTCAGACAACTGCTGAATCTGATACAGAGCCCATGCAAACATTAGCAGAAGCTGATGATTTAAAAAAATTAAAAATGATTTAATGATGAAATAAAAAAATTAAAAATGTGTCAGAGTCACAAGATCACAAAAAAGGCCCTATGCTCTCCTCTGTGGAATATTATCTTGAGACATAATGTAGTTAAAGGTGACTGAGCAGCAAGCTGGCTACTCCAGAGCTACATTTCTCCAGCAGCCTTTCAGGTACTCTTTTCAGCCTCTCAAGTTATTGGCATTTTTCTCCTCAAAGGAAGTTAGGTTTTCTTATAAATTTCTTTCAGTTATATTGGTGTCCCTGCTTAATAGAATCACAGAGTCATAGAATCATTTGGAAAAGTTGGGAAAGACTTCTAAGATCATCAAGTCCAACTGCTAACTCATCACCTCCATGTTCACCCCTAAACCATATTCCCAAGGGCCACATCCACATGTCCTTTGAAAGCTCCCAGGGGTGGTGGGTCCACCACCTCTCTGGGCAATCTATTCCAAACCCTGACCACCCTACCAGTGAAGAACTTTTTCCTAATATCCCATATAAACCTGACATGATGTAAACCTAATTTGTTGAATTATACCAGTTTAATGTTACACTTTTCTGAAATAGGAGTCAAAGCAAGACCTGAGAGGTAATTTAAATCCAAGCTTCTGAGCAACTTTGGTTACAATTCTTACACAGGTAAAAGAAATAGTACATATCAATCTGTCTTACCTTCCTCTCTGGACTGTGTCCTGCCTGGTATTACTGTAATCTGTACTTCAAAAAAAAAATGAACAGCTGATTGTGGCTCTTTATTAGAGGTAATGTAAAAATGACATCTATAAAGAATTTAAATACAAGCTATTGATTCATTTCATTGAACCTACATCCCTGTATAATTTTACTAGGCTTTGCCACTTTGTTCACAAAACTGATTGAAAACAATGAAATTTAAGACATGCTCTTTGATTTGCACATGGATCTGTGAGAACTGCTTGTGTGACCTCTTGAAAGCTGCTTGACTTAGAAGTCATCCAGCCAGGATGGATGTATAATGTATAAAATTATATTTTAAGAGACTCAAATAGCATTTTTGAACAATTAATTTTCTAAACAATAGCCAGTTGTGAGCTGAGACTCAGTTTGGCTCGATGAGCTCATATGGAACATCTGGTGCATAATGTCTTCATATACATTATGTCTACATATACATATACAAATAAATTTATAGCTGAAGTAAATCAGTGCAGACCTACTAACTGCCATAGAACAGCAAGTTAAGGCAAATACAGGACTTGGCTTTAAATTTGAGAAAGAAAAAAAAGGTAAAACCTTTTCTTGATGATAGTTTCTGTAATTATTATCAGCAGGTATCCCCAGGTTTCTAAGTATAGCATCAGGAGAACTCCAATGAGAGGCATAAATAAAGACATTATCTTAGGAATGGACCAGAAGACTTCCATACACTAGCTGTGTTTTCCTGTAAGAATATTCATCAGATAGCACTTTTCTTTATCATATCCCAGCTCCCCATGACTGCTCACCATGATGCTCTCATGCCTTTTTCTACCAGAACCTTGGACAGCAGCAAATTTGTTTGATTAACTCCATTCACCCATTGTCTCCAACCCTGAAGGCCTGTGGTCTTCCAAAGGTTTGTAGAAATGACCTGAGCAAATAAAACCAGCTAAAAAAAGTGTTTGCACACTGTTCAAACAAACAAACAAACAAACAACTCAAGTTTCCAGAGCATTTCCCAAAATAACTACAGGACAGTTTTATGGCAGATATGAATGCTGTAATCTGGTCCTGAGAACTAGCAGTTCTTCTCTTTGTCCAGGACTGGAGAGAAAAATATGCAGAGATAACAGGTCAACAGGTCTAATCTGAGGAACCACGACTCTATGCTTGGTAAATATTGGATTAGGGAAATCAAACAAATTTGCAAATGCACTTGAAGCCATTATTTTGCTGAAAAATAGGCTTATCCCAATGCTTTGCCCTGGATTATGTGTGAAAACGTTCATTAGGGTCATCTTCTGACACTGTCCTTTGTCCTTTGGATGTCCTTTACATCCACTACCAGATGGCAGCCAAGATTTCACACCCAAAGAGCTGCACCTTTGGAGGTGCCAAGGCAGTCCTTTTTGGTTTTTTTTAAAGCCAGGCACCCACACTCTGAAGAACACTGTGGGTGAGGTCACAGGGCTCCCCACAGCACGCGGTGGGGCAGCACCACTGATGCTCTGTGCTCTGTCCCTGCAGGAAGCCTCGTGTGCCTACGTGCTCGTGGTGACAGCTGTGTACTGGGTCTCTGAAGCAGTGCCTCTTGGGGCAGCAGCCTTGGTTCCTGCTTTCCTCTACCCTCTCTTTGGGGTCATGAAGTCCAGCGAGGTCAGACCGTTGTGTGTTTGTATCATTTAATGTTCTTACTCTCTGCTAATTATTGGAACGAGGCTGATCTTAGTGCAGCAGCAAGACTCTGAGGTATGGGAGGCAGAAGTTTACATCTTGTAATGTGTAACTGGGTCCCACCAGCTCCTTCTTCACCTGAAGATAGATACAGGATATAAATAGGCTATATTAGCCAGGAGAGATGTCCATCTTTTCCACTACTGCACCAACAACAATTACCAAAACCATTGCACCAAAGAATCCCACCTTTGCCCTCCTCAAATCCGTGTAAACAGCAGCTATAGGATACTCTGAAAAGTTTCCTTCCAATTTTATTTATTATGGATGTCATATAAGGCAAGAGGCTATATATGCTAAAACCAATTACCATTTATTGCAAAAGACTAGATAATTTTGATATCCAGGTGAATGTCTAGTCCTTTTTCAAAGCTGTAAGCTACTGCTGCACTGTAGCCAGGAGTTCTCAGGCAAAGGAGCAGCTGTACAAAAAGGTCTCTATGATCAGCCAGTCCTGAATTTGCTTACTTGAGGTTTTTTTGAATGTTAATTTCTTTCATTATATGCCAAGATTTTTTTTCTTTTTTATTTTCCCTACAGCATTTTTTTTCCATCTCTTTTTGGGGGATGAGGGGACAACACATTTGATTTAAGGACAAGTAGTACAATAAGAATACAGAGGAATATATAGAAACCATAAAATTGTTGGATTTCTCTCACAATCTTGCACTGGGAATGCCTATAAATGGACAGAGACAAGCATGAACCACAAGTTTTATGACTGCTTATTCCCCCAAGTTTTGTAATAAAATGAGAAACATTTTCATACCAACAGAATTCAGTATTTTCACAATCTTTTCTTCCTAATATAAAGGTAAAGTAGTTGGGCATTTTCATTAAAAATTTGGCAGCACATTGGAGAAGGAAATTTAATGTCACCCTGGGAGAAATTCAATGCAATAGCAAATAAAGTGACAGTGAGACAGACTACTGCAAAGAATGTATTATTTGCTTTAGGAACTGAAATAAATCCCTGCATTCAAAAATAAACAAATATGAAGATGCTGCAGTATTTCCAATCTGCTGTTCTGGAGTGATTATTGCCTAGATAATTACTACTGTTTAAGCTGCAAATTACTCACAGGGGCTTAAGAACATGAGCCAGTGTGTCATATATATTTATGTTGATATTAATAAGACTTTTAGCATTCACTTATTTCTCCAAAGTGGCTATGAAAGGAATAAAGGAGAAAAAAAAAACAGATCCTTCATGCTACTGGATTGATGCATTTCCTCCATTCACCTCATTATTTTTTGAAAAGGTAGCAGGAAAATAAAGAAAGTTAATGAGAAAGAAATCAGTGTGAGAAAGCCAAAAAGATGATATTTAAAAGTTTTGGCACACAATTATGATGCCCAAGTTTATTTAGTCACCGCAGGGATTTATTAAATAAATGTCATTAAATATATAACTTGTTGCAGATTTCACAAAATAACATTATTGTTATTCTTGCACTTTATGGAGAAGAAATAGAAAGGACAATAGAAAAATTATTGCTTCGTCTGATCTTACTTGTTTTAAAACACTGGCACCTACATTTGATTAGAGAACTAGTTTTAAACCGAAGAAATTATGGTTTTGAACAATTTTCCAGAAACAGCATAGAGAAGATTGCATCAAAATGATATGAAAATTTTTGCTAGATCCCAGGCATCTGCTTGCAAGTTTTACTTTCTCCCATTTTGTTTGTTTTTACAGAAGTATGTGTGTATGTTTGTGCAAGAATTTTATGGTTTGCCTAATTTGTCATTTTTGAAGTTGCTTCACAGAATATCTTCTCATATTTTAGCAAGACCCACATCCACAATTCCTGCTTTGGATGTGGTCTCTGAATACTTTACTGAGCCAGTGATGGTTTTTCTCATTGTCTTTAAATTAATTTTTCTTGAAATTTTTCCCTCTTTTCCTGATAAAATGGAAATGGATTTCCAATGTGACAAGTTTTGGCTCAGGATTTGTGGATCACTGCAGAAATATACTAACCATTTTTTATTGCCTTCAAAGACCAAGTCCCAAAGGACTTTTTTTCTGATGCTGTAGTCCCTAGGGATGCCACACTTTGCCCAAAAGCTGAACAAGACAAGAATAAATATAGGCAAGACAGACAACAATACCTCCAGAATGAAAAAGCAGATGAAGCACATGAATAAGCTGCCCTCAGTGCAGTTTTGTCTGTGCTTGTTTCCGTCTGAGCCTAGTTGAGTATGACTGAATTACTGCAGGCACTGAGCCTCCTGCTTGCAGATATAACATTTCTCTTGATCTCTTCAAAACTGGGAAGACTATAAACAATAGGGGAGAGAGCCTTATTTGTGAACAGAACAAGAAAGAGACTAAAGAGAATATTTTGATTTATGAGTACTTCATTTTCTCCAGCTCCCTGTCCTTCCTACTCCAGGGAGTGCAAAAATGCACAATGCTATATTTCTTCCCATTCAGCACGCTTTCTGTGTGCTTCCTTAACTGACTGCTTCCCCCTGGCCCTTAATGCAGGTGGCTGCTGAATATTTCAAGAACACAACTTTGCTCCTCATGGGTGTGATTTGTGTGGCAGCTTCTGTGGAAAAGTGGAATCTCCACAAGCGAATTGCCCTGCGCATGGTGATGATGGCTGGAGCCAAGCCAGGCATGTGAGTGAACCTTTGGCTTTGGGGTAGTCTGAGGCTGAGAGCAGCAGCTTGAAACCACTCTGATCTTCCCATCCATGGGCAAAAGCTGCCTCGGTTTGGGGCATTTTTCACACCCACCTTTCCTTTCAGAGTTTGAAAGCTTACAGGTTTTCTTTCCCCTCCTTTTTCTGCCACCTCCGGCTCCCCGTGTCTCCCCGCGCTGCGCTCCAGGCTGCTCCTCTGCTTTATGTGCTGCACCACGGTGCTCTCCATGTGGCTTTCCAACACCTCCACCACAGCCATGGTGATGCCAATCGTGGAGGCAGTGCTCCAGGAGCTGGTGAATACTGAGGAGGAGTGCGAGGTCATCACGACTGCAGGCAGCACCGTTGCTGAAGAAAACAAGCCAATAGGTATTTGTCAGTATTGGCCACTCTTTTCTCATTTGTTTATCAGTGACCACACTTGTTGATATTGTTCAAATTCTATCCAGGTCTGATCTGTCTGACTTAACACTGCCAAAAACACTGATATGCACTCTTTCTTTTTTGTGATATTCCTTTCAAAAAATGAAAAGAAGTTTTAGGAGTGATGGAAGAATAGGACTTTGGAAAATATTTATATTGAATTAGGGTGTCTGCTGTATCTGTGTGTCATAAACTCTTGGTTGTAGGATTTTACAGGGTAGTTAGAAGGAAACCTTTGGTAATAAAGTCCAGGAAATTTAGAAGAAGCTCAGAAGTTTTGTCTTGACAATCCCATAATAAAAAATTGATAAGAGCTCTAATGTTCATTTTGTTCATTCCTTCCCAGATGGAAAAGGTTTAGGGAGAAAAGAATCCCTTTTTTTCTCTCACTTTACAGTCTCCAGGCTGAAAATTATTTAATCCAACCTTGTCTCTTACATGTAGGCATCATTGCCTTTTAATTGCCAGATGCACATGATCAGTACACTACAAAACAATAAAATGCCACATCAAGAGTGCACTACCTGAGACTGTTTGGGCCAGCTTCTGTTTGCAGCAGCTCCTCCAGGTGCAGTGGTGGGACCCATGGGCCCAGCTCAGCTCTCACCCCACGGGCTGCTCTCTGTTCCTCTGTTGCAGGTCTCAGTGAAAAGCACGGCCAGCCTTCGCTGGAGCTTATCTTCGTCAATGAGGAGTAAGAATGAGCCCTGTACACCAGGACTGGACATTTGAGCCCTACACAGGTTGCAATGAGATGAACCCAGGAGTAGAGCCAGGAAGGGCAAGCAAGACCTTACAAGTGAATGTTTCACATGTGACTGACAAGGAAGGCTTACATGACAAATGGGATTAATGCGATGGTCTGGATCTCACTGAAACTTCACAGTATTCATTTATTTTTTAACACTATGGATATTTTAGGGAGAAGGAAAATATTTCTGGGGGTTTGAGAGCTCTTTTGAGGTCTGGGTTCGTGCTGTGTAGAAAAGTGCTGTCCATGGATTTTTAATTCTGTTCCCCTGAAGGAACAGTGATGGACAGGATCCAAGCGCAGCATGGACTGCCCACAGGACATATCCAGAGGGACAACACTTACAGAGAGTTCCTGAAGAAAGTCTGAGCTGCCTGCATTTCAGAGAGAGATGAGAGTGGAGGGCGAGGGGACATGGGGGGAGGAAGAACCCACAAAAATACCACCTCTCATCCCGTAATAAATTTTCTTTAAATATAGACAAATTTCTTCATAAGTTTGAAACACTAGTGGTTTCTATTTGGGCTAGAATCTAGTAAGGGGAAAGGATAAAACAAGAAAATTGCTTTGTCAAATTATCTAATTAGCTATCAGTTCAAGATACACAAGACAGCATGCAAAGTTAGTGTCCTAAAAATTTATTATAGGCCAATTTTGAGGAGCATCTTGTGAAGTGTGAGAATAAAAATGCACAGTCCCTTTTTGAGCTCCTTCTGTATTGTTCATAACTATTCAAAACAAAAGAGAAACATTTTTTCTTTTACTTTACATTTTAATTAAAATTATTTGGGTTCTCCAATATTTATGGTTATCTCTTTTTATCCCAGCCATACTTTCTGTGCAATATAGAATCAAATATTCAGATTGGCATTGTGCCATTTAATCCCTTTAAACCCTATTGAAGAGCATGTGTGGGATATTCTGTACAGAACTATTATTAAAATAGGATTACTTGAAAAAGAGCTTTGAATTTGGCAGGAAAAGTAGCACATCTTCTGGAAATAAGCTCAGTGGATTGTTTGCATGATCCACATGCCACACAGGGCAGGTTTTAGGGAAGGCATTAATGTGGTACAGGTAGGTACTCAGAAACAACATTGGAAAAGTTGGCAGAGGAAGAACTTGACTCAAACAGGCAGCAGTGGTGCTGGGTTGCCTGGTGATTCACTCCACAGAGTCCTCTCCTAGAATGGGGTAAATATTACCAAGAAACAAATCTTTTCTTGCATGGAGGTGGGACTCCACGCTTACACAGCTAGAGACTGAACTGTGAAACATAATAATGACCCTTATTGTTTGGCCAAGAGCTCACATAAGAGGTTGTAATGAGTAGTGTTCAGCATTTCAGTAGGCACTAGCTCTCCTGCAGATGTTGCCCCTCCTACCCACGACATGTTCCTCCTGCAGGAGCTGAGTGAACAGGCATTTTTAAAGTATATTTCCCTTTCTTTGTTTTTAGTGCTACTACTGACTTCAGCTCCTTGATGCACTCAAAGGTATTGTCATAAGTGGTATCTTCTGTGCTACGCCATCTCCTAATGCAGGAACCAGTAGAACAAAATGCACACAGCTCTGAAAAAAACTTCTGGTCCCTTTATTTCAAATGTGTAGTGCTAAAGGAGGTATTGCAGAATGTCCTGCTTTGTATTTAACCTGTCAGCCTGCTTGCACAAATCAATAGGGGAGCATTAGCTCCATAACAGCAGCAGCAGCATAAGTACAAAACAATCTAAGTCTGTTGTACTCCTTGCTGCAGACCCTGAGATCCAGTCAGCAAAATAACAATTCCATATGGTTTCAGCAGCCTGCACATATCACAAACTCACAGGCTCAAGGGACCTGGTAGAGTCTCCTATGTGACAGAGGAAGAAGACATAATATCATTATAACCTGACTTTAAAAAAAAAGAGCAGGGGGTTTAAACCATTTTTCTATCCCCAGAGTAAAACTAACAGCTGATTTTTAGTGGGTTGGATTTTCTTATAGTTTTGGAAACTTTTTTCTTTTTCCTTTTTGGCCCCAAAGCCTGCCACCTGCTACCTTTACAAAGCACTACAAATTCTATTCCAAGTGCCCCTAGGAACACAATAAAGGCTAATCCAAAGGCATTTTCCTTCTTGCAGAGTATGAACGGTGTGCACATGATAGCCAACCCTATTGGAACAATGAATTCCACGAGCAATGGGCAGCACCTCCCTCAGGTAAGGAAATGTTAGACCTGGGGATGAGGCAAAAGACAGATGGGAATATCACCTGCTTCCCACTGTTTCAGATTTGTTCCTTGAAAGAAATCCTTCTCCATGGTCTCACCACAGCCACATCTTGGCCCTTTGCCAGTTCTTGCTTCCATTTAGATGCACCCACCACGGGTATGTTCAGAAGACCCTTCCCCAATGCCTGGGACAATTCATCTAATTTTCCATCCAGTAATGTGATCACGAGTTTCCTTTATTATTTGACTGTAATAGCCACTTTGTTTCTGCAAATCCTCCTTGGGCAATTGCCCAACTCAAAAATAACAACCCCTGGCACACAAAACCCTACTCAGAATGAAAAAAGCAGCAGGCACAGACCATTAATCTGTTCAGGCACTTTGTTAGGTACTCTTAATAGCCACTTCCTTTTTTGTCTTCCAAAATACCCAGGCTCAAAATCCTCCATTTAATCAATTCATTCTGGTATTTCTACTTCTCTTGAGTGGATCCAGGATGAAATTGCTGTTTGGATGACAATTCTGTAGTATCCTAATGGC
This sequence comes from Parus major, assembly GCF_001522545.3. NCBI lineage: Eukaryota > Metazoa > Chordata > Aves > Passeriformes > Paridae > Parus > Parus major. The sequence goes on along the minus strand of NC_031773.1, from coordinate 55,472,459 downwards.
ATAAGTTTATGTCCACGAAAGAATAGGCTAAAATCAACACATGAATTTGCCTTCACAGTTCAAAAACAAGTCAAAATACAAATTAGTAAATGTAACAAGCCTTTCTGAACCACTTGCTGCTGTTTTCCTCATTCTTAAATTACAGGGTACATGAGAAGTGCCTTGAAGTACTGTACCATTTTTCCCAGTACAAGGATTTGATCTACCAACACAGTTTCCTGTCACTGATAAGAAAGCTGCTTTTGGAGCAAAATTTTCTGGCATCTTTCCTTCCCACTGCTCAGCCTTTTCCACACCATTTTGAGGTCTCCATCTCTCCATCCCTAATTAGAGGCCCTGAGCCAGTTTAAGTGTGAAAAGTTCACCAAGCCTTTGTGTGGTGGCAGCTCCTAAGCCTCAAGGATTATGGATTCTTTCTGCTCAGTGCTGGCATCCCGTCCCTGCAGCCCTCAAAGGCTTTTGGTGTCCCACTGATATTCCAGTCAGACCTGGAGCTGGCCCAAACCTTAGCCAGAAGTCCGATTACTGCTTGTTCTACATTTTTGTCACAGACCAGGCAATTTCAGGCCCTGGGGCAGGTTTCCAGGACTGATCCCAGTTAATCCCTGAGAAGAAAAACCTGGCCTCTTACACAAACCTGTTGCTTCTCTGGGCCCCCTATGACTCTGGCATTAGAGCAAGCTGGGCTGCAGTTCTGATCACCTGCTTTCCTTGTGAATGTGTCCCCTCACAGGCTCAGATCCTGGTCCTGCCCCCTGAGCCCTCAGATCTCGGCCTGAGCAGCAAGTACCAGACCAGGCATGACCACATGGTCTGCAAATGCCTCTCACTGAGCATCTCCTACGCAGCCACCATCGGGGGGCTCAGCACCATCATAGGCACCTCCACCAGCCTCATATTCCTCGAGCACTTCAACAAGTAAGAGACACTGGGGTTTGGGGAGAATGGTGGGTGGGTCATTAGCATCCTTGTGGGTCATTTCCTGCCTCAAGGAGCCCCGGTAAGAACACTCTCTCCGAACGAAAATTCTGCTCTAATGTTATTACCAATGGTTAATGTTTGAAAGTTAATATATATCCATGTCTTTCATGCAAAGTACAAACTCCTTAGCATGTGGTAACATTGAGGTAACATCAACTTCTTTTGATTCGACATACTGATTATCATGAAGGCAGCAGGCACTCTGGAAAAGTAAACACTAAAGCTATGAAGAAAGAGCAAAGAAGACAAAGAGGTACTCACAGAAGAAGAAATGTCATAAAAACAGCTGCTCAACATGCAGTGGAAAAAAAAACCCACAAAAACAAACCAACTTAGATATGTGGCCTTACACATTTGCTCCAGAGAAGATGAGAAGCAGCTTCCTGATCACCCAAGTACTTCCTTTATGATAGACCCAGGGTTCTCAAAGACATGGACAAAGACAAAGACACATCAATGTCAGAAACATGAATGCTTTTCTGTCAGAAGACTGGTGGTATTTCTCATGCACAGAAACACATCCAAGCTCAGATCTGATTCTGACCATCTACTGCTGCCAATACTGCCTCGATATCTCTCATTTTTCTCTCTTAAACAGTGGTAGCAAAGAAGACTAAGTTCAGAAGTCATGCTCAATCCAAGGATTTGGATTTTATAGAATTTTCCAATATTTTGCTTTTATGATAGTCGCATCAAATGTACACATCCAACATCTTTGTCAGAGCACAGCAGAAATCAGTCAATATTTGTGTGTCCCATGAGAAGACATAGAAAGAGGTTCTGGGTGAAATCATTCTGAAGTCTGACAACCGTAAAAGAAGCTTTAATATAAACCACAGGTAGGGATGGAGTTTCACTTCAGGTATTTCCAGGTGTTTTTGAAGCTGGCCAGACAATCCAGACTATCTGGTGCTAAAGGTTTGGAGAGCTATACTGTTTGTTGCTTTCAGTCTCCATAGGTAATGCAGCAGCTGCAAATGCAAACTGATGGAATTTTCCTCTTACCCCATGTCAGATATGTATGCCTATAGATGTGTGTGCAACTATGACTACTGGAGGCCCCTGTCCCTTTACTGTTCTAACCTCTCATGCATCCTCTTTTTCATTTACAGCCAGTACCCAAAAGCTGAAGTGGTGAATTTTGGAACTTGGTTCCTGTTCAGTTTCCCCATCTCCCTCATCATGTTGGTGCTGACTTGGTTCTGGCTGCACTGGCTGTTCTTGGGCTGCAAGTGAGTGGAAATTGTTCAAAATATACAGATTACAAAAGCAGGGCACCCACAGCTCCTCTCAAACCTGTCTCATAATGAAGTTTTGACTGGCAAATGACAGAATTTAAGGCACAATTTCCTTCTTCTTGCCAGAACAATTACCAGAGGAAATCTCACTGCTTAGCTACCCTTTACAGTACCTTCTGCACAGACAAAAGTGTAGAGTATTGCTGCTTGAGATTGAAGTGCCCAGGTATTGCTGCTAGAAATCTGCACTAAACATTCAATTGGTTTGGGCTTTTTTCATTCTTATGACAATGAGGATTCCCTTGTGGACCAAAAATCTTGTTATAAGTCCTTTTGAAAAAGCACAGTTTAAAAGATAAATAGAAAAATAGCTGCAAGTGAAAAAGTTACTTTTCAGATCTGCCTCCATCTCAATGAAATTAACATAAAACCAGTTAAAATTAAAGGTAGACTCCATATATATTTCTCTCTAAAGTGGAAAGGACTCACAGCCTAAGAGACAAATACCTTTAATACCAGTAAGTCCCTAAGCCCAAACTAAGAAAAAGTTTCAGTCTTCTAGTTCATATGTCTAGCACATATTGTCTTTACAAAGTTAATGAACACTGCCTAAATGTGTGCATTTAGAATGGATTAGTTAATCTGAATTAAACTGTGATGCAGACACATTTACTCAGAATTAAATTGGCCATTAATTTGATTTAGTTTACTTTTAAAAGTAAATTGAACTGACATCACTGTTTCACCCAGGTCAATGAATAAATTGATAATGAGTTCTGAATGCTTCTGACCTTGACTAGATTTGAAGAAGTAATTTAGAGGTGAATGGCTCCACACCCCTCTCAGTCAGTCTCTGAGTCTCGTAATTCCAAATGAAAAGGCTGATATAAATTCCCTCTACATTTTTTTTTCTTTTAATCTTGAAAAGAAACAAGTCCTAACATGACCCTCAATTAATTTGGTTTAAAAAAAATAAAATTTAAACTCCACATTGCATCCAAGACTCCATGCTGATTAATGTTGTTCAAAATAATACCAGAGACTGCAGCATTATTGACTTTTTGAGAAGCACTAGTTGATTCCAAGGCTCCTTAATCTCTGACTTCTATTCACTGCACTTCATTAAAGAACATATTATGTTGGGAGCTGGGCTTCAATACTCTGCCTTCACATCCTCCTGAGCCTGGAAACACTTAGAACATGTTGAAACAGCTGCCTAATGCTTGTGCATAAATGTTTAATGAATTCCTGTAATGTTATTTTCCTAAGAAGCCCTGTGCCATCAATCTGTTCTTACTTGGCTCAGCTGAGCAGCATTTCAGACTTTAAGGCCCTTGACCAGGTCAAGGGTGAAAGAGAATGGACACATCAAGGGATCTTTTCCAGCAAAGAAGAGCTAAGGGTGGAAGTTGTACAGAGCTGTCCTTTATAAATCATATCTAGCTCTTCTCCTCCAGCTTGGAAGCTCTTCCAGCCTCATCTCTCCCTCTGATAGAGTTTACCAAAATCTAACAGCAAGATTTGCAAGGAAATTTAAAATGAGATGAAGGGCAGTGCTAAGTGAGCTAAATAAATGCATTACATATTCCCATTTGCCCATGGGAAATGAAAACCCTGGTTAAGACTTTTTGTGGACCAGACAGGACCCATCTGGATATTAAACAATGAAAATTCCTTTGCGAGTCTGGCCTTAAGCAGATACATTGAGGGAGATTGCAGTCCGTGTTTTGGCCAGTGCTTGGGTGTCTAGTGAGGTACCAAGTGACATATTAAAATAGCAGGAACTATAAAAGCACCCCTTACCAGCTAAAAGGACTATAAAAGTTGTGCTGCCATGGTACCTGAGTCACTGCTGCTGCCTCTTTTAGACTGGCTTAGGTCCTGTTACACCTCTGTGTGACAGAGGGTACAGCTGAAGTGAAAAAGAGGGATCTGTGGCTCAAAGCACAGTAAAATAACACTTCTGGAAAGAAGAGAATGAGAGGGCTAAAGTGAGCTTGAAAGCATCTTAATTTCAGTTAAGAATGTCCATGACTTCTTATAGAATGAAGGCAAACTGGATAAACTAAGGAATTCACTTAACATCCATACAAATGTTAATATTTCAATATTAAGGGTCAATATACCCAGCTAGGGATTATGCTTGTGTTTTCATGTCCCTGGCAGAAGTACAGGCATTTTTCACCTGTAAAAAACACCAGGCTGACTCCCCTGGCCTCTGTGGTGCTTTTCTGGCTGTGCCTGATTTAGAAACAGCAATCATTGTGACAGTATAAGCATAAGCAGTCAGGTTGTGGCAGCTAACACCATCCCAAGCACAGCTTTCTGTCATTATGAATCCTGAATATCCAAGGCAAATATGGTCTCCAAAGCCAGAGCAGGCCCCAAATATGTTGGATAACCCTGATCCAACTGGAAAGCATAGTTAGCCCATGAAAAATTTCTATTGATAGCTGACCTCTGTCACAATCTTTCCACGTGGTGAGGGACACTAGCCATGTCTTTTGGAGGTTTCTGGCAGCTCTCTGAGGAAGCCTACGCAGAGGGAGCCCAGCCATGGCTCAAGATGGCTCAGTGATACCAATCAGTACTAGTCAGAGCACCCTGGGGACTTTCCAACTATGTCTACAACAGAATCTTAAAAGAACTTGAAACCAGATTAATCAAATATCACACGCAATAATTTCCTTTCCCATTGCCATCAGGCCTTGCCCCAGTCACATATCTCCCAACAGACCCTGATACCAGAGTTTTCAATCTACCTCACTGCTGGTTTGTTTTTTTTTTTAACTACTTTTTCTCCCCGTCTTTATGCCCTTGACTAATTTTATTGTGTTATCTCAGTTTTAAAGAGACTTGTTCTGTGAGCAAGAAGAAGAAGACCAAACGGGAAGAAATGTCAGAGAGAAGAATTCAAGAGGAATACAAGAAACTGGGAAATGTTAGGTAAACCAGACCTGCCTTCCTTGGGAATTTGCCTCTCTAGGCCAAACCATTCTCTCCTATTGCTCTCCATGTTGCCTTGGGCTCAGGTAGCTTATTCTAAAGCTCCCAGCTCATTTTCCTCCCTTCCAGGATAGAAATAGAACTAAATGCAAAAACAAACGAAAATCAAAGACTTTGTTACAAGCATGCCTAAGCTAACATGTGACTCATCTATTTCTGAGGAAAATGGGGGGGAAAAGGGAGGATTTGAGTTTATTACAGGGTTCAAAGGTTATCTGAGACAGGGTTTTTCTTTGAACACTAAAGGATCCCTTCTCCTAATTCAGGCACATACTTATTTTAATGGATAGAAGTTCAACAGAGGCTTTTTCCTATGCCATGAGTTGTCCAGCCTTCCCAGTCGCCTATAATATTTATGCACGATGGCAAGAAATGTCTCTTGAAAAGATTATTTGGCAAGATTTTCATTTTCTAAAGGGCTGATATGGCACAGAATTCCTCCTTCACAAAACAGCTTTGTGCTGTTTTAATGGAAATATTGACAGATCAACTGCCTGAATATGATAAGCTCTGAAACTAGACTGTTGTTCAGGCTGTGCCTAAATATGAAATCTTTCTTAATTTAAATCTATGCTAAATTAAAAATCCTTAAGCCACCTCAAGTATCCTCAAGTCACCTTGTGTGCTCCATCTGTGCTAATTTACATTGTCATTTGCACTTAGGTTTTCTAAACTTCTAAAAAATGCAAGACTATGTTTACAGTGGAATGCTAATATGAACTTCACCTTGTTAACACATTTAATCAGATAATAATGCAAATACAAAACAAGCATTTAGAAATATTTTCCTTCAGGTCTTGCTCATGAATGATCGTATTGCAAATACAGATGGCTATTTTTAGCCTATTTCTTACTGGGTTTAGATGGTTTCAAGCTGGGAGCCAAATGTAGAATTCTTTAATTCAAACTAATCTTCCTTGCTATTTTTCACATGGTTTTTATCCTTTTTTGAAGCCAGTTTCTACTTTCTTACTTCTTCTGGAACTTGCTCTTCATACAGACCTTGGAATTACTTCCTAGCTTTCTCTGTTTTTCATTTCTAGCTATCCTGAGATGGTGACTGGATTCTTCTTCATCCTGATGACCTTGCTTTGGTTCACTCGTGAGCCTGGCTTTGTACCAGGATGGTCATCTTTTTTTGAGAAGTGAGTAAAACCCCCTAAAGAACTGCACAGGAATACAACTTTGCTTCTTATGACTTCCTACTATATATATATATATATATATATTTTTTTCCCCCTAAGACATCATCAACCACATTTAATGAAGCAGTGGAAAACGGAGTCTTTTATTAAAAAATTAGAAAAATTAGGATTTTTTTTTTGCTTTAATTATATTTGTTTGTAAGGTGAAAAATTCCATTCTGTCTCAGTATTCAAAGTAAATTAAGTAGAGAAAGTAAATTAAATCACTTCAAATGTAATAGAATAGGAGGGTCAGATTTTGAGCTTAAAGTATTTTAGTGCATTAATAAAGAAGTTTTCACTAGAATATATTGCAAGTATAATTGAAATTAAAACTTTTGACAAAAAGTCTTTTATCAAGCAAATGTCCACTCAATTAAATATTGCTGAGAATGATGACTGAAGCAAATAATTTTTCTTTTATTTGAAATAATATTGAAACAAATTACATTAAAGCTTATTTTAACACACTTTGCACATCAAAGTATAAGTGATCTGAATGTAAGTTTTCTTTATATTGCTACTGTATAAAATTAATTTTTATTCCAATTTTGAGAGAAAAATGATTTCTAATACTGTGATTTTATGATGATCACTGGAGTTTGGCACTCCTCAAAATACTTTTACAGAAAGAGTTTTAAACATTTAATTTAAAATCAATCTACAGTTCAATTCTAAAGGATCAGTTTGGCTTGGCTTTTCCCCAGAATGTGTTTACTTTTCTTACCACCACAGTAAACACTACATTTCTGTACCTCCAAGTTAATAGATTTGTAAACCAAAAGGGACTATTTTTTTTTCAGCTAGAATGTTAAAAATTATTGAGCTGTGATTGAAGCTGGCTACCAGACTCAGTTAATAAATGGGAAAAAAATCCAATTTGTAACTTTGACATGCAGGCATACTTTTCTAGTGGGCTGTTAGTATTACTTCAGATGTGGGAATACAACTGTACCTGCAGAAATGTGCTTGGAGCTATGTACCTGCTTTGGAAATGTTTCTGTTAATGTGTTTTTATGAAAAAAAATCCCGCTGTTTCTTTCCTAGGAAAGGTTACCGGACTGATGCCACTGTTTCTGTATTTCTTGGGTTTCTCCTTTTCCTGATTCCAGTAAAAAAGCCATGTTTTGGTAAAAGGAGAAAAGGTGAGGAGAATGCAGTAAGAAAGAGAGCTGGTACATTTTTCAATGATTTTTCAATTATTTTTCTTTTTTTTTGGTCTGTAAAAAGTTCCCAGAAGATAGTTTTATGTTGGTAAGCCAAGGTTCAGTTTCTCCTCTGATACCAGCCCTTCCTGCACCAGATCTCCTTTTTCTTTGCCTTAATTCATATTGTCTCATTCAGAGGGTGACAAACAGGTCTTGAATCTGAGACTGCCCCCTCTTCTGTGCTAGCAGAGTTATTAGACTTTAGGACCAAGGACTAAGCTTTAGGAAAGGTTTAGATGGAGTTCCATATTAAAAAACTATATTGCAAAATCAGCTCAAGATAAACCCAAGTAAAAAAATTAGTCATAATTTATACAGTAGAAATCACTGTAATATCTTAAGATAAACAAAAAAGAGATCATAAAGTGCCAAACAATGTTCCAATTTTGTGCAATGCTTCTCTCACAGATTTCTTGATAATGAGATTATTTCACATTTGTTTGGGTAGCACTCAGTGGTTTGATTGGTTGGCTGTGCCAGTCTTTCAGCAGAGCTGTATGAAACTAGAATTTTCTGCACAATCTTGTGCAGAGATTATAAATTTATATAAACATATATTTTTACACTGTCATATATTGTACAGGTTTTAGGAAAATATGAAACTCTCTAACTCCTTCAAGAAAACACTCAGGCACTAAAAAAACCAAATGTCCTCAGATAAAATCTAGGGGCCTAAATGAACTTCATCAAGCATCATGGCCTGCTTCATAGCCCTTCTTTGATAATATAATCCCATCATAACACCATCTCTGTGGTCTACAAATATATGTACATTCATATCACAACACAGCTCACAGTCCCTCAAAAAGCTGTAACACGAAAACACAGGGGTTTACAACTACTTACATCAACAGAGCAGCCAAGGGAAAGTCAGGGTGTGTGGAATGAATACACTGCATTTTCTGAGGCCAGGCTATCCAGAGAAACAGGCTATGCACTACCTCTTTTCTTCTCTCTCAGGTAGTCCCATGCACAATCATTTATGTTCTTGTGAAAAAATGAGACAATCTTTGCAAAAAGGGCTGTACACACACTTTATTTGATACAGGAGATGGTGAAAAGTCAACAGACATTAACACACTGGAGCCCATCATTACCTGGAAGGACTTTCAGAAGACCATGCCCTGGGAGATCGTAGTGTTGGTTGGAGGAGGTTATGCCTTAGCAGCTGGATGCAAGGTACTGGTGTAGTTTTGGGGTTTTTTTAATCCTCCTTCCTAAACATATTATCAACCTGCTCTTTTATTCCTTTGTATGCTCCTCAGTTTGGATTTATGATGTGGACTCTTACAAGTTTGTACATAATGTAGTAGGCTGCACTCCCTGCACTCAATATATGTCTTCCTTGCTATTTATTAAACACTGCAGTGAAATCTAGTTTACTGAGAAAAAGGAAATGCAGAAAGCATAGACCTAAACATTATTTTCTGGTGGGATTCTCTAATGTAAACTGGCACAGAAAGAAGAATCTGTTTTTTACAAACATACCAGATATTTACTAATTCTTGTGCTTCTGTCCTTTCCCCAGACCTCCGGCCTCTCTACATGGATTGGACGTCAGATGCTCTCCCTGAGCAGCCTTCCCTACTGGGCTGTAACTCTGCTGGCTTGCATCTTGGTGTCCATAGTAACAGAATTTGTTAGTAATCCAGCAACCATCACCATCTTCCTACCTATTTTATGCAGCATGGTGAGTTAAAATAGTGACATTTTTAGTCTGTTGTTTCCTCACAGGCTTGTGGGAATTTTTCAGGGTGTCAGGGTCTTGGCACTCTGTTCACACGCCTCACCATGTTCACCCAGCCTCAGTTCCCAAGCTACTGTTCTGTAGTCTTGGAACTAGGAAAAATAATACAATTGGGCAGCCAAAAGTGTATCTGAGCATCAAGGAATTTATAATACCTATCAGGCCAAGTGCACTGAGGAATTCATATGCCAGGTACAGAAAAGGTGATATGGAATCAACGAGTTAGGTGAATTTCACATCAAGCTTGAGATGCTTTTGGCAGTGTTATTTTAAAGGTGTTGTTCATTACATAGTAGTCACCTGCTCCCTACTTGTGAGAAAAGACTCGAGTCCTGAATTTTATTTCAGAATTAGAAGTGTTCAAAGGGTTGATCTGGTAAGTATACTGTCTTCCACCATGGAAAGCAGAGATGTTTGTAAGGGGCAGAAAAACATCAGGATGCTGTTGACAAAGGTAGAAGAAAGAGATAGTAATTTAATTTTATGTTGGAATAGCAGTTACAGAAAAATTTCCTTTTTTTTTTTTTTTTTTTGTTACGTAATGTGAGAATTTTCTTACCAAGAATGGAGGTCATAAATCATCTCTCCCTATTATAACTATTTTATGGGACTGTCCTAAAGCATATTATGGGAACAGTTCTGAGTAAATATTAAGATGTGGTCAGATCAAAATATGTAATTGTGTTTCTGTGGCTTAGGAATTCAGATTTGCCTCTGCTCCATGCAGAAAGGGATTCTCCTGAAAAAATATTCAGAGCACCGATTTACTTGTAGCATGAAATGCCATCTTAAGGCAGACTCTCTTTTTAGATTGCAAAAGTAACCTGGAGACACTTCCCTCCCCAAAATAATTGTGGCCTTGTTTATCCTTCCTTTTCCCTCTCATACAAAACTGGGCCAAAGCGATGTAAATGAAAATGGAAAATTTTATCACCACTGAACACTGCATTCTTTAGCCCACTGTAAAGAACATTCCATCATCTCTGCCTTCTCACCATGCAAGTTTGGATCATGAACAGCTGGTTCTCTTAAGCACTATCCAGGAGGACATCATATAATGGTCTCACAACATATTCAACAACTGGAAGAAGGCAGTTCTTTGTCTTAACCTGTTGTGAGCTCTTGTGGATGAGGACTGAAGCAACAGTCAGTGTTAAAGTCCAGAAGACACAATACAGAATGGCACAGAGAACAAGTGGGAGAAAGAGTGAAGGTGTCCTACTGTAGTAGCAAACTCCACCCTCCCTCATGGTGAAAGGTCTCAAGAGAGATCCCTGGAGCCTCAAAATTATAGCACTGTTCTAAAAAAACCCCAACCAACCAAAAAATACTTCCACACCTAAGTTTAGAAATTTGGCAGGTGCGATTCACAGCATACAGAGAGGGTCCTTTCATACCAATAGTCAGCTGTGACTTTTATGGGTTAGGTGAAACACTTCTGTCCCTCTGTTCTTCCAGTCAGAAACCCTGCTTATCAACCCTTTATACACCCTGATTCCTGTCACCATGTGCATCTCGTTTGCGGTGATGCTGCCTGTGGGGAACCCTCCAAATGCCATTGTCTTCAGTTATGGGCACTGCCAGATCAAAGATATGGTGAGTCTTGGCTCTGGGTGTATCCTCCTGTGCTTCATGCAACTCCAACACCTAGTCCCACATCCAGCAGCCAACAATAATAATCAATAATAATAATTGCATTGGTGCAATAAAAATTATTATATTGGTGCCAATATTAATTAGTGATGTCTGCACTGCTCTTACACAATAGAGCTGTGAGGTTAAGAACAATCACAGATCTGCTGTAGGATGCACACATTTCTTAGCTGTATTTTTTTATGAATGTAATGGTCTAAAGAGCTTTAGGAGTACGCAATCCTTTGCACTGACCTACTACGATAATCACAAGAGAGCATAAGAAATTAGATTTATCACACAGCTCCACAGTAAGTCATGTGTGTGTGGTTTAATTCCCCATTCTGATTATCCAGTTGAGAACTCCAAGTGGCAAACTGAGCAGTGAATGAACTGCATCAGTCTCTAACTATCATTCCTGAATATTCCAACATGTACCCTGACACATATTCTCCCATGTATGCTTTTTTTCTTTTGTTCTAGGAGTCACTATACATAAATTATCACACTATACATGAGTCAGTATAGATCCTACTGCTTTTTTTTTGCTTTTTTTTTTTTTTTTCCTATGTTAACTGTTTTTGATCAAGTTACTCTGATGCATTTTGCTTTTGCAGGTGAAAGCTGGCCTGGGTGTAAATCTAATTGGTCTGGCTGTTGTCATGGTGGCCATCAACACATGGGGAATTAGACTCTTCCAGCTGAACACCTTTCCAGAATGGGCAACAGTCAGCAACATCACAAGCCAAACATAATCTTCAACGAAAAAAAGAGTGAAAGTGCAAGACCAAAGCAAGTTGGAACAAAATATTGAACATACATTTCATCTATGAAAGAAAGAAGGAAACTTGTGCATACATAGAACCAGGATCCACTGTAAAACCACAAAAAAAATTCACTGGGAAGTCTTCTGCAACAGCTTTTCAGTTCAGAAAATCAGCATGAGTTAAAAGGGGAGATTAGCTTTGCTCTATTGCTGTCTTCTCTGGGATACCATAACTCAGAAAAAATCCACTCCTCCAAATTACCTGCCTATAGCTTTTTCACACCATAGAGCAGTTATGTAGGACTTGTATGTAGGACTCCAGTAGCAGAAGACAAGTACACATACACTGGTGTACTCAGCAGTAGCAAATTCAGTCCTACTATTGGCTTCTACACTGAATGCAGGGTGAGCCTTATTCCCAAATCCAGAGGAGTTTTATAAGCCTACTTCTTTTGAAGGCAAATTCTTATTTTTTTGAGATGACTCATCACTGTATTGCAAAAACCACTTTTCCACCTAACTCATATGACCTGGACAGAAATCCAGCTACCAACTACCAGCTCCAGCACTTCAAAGGGATAATAGAAACCACCAGAGAGGAAGGAGAAACCTCCTTGGGAGGAGAATATGGGAGGTTTTTTTTACACAGCACTACTATAAGTTTCCAATATTGCAGTACTTGCCGTCTCAGCTTTGGAAGGAAGCTTCAGGAAGAGAAAGTTTTGTTCAAGACCTTTTTAATTATTGCTGCAGTGGGAGTTCTTTCAGCAGGGGAAGCTTGACCAGCAAAACCTTACCAGGCCAACACCCCCTATCACTCTCCTGTCTCTTTGGCTGCTGTTAGGCACTTGTGATTCCCCTGACAGACAAAGTCTCATCCCCGATGGCACTCAGTGCTGCTCCATGAGTAAGAAGGGAGAGGGCTGAAGTGGAGTGGTGCTGCTGTATCTCCCCATCCTATGCATTCACTGAAATGTCACACCCCCTGCTCTCTAGCAGCCCAGAGAGCAGGAACTTCCAAGGTAGGAAACTGTGGCTCAAGAGCAAATAACTACAAAGCCAAAAGGCCAACCTTTTTATCTCTCATCAACAAAGTGAATACCCTGCTTTCCTCGCTGGATCCCTCTGGCACTCATTAACTCTTCTCATGTATTATGTCCAGTTTTTAATAATTTCTTTAATGTCAATACATATAAGCTGTATATTAGAATGATTGAATCTCATGTAATCGCACATACACTTTAATGAATTTTTATGCTTTCCACTTTTAATCTAGTCTCTCTAGTTGATAGTGTGAATGTCTATTCTGCAAAAATAAAATGTCAATAAAATAAATTATTCATTACTGCACATTCTGGGGCTCCATGCGAACATAAATTGGATATATTTCACCCATAACCCAGAAAACCCTTAGAGAAGCAGTGTTGAGACAGCAGGAGGTGTTAGTTTACTGCTTCTGTCAAAACAGAGGGATCCCACAGACCCATCCTGGAAATAAACAGGTACAATAAAAGGTCTTAGGCTGGCAGAGGGGAGAAATATGGGAAAAAAAACCCAAAAGTGTGTCTCAGCCCTTGTTCCAAAAGCAGGAAGGGGCATCCTTTAGCAAAATAATTGCTATTCCTGGTAGTTCCTGTAAATTTCATTTTGAATAGCAATGTTTCTGTGCATCAGACACTTAAAGCATCCCCATGGCCCCTGATGGGTAAAGAACTCAGCCTCGCTTTTTCAACTCTTCTCCCATCTCACCTGTTCCTGTGTTCCCCCCAGCCTGAGCCTGCTCCTGCACCACACTCCATCACACAAAGCTCACAGCAGCCTCTGCCATGCAGATCCTCCACCCTTTCAGCTCCTCTCCCTGGCTGTTTCCCTGCTCTCCAGCAGGAGGCTGCTGCTGAACACGGACCCCAAAATGGGCTCAGAGCAGAGGTCCTCTGGCCTCCCCTGACACGAGCTCCAGCCTGAAGCCCCAGGAGCAGGAGAGCAAGGGGCTGCAATGCCTGGCCACCAGCATGGGCAACCTCCTCCAGGACAAGCACTACAGCGGCTGGGCGTGTCTGCAATACCAAGTCTTGTCCCTACACACAGCAAGCAGAACATCTCTTTGTTCACAGTGCCTAAAGTTACTTTTGACCATTCTCTCCCTGACATGAAATTCTTTCTGGCTTGTTTTCCTCCCAGGGCTTTAGCTGCTCTACACCTTTTACTGTGCACTCATCTTTTAATCCTTTTCATGCTTCATCCACCAGCATCTTCCAATGGCTTTACTGCTCAGCAACAAACCACTCTCTGCCCTCCTAATACTGATTTCTCAGCTCTGCTCAGCTCCCATCACACCTTGCTCTCCCAGAGCTTTCCCAGGGGATTTGAACACAGGATATTCTCATTTGTGACAGATGAGCAGCTGGCATTCCAGCCAGCCTTAGGGAGACATGGGATTACTCACAAATCAAACAGGGTGTCCAGCAATGCTCTTCAGTAAGAACAGCAATAGCAGTAGGTAAATGAAATGGCTTGGTGCTATTGCACATCTCCAACATTTCTTCAGAAACATCTCCCGAAGACTCTGGAATAGCTTCTGTCTCACAAGATCGGTGCAGAGGCATTTGGAGTGGACTGAGGCAAGGAATTTCCCCAACAGACTCCTGCTTTGGTGCTCCTGGCACATTCCACATTCACAGCTGCTGCCATTTGTCACTGCCATGTCCCAGCAGGTAGATGTAGGAAGGCAGTGTGCTGTCCTGGCCTTTTTTCCACATGAGATCAGGCAGTACATGCCCCACCACCAGACTCTGCTCTTATTGCTGCGTAGTAGTAGCAGTAGTAGCAGTAGTAGCAGTAGTAGCAGTAGTAGTAGTAGTAATGGCAAGTAGCCAAGTCAGAAATTTTCACTCATAAGATACAGTGTACTGTCACTCTACCTCAACTTTTTCTTTACCAACAACCAAGGCAGAAGTATTTTCTTCAGAGGACAAATAAGTCTGATTTCAAATTAAAGTGATTTCAAGGTGCTTTCAAGATTCAGCACATACATCAAGCCTTGAAAACAAAAATTCTGCTTTCAGCTCAGTATTTATCGATAGAGCTGCATTAATTAATAGAAGTATAATATTTCATCTTACAATTTTATATTACCTTTTACTAAAATGCTATTAAGGCTTCATATATGGACATTTTAATATACCTGACTTAAAATCTGAACAATTTAACTGAAGCAAATTGAGGTGATTTCTATTGAGCAATTATTCATTCCATAGCTGAAAATGTTTTATTTCTCAGGGAAAAAAGCAGAGCATGATAGCTGTACTTAATACTTGTACATGGCTGTTCAAGTCTCTCTTGTTTGCAGAAAATTTGAGTAATAGAATTTAAAACAGGCCCTTGTATTATTTTTTTTTTACATGATGATTGGTATCTTACTCACTGCATTTCATCTTTGGGCCCAAGAAGTGCTGTGGTCAGAGAAAGGCCCTAATCTGTGGAATTATTCTGTTGCAGACTCCATGTTTCCATACAGGAAAAAAAAATAGTGTGTTTCACTCCAGCATTTGGATTCACAGCATAGGAAAGATACTGTGTAGCTATGGTTTGAGACAGTGATTTACAGGATTGGCATATTCATTTTTTTTCCATGTGCATTTAAAGACTAAAGCCAGAAATGACTTTGGCAGGAGCACCTATTCTGAGGACAAATTATGAAATTTATTTTTCAGAAAGTAAAACTCATCATCTGTGAACAATGTATGTTTCAGGTGAAAAAGCAAATAACCTGCAGAGTTATTTTATCTTAGTACAAATTCAATAAAAATGACCTCGGTTTAGGACTTTGTAAAATAAATGTTAACACGTATCACCAAGAAGCCTATCAAATAAAACTACATCTCTCTTTTTTGTTCTTCTGAGGCAAAAATAAAAAGAACCGTACAGTAGATTTTTTTCTGGATTTTAGCAGCAACTTACATACTGATATCCACCTAATGTCCAAAGTAATTCTGCTTCCCATACAGAATATTGATATTGATTTTTACATTTGAATATCGATGCACAATCTTGTTTCTGCAAACACAGATATTATCTAGGCTTATGAAATTAACACATTGCTAATTCCAAAAATTCCAATTTCTTGCTTTGAAACCAAAACATTTCACCAGGGATGGAGCACATATCATGCAGCAGCAGGCTGTGGTTGTGGGATGTAAAACCACAGAACATTCATGTAATTAAGTTCTGTGAGGTGCATCCACCAACCTTACCCGGGTTCTGGCGCCCAGTAAGCTAATAATTAGCTTTGCTATCTGGCTTTTTGTTTATTTTGGTTATTAACCCTTGACTGTTTAATGGCAGAAGAGCCTTAGGGCAGCATTTTCCAAACAGCATAATACTCTCAATCCACAGTAAATATTTTAGAAGTCGGTTAGTAGTTCATATATTCCTTTCCTCCTATTTTGCTTTGAACCTTCATCTCCAGAATACGTCTCAAAATAATGAAAACATGAACACAACTGTTTTTCAGCAAAGGAAGGAAGCCTGCATATTTTAGTTGGCAATTTGAGCTACCCACATAGGCATTTGAAATGGGCAGATATTCACAAAGCCCGTGTTAAGTGGGAAATTTGTTCCTAGGTAATTTCATGGAGCATCCATCTTTTGTGCCCTGCTATGACACCAGTGCATCCAAGGCACTCTGAGCCCCCAGATGCAAGACCTGCATCAAGCAGTCATTATCTGTGCCCACCCTCTGCCCTCTGAAAGCTAAGGTTAAATTTTAGGATCACCTAGGATAACCTCAGGCTAGGCAAAATGTGTTATATAGTAGTTGCAAAGTCCACATCAGCTGTGCTATAACATTATCCAGATGTATAACATCTGGATAATTATTATGCGGGAAGAAAAAAACCTAGCTTGAGCTAAAAGGGAAAGTGTTGCAAACAGTGTGAAACACCTCAGAAATCCTTTCTTCAATATTAATGAACATATATTTTTTCTACAGCTTTACATCTGCAGCTTCTCACTTCCTAATATGATAGGAAAAAAGAAATCCTAACATCTGTTTGGGATGCAAAGCTGAAAGAGTCAGCTCCAAAAACTCTTTTACAGTAACTGGCCTGTTTGGCAACAAACACCAAGATTTGGAACACTATTTCACTCCTCATCTCCATGTAAAGAAAGAGAAGAACATAAAGAATGTTTAAGGAAAGAAATAATCCAATTTTAAACACTAATATAATTTTATATGGTGAGCAAAGAAAAAAAAATGGGTTAAGGACAATATTTTTCAATGCTCAAGAATATGAAAGGGAGGGGAGGGAGAGGAAGTTGGGGGAAATCTAAGTTCATCTTGTTCATGAAAGCACCAAAACAGCTGTGCAGCACTGTCACTCTATGGAAACATTTTTGTGCATGGAAGAAAATTCCTTCAGTCAGGTCTGAATTCTGTGAAAGGTAGTGGAAAGCTCTTGCAAGAAGCAGAACATACAGCACTAACTCAGTAAAAGCTAAACATAATTGTACTTCAGTAGGGAACTCCCTTCACCAAGCACATTCTGGGTATCTTCCACACATGCTGCTACCACATATTTTCTGATAGCTGGGGTTAGGTCCTACAACCATTCTTCCATGTCAGAGGTTCTTGGGGTTACTGAAGAGAAAATTGGTTGCATCACTACTAAGATTGCCTGACTTTTAAACTGGACAAATAACCCTTTGCAAAGACTGAAAGCTTTTATGTCAGCTACACATTTCAGGGCAGAGGTGAAAGGATTTAAAATTACAGGTGAAATATTCTTTAGATATATTTATATTGCTTAAGAAGGAGAATCTTTGCCTGAGGAATACCTTCCTCTGTTTCAGGAGTGCATTGTGGAAGAACTCTGGCACCACCAAACTTTGGCAAAGGATGCATTTGGTACATGATACTCTGTAAATGTCTCCTTACTGATCCAGTGAGAACTCCTGAACTAGGAGTCCACTCAGATATATCCAAATTAAAGGCTTTGGGGTAAAGGGTCAAAATTACAGTGGATACATAGAGAGTTCCATACTTTAAAGAGCTTTGATGCTATGTTTATATCAAACAGCACAGGTCACTGAAAAAGCAAGACAATTAGTGCCCAGAGCTTGGGTTCTTTTCCTTCTGAGTGTCTCTAGACCTGTCTAATGGACTAAACTCCCATTAGAGATCAAAGCACATATTCTGATTTAGTCTCTTCTGAGAGGAATACAGACCATATGCTCTACAGTTCTCCTAGGATGAGAATGAAAACATAGTAAAAGGACAAACCACTTTGAAGGCACAATCCTCATCCTAATTAAAACATTAATGGACAAGCACTTTAGGTATGCTTTAATCTAGAGCCTGAACAAATAGAGGTTATTCTCTGTGCTTCTCTGGAGCAGTCCATCACCAGGCATTCTCAATAAAAGCAAGAATATTTTCCTGACACTTTTCTTTGTTCTTCATGTCCTGAGAAAGACTGTCAAGGTGACTGTCATTTAAGCCATGTTACAGAGTTGATAGAATTCTTCCATTTTAAGGGAAAAAAATTATTTAATAGATTCTTGAATTAATAAAACTGACATATATTCAAATCATTGCAACCTTTTTTTCAGAATTCACAACAGGATTTTTGCAGAATTATGGTTTCAAGCAGAAGACAATAGAATGTGTGTTTTCTTACACACCAGGAGATTTAATAGCTGCTTTTTTTGCTTTGTGTGTGTGTGTGGCTGAAGGATAGTGAATGATCACTGCTCACAACAAATGACAAGAAACTCTGAAAGTTACTTCTTGATGCATTTAATTTCTTTTGTGCTGTTCTAAGAGCTAGGGTATTATCAAGTGTGAGGAACACATTGTAACAGGACCAAAAGCACTCCAGTCAGATCAGGTAAAAACAGGTTACAAAATATTAGGAAAAGAAATACTGAAAAATACAAATGATATCATCCAGTCGTGTATCAGTTGCAAATCCAAATTCTGAAACCTTTGAAAATCAGTCCCAGGAAAAGTTCACCACTGCCCTTTCAAAAGAAGGATATTCCAGTTCTAGGAGACTAAGCATGCCAACCCTCTACTTGACCTTTGCTGCCTGAAAGGTAAAATTGCATCCTCGGTGCACACACAGAGTTGACCTGGGGAACATTGCTCTTTCAGGACTTGTCATTAGGAGGTTTCTTCTTGGCTTCCACATCCTTCTTAAAATCTTCCAGCTTCTTTGCAATGTTAGGAATCTTTAAAGACAAAACAAAACAATCAAACCCCACGCAACAAAAAAATCCATGTAAGTTTCATCAGGCAAGACAATACCATACACACAGCAAGAAATTCTATAAACTTTAAACTGGTTTTTAAAAGGTATTTCCAGTATCTGTTACCTTGCACAGAGATTAAATCTAAGCAGTATCAGGCAAACCACAGATCAGAGCACCTCACATGAGGCTTCAAGAAATACTTAGGTTATTAAGGCTATAAGTCAGCCAGTGGTGATGGGAACAGGAGGAAGGAAAAAAGATTACTTTACAGGAAATTTAGCATGACCAGTCTGGCTTCCTGACTGAAAGAAGACAAACTGCCAAGAATAAGCAGATTTAAACACTGATGCATAGGCTTTTGAAGGGGAAATTAGATTGCACTATACTGGTCATAACCCAAGAGAAAAGAGATGCTCAATAGCATCAAATATGTTCTCAAGAAATTTATTAAGAAATATTTCTCCTAGTTCATCTTGTGGGAAACAAAATTCTTCACTGGGGAATTCTACTGCATTGCAAATTGGCACCCTTTTGCAGTTTCACACTTGAATGAAAATTCAATTTACTGCTTGTGAGCTTCAAACCTTCCACTTTCTCTAACAAATAAAATAATTTTGATAAAATAATCCAGCAGTAAATTTTGATAACTAGAAAGAGAAAAAAAGCTGAAGCTCTTAATAGCAAAGAAAAGGTTATGACTAGCTAAAACTGGGAACTGAAAATGCATGATTTTACAAGCTGATTAAAACAAAATTAAAGCAAATTTTCCACACTTAGCTGTTAAATATATATATCTCCTGGGTTTTTACTTCATATGTAACCTATATGTGACCAGAGCAGAAATTAATCCAAACAGAATGCAGTTCTCTTATTGAATGGTCTGAGGTTCACAAAACTGGCAACATAAGTTCCTCTTACCTTCCTTTTCAGAATTAAGCTCTGTTTGACCAAATAAAATTAAGAGCCCAGCCTGTAACACGCCTGACATTTAAACTACACCAAGAGAACTCCACCACTGTCAGCAGAACCCTCCATGTATTTATTACTGAGCACACTGTGTGTACAGCTGCAGAATTAGGACCTCATTATGACAAGCTTATATAAAATGTCATCTCAAACCAATCATCTTCAACACCAGCAATAAAATTTCCGTGTTCATCCTGCAAGTCAGCGCTGCATTTCCAGGGAATCGCTTCCAGCAAATCAAAAGCCTGAGTCCCCCTCTTGTGGCAATTCTTTATCAGTGCTGCCAGAAAAGCACCATAGAATGCTTGTGATACATTTGATACATCCAAATGTATTCTTGTGACTACATCTTTTTAACACTGTAAAACATACATTGCACAGAAACACCTGCCTTTCATTAGTCCTTTTTCTGGAGTAACTGACAGGAAAAATCACCAAACTTTGTGCATGAACAAAGAGCAAAATGTAAGATCTGTTTTTTAAGCATGAAGACTTCAATACTGAAGATGAGAGGAAAGGAAAACAGAAATGTCACCAAAGCCTCAACAACTTTGTTTTCTTTATTAAGGCTAATAGAGATTGCATGAGAATGTTAAAAAATTTAAGTTAAATGTTATTAACTCCTCTAGCCAGAAAGTGAAGTGGCACTGATCTTACAAGGGATCCTGTTGACTCTGCAGAAATTAAAAGCATGTTTTGAAGGCTCAGCTTGAAATCTTCTTCCTCTGCCCTCTCACACTGAAAACTGTTAACTGAGAGCTAAAAAAGAGAAAGTTCTCTTGCTTTTCTCACTGTGAGAAAAGAAGAAAAGAAAGATTGCAGGTCAATACACTTTTTGAAGTAGAAGAAAGTACTGAATTTTCAAAAAAAGCTGGCAAAACTTATTTTCGTTATTGGTCTGGGAGACAGACATTTCTCATGCTCTGAGGACTTTCATTAACAAAAAGTTATATTGAGTGGAGAACACTGTAAGAAGACAGGATATCCAAGAGAGGAAACAGTATTTTAATGCTGGTAAAATCCATGAGCAATTGATAAACCTTTTCTGATCCTCCTCCTGATAAACCTTTTAGATGCCTGGGCTCTAGGACTGAACAGAAGTTTAAGCTTTAAGCAGTACACTGCCACAGAGAAGATGATGCTTTGCTTCCACTTTTTTTTTTCCTATTAAGTTTGGAAAAGACCTACAAGACCACAGAATCCAATCTTTGACCAATCATCACTCTGTGAACTAGACCACAGCATTAAGTGCTATGTCCAGTCATTCTTTGAACACCTCAGGGGTGGTGACTCCACCAATTCCCTGTGCAGCCTGTTCCAATGGCTGACCACTCTTCCAGTGAGGTAATTCTGCTGTGAAAGTCTGAGTTCTCCTGTCCCAAAGTCAGCATGATCTGCACTCTGTTTAAAATATATAAACCATCAAAATAAAGGCTGATTCAATTGTATTTGAGGGAAAACAGCCATATATCTTCCGATCAGAACAGGTTTCCCTCTGAGAATACCATAATACTTACCTCATAGTTCTGAGCCAGATACATCCCAACCACGTTGCCAAGAGTAAAACCAAGCTAAAAAGGAAGAAAGGGTGAAGAGTTAACATCCTTCCATCAAAAGCTTATTGGCTAAAATAAAGAAAAAGGGATATTGCAAGTTATTTAACGAGTTTCAACTCCACTCCTACTTAATTTCTCATCTTTCAAACAGAGAGGTGCAATTTTACCCATCTTCCTCACCAGAAACACCTTGCCATCATTTCCAAAATACCACACGGTTTTGTTATTCAATCCACATCCCCAAGACTATTTGGATCAAGCTATGTTAATCCTTGTAAGGTTCTCTACACACCCACAAAGGCAGTAAGTCCAAGAAAAATGGTGGAGACAGCAGCAGGGACCAACATATCACAGAGCTCTTGGTCCATGCTGGGAATGCCTAAAGCAACACCCCACTAGAACCATGCTCAGTGCTGGAAAGGGACATACGTGTCTTAGTACAAGTAAAAAGAACCAAACTTCACAACATGGACTTAAACTGATGTAAACCTGCTTCTTCTCTTCTGCAGCAACAGCTGTGCATCTTCCAGACAAACCCTCCTGACCACAAGAGATTAGTTCTCAGCCAAATCCACTCTGATCTAGGGGCTCCTCCAAGGTAGTACAGTTGGTTGTAAGCTGGGCAACCTCTTCTGACAACTGTGCACTTACAGTTGATGAAGGGTGTCCATAAAAATGCACTCTGGAAGCAGAGCAACAGCAAAACACAACCAGTTTCTGGCCCAGACCTTGTCTGCCAGCTGAGTAAAATGCTCAAGCATAAGAACACTTCTGAAGTGAAAGAAATTTTTCTCTTAAAAGACAGATGATGAGATTTTCATTCATCATCTCCTCAGTATCTCATATTTTATTTTTGTTGTTACACTTCAAACTAAGTCTGCCTTTTACCATGAAAGCTCATTTAACTATTTTGAAATAGTTAATTATTTCAAGTTAACACTTGGAAATACTAACAATACTGACTATATTGAAATAGTCAATACTAACTATTTCAATTAACTACTAACTAATAATACTAATACTGTTCTTTCATTTGTTGTTAGCAGACAAATCACCCTTTGTAACAGCTGAGGCCAGTTCTGTTTAAGAAAATTGTTATTACTCATGGTCACTGCTGTGAAAATAAGACTATTTTAAGAAAAATAAAA
This sequence comes from Parus major, assembly GCF_001522545.3. Taxonomy (NCBI): domain Eukaryota; kingdom Metazoa; phylum Chordata; class Aves; order Passeriformes; family Paridae; genus Parus; species Parus major. The sequence goes on along the minus strand of NC_031773.1, from coordinate 55,449,776 downwards.
CCAGTGTCCACAAAACAACTTTGCCATCACTTACTGACCAGACATCTTTTCCAGGCCCAAAGCAGCACAGAGCACAATTCATCTTTTCTGTGATTCAGACTCCATAATCAGCACTGCTGAAAATCTATCTATAGAAAACTAAAACTGGATGAGAGCTGTCATACTGACTTCAAGTTACTTCAGTATTTTCTTAAACAGATTTTTGACCTTATTCCTTGTTTATAATCATCTTTTTTAAGCTTAGCTTTAACAGTTTAAGAACAAGAAGAATTATTCTTGTGTGTAGTGCCCTGTTTAGCATGTGCTCTTGTTGTTTCAATTACCAGATAAGCAGGTACTCTAGAAGATACTAACAAATAATGCACCGATGAAAAACAGACCTGTGATTCCTCTTAATTCAGAGCATCACTCTAGCAGAGGAAAATTTCCTGTACCTTTAATAGTTTCTGGGAAGATGCCTGGAAACACAAACCAGATCCTTATTAGCAGTGCTCTAGGCTTTTACCCTAGAACCTCTCCAACATAAGTCATATTCTGCTGTGTGGTAACCCTAAGTCAGTAGAGATAGTACTGAGACCGGTACTCCCTTTAAATGTAGTCCATTAGTGGAAAGTCCAGCACTGCATCCACCTGGTTACACTTATTTTTAGAGCTGACAATTTGAGCAATGGGGAAAAATAAAGTCACTATTTAAGACTTCACTTATATGGAAATAAAAGCACATAGCCAATGAAAATGTGCATGTTGACTAAAAACAACAGGGCTGATGAGAGTTCAGGGTCTTCCAATTTCCACACAGCATTTCAAGATGCACTGAAAACAAATAGCTTATTTAATGCTTAACTCTGGACTGCAAAAACACAAGGTTTGTGAGATTATTCCTTTATCTCTCTGCTACAGCCCTAACCAGACAGAGCAAGAGTCAAACTCCCAATCTACACCCAAGCAGGGAAAAAACCCAGAATCAGTATATCTTTTGTCTAACTTCCACACACTAATGAGGCGTGGTAAATATAACGTATTTTTATCTAGCAACAACCATTAAAAAACCAGCAGAAAACAGTGAAGCTGATAAACACAGAAACTCTGAGAAAGGCAAACCATATTTAGCCTTACTGAAGGTTTTCACTGGAGTGGCAAGGGGATTATAAACAGCTTCAGAAATGACTGAGGTTTTCATAGTTGTTCTTATGAAGCTAGGATGAGAGATAGGCGTCATTTATTTATTCTATAAAAATAGGCGATATTCTTCCAGCTTATAATAGGCCATCACTTCTTGCTCAGTATCAACATCCCGTATGAAACTCGTTAGCCAGCTGAATTATTCTGCCCCAACAGAAGATGAAGTCTAGTAATTCTGCTGTTCCTCGGGGCAGTAATGGCATGCGATCCCTTGCCTTAATTTCCGTATATCCACATCTCCAGCAGTACAGTTTTAAGGGTGTACAAAATGGCAAGGGCTCACGCTCCTGCTGCCACTGAAGGAGAGAGGTATTTATGCTTACACAAAGAAATTTGAGTAGCAAGGGCAGCATCGCCGTGAGCAAGCGGAATCTCCAAGGCAAATTAAAAGCACGACTTGGAAGGAAAAACAAGCCGCGGAACTCCATTTTCAGAGCACCTTTAAGGCAGCGTTCTGCGAGAACAAGGGGGACGGGGGGGAAGGAGCGGGAGAAGGGAAGCAGCTCGAGGGGGAAGCCGCCCAAGGATGGGGAGCTGCCGGGGAGCCAACACCGGGCTCAGCCGCCCCCCTGACAGGGGCCGGGGGACGGCCGAACATGGGGCCGGGGGGTGGCCGGACACGGAACCAGGGAGTGGCCGAACATGGGGCCGGGGGGTGGCCAAACACGGGGCCGGGATGTGCCGGACACCGCGCCCTTCCTCCCTCGGCCGGGCAGCGGCCGCATCGTGCCACGGCAGCGGCGCCGCGCCTCGGAGCCCGGAGCCTTACCAAGAACTGCAGCATGGTGCCCGCTGCCCGCGCTGCCGCCCCGCCCGACAGCCGGGGAAGTCAGGCGGGCGCTGGCTGCTCCCCTTCCGGGCCCGCCCTCACCGCCATGGCCGGGAAAGGCTCCGGCCCTGCCCCCG